>NW_028254453.1:0-502973 GCF_964263255.1 Lissotriton vulgaris | reverse complement strand
TTTTGAAAATTGCCACCTTGGGATACCTCTACAGCATTGGCAGGATTCGAACCCTGGCCGTGAGGGCTGTCCGCACCAAAGGTACAAGACTTAGCTTTGAGCTATAGCTCCTTAGTGGTCTAGAGGATTGCAGTAGTAACTATAAGCAACATACAGGCCTTGGTGTCCTTCCCTGCGGCTTCCATTGCACATGAAAAGGATGACCATGACATAAGGACAATTTGATAGGCTACTTACATGGAAACCAGTGTGGTCCAGTGGGTAAGTGCCTGCCTTCCATGCAGGCAACCAGGGTTCGAATCCCGGGTTCGGCACCAGGTGACTGATGGTGGCAGAGCAGAGGTAAGTTGGAGGTGGGCCTAAATGGCCAATTGGTAAGTAAAATGTGTCTGTGTGTTGTGTAAGAGTGGAAACATGCCTAGTGAATGAGGGATTGCAGATTGGTTGGTAAGTAAAATAGGTGTGGCCTGAACAGAGAGAGGTGAAAGAAAGGGAACAGGTGTTGTGAGGAGGAGGAGCCAAGTCAGAGTGGGTGGGGTCAGAGAGGAGGGGAGTATAGGCGGAGCCTGGGCAGAGAGGCGGGGTATAGGAGGAGCCTAGTCAGAGTGGGTGCGGTCAGAGAGGAGGGGTATAGGCAGAGCCTGGGCAGAATGGGTGGTTTCAGAGAGCAGAGGAATAGGTGGAGGAGGATCCTGACTTATTGTGGGGTACTGCAAATACTTTTTTACTGCACCCCCCTCTATACTCTCTGATTTCTGTTGGGAGGGGGCAGTCAAAATTTGGGGGAGCAGTATTAAAAGGTGCTTGGGCGCAACGTGAAGGCGATGAGGTGCACACAATGGCTTGTTTTCCAGGTACTTTTTGAGGGGCTACCATTAGTTTTTATTGCTCTGATCCTCCCTCATGGGGTGTACGCCAAATGGTTAGGGGCAACGGGGGGGCAAGAAGCTGTTTGACAGTTTCTATTAACAACAGGGGTCACCATACGATTCTGCTGCAGTTATGGTATTGAAAGGTAAAACAAGGAGCATTTGGCTGTATTTTTGCAGGTGGGGTGCCCCAAAATGTTACTGCCAGCAGCAGCAGCCCCCTTCCTCCCCACCCTGCAGATTGGTATAGGTACCTTTAGGACATTTCTGTTGAAAACAGAGGCTATAGCGAATCGCGCTACAAAATCCGAGAGCACTAACACTTGCTAAATAAAGGTGGCATCGGAGCATACGAATGAGGCAGGGAGAGGCTACTGTTGCAATTGGTTTGGCGTTCATAGTGAATAACCTCCAGCATGCGAATAGGCAAAAGTGTGAGGATTGGCAGTGTCTGTAGAGAATTTTGGCACGCTCTTCAGTTGATGTTTTCCTCCTTACGTTGGCCATGAACTACAGAGGAAAGGCCTGGCCTTACTGTTGGGCAAAACATGTATTTATGATTTTAAGAAGTGTAGTCTGGCTGTACTGAGAGGGCCTGTACAGTACGGTAAATGCCTGTATACTCCTGCAATGTGCATCCAACTGTCACTTGAGATTGAGCAGCGAACGAAGCAGCTGGGTTACTGACTGAATGTAAATGGAAGGCACATAGGAAGGGTGTTTGTGGTCACTCAAATGATTGAAACCTGGTTGATGCACTACCAAAGCTGGGGTACCAGGGGGGAACATTTGAGGGGTATTGAGATGGTGGTGTCCAGAGGTCAAAATATGTTTCAGAGACACAGAGGTACTGCGGTCCTGGTCCCACATTGGGGGTAGACAAAAGTCCCTGCTAAAGATTTCTGTCCAACTGTTACCCCATTTTGTGAAGCCTGGCTCCCTCTGTAACGATTCCCCAGTGTCTTTCGATCCTACAGATGACTGCAGCAAACTTCCCACATTTTTTCTTGGCCTCATACTCCCAAAGGAGTGCCTGACATTTGCCAGCCTAACGATACTCACATTCTGGGAAAAACCTCACTAACTATGCATATTTATCTACCACACATGGCAAATCCTTACAATTGCAGAACATCATATCGCACTTGTCATCTTTGAGGTACTCTAAGTATTTGGATTTGAGGGAAATATTCATCCTTGCTTGCTCTCTCCCATCTGAAGTCTATGGTGCTGCTGTTCCTTTCTCACATGTCCCTTCAAAGAGACAAGTGACACACAGACTCAATCACTCAGCAAACATATATGCTTTGACGTTTTCATCTTGCTGTTTACCTTCCAAATATTCCCCCTTCACCACAAATACAGGCCTGCCATTCCTCATCCCCTCAGTCGAAGCAGTCCTTCACTCCTTAGGCCCTGCAAGACCACCATGAACAAGAATCATGTCAGCAAGCAGAAGAAAAGCCTCAGTGTGCTCTTTTGTTCATACTGCTGCCCTCTAGTAACACTTCATGGCAACTGCAGCATAAGAATGGGACTGAGAAGAGGGCTGTCCTATGCAAATAATATCCTCCCATGCATACTTTCTTCTGAGACGGTCGGCGGCTTGTGGCGTGATACCTCCTCCAACATATGGTCTTCAACCACATTTTAAAAAAGCCCACCTGCCTTAGACGAAGGATTTTGCCACTCGAAGGAAGCACATGGGGACATCACCCTCATTTAGCAGGGTCCTAAATTGCCTGCTGTCAGCCTGTATACAGAACAAGGGCGTTCGTGGGCGTTCGTGAGCGTTCCTCAAAGGAAGGAGGTGGGTGATTAAATCACAGTGCCAGGGCAGGCCCAGCCCAGCCCAGCCCAGCCCAGCCCAGCCCAGCCCAGCCCAGCCCAGCCCAGCCCAGCCCAGCCCAGCCCAGCCCAGCCCAGCACAGCGCACTGCTGTGGAGGTCCATTCCTTCACATCCTGCAGCAGGCATGATGCAGGCCTACTAGAGCAAAGGCTTGACTCTGCCCTTGTCTGTCTCTTAAAGGAAACAATCTTTCTAGCTTCTTATTGCACCTAATAAATAGACTCTAGCTTGCCTCAAACTTGACCCATCATTTCATTAGCCAGAGCTCATACTTGACCTTTATTTCTATCCAAGCTCACTGGCACCAAACCCCTGATTTGAGCGAGAGGCTCACACCAAAATGAAAAATCACCATCATCCAACCTATTTTACAATAAGTGTAGCACCTACCTCGCATTCTTGTGCTCAGTTATAACCCCCAATACCACAATTGCACTCTGCAATTCACCAAACTTAAAGGCAAAGAACCAAGACATTGATAAAGGAAGATAAGGCCTTGTCCCTATTTAACCTACTTGAGAAATAGGGAGGTTGGTAGAAGGTCATGAGGGAAAACATTTGAAATTTTGGGACACACATGCCAAAAAGAGTGTCCACTTTTCTCCTCTGTTAGCAAGTAAAAAAAAATCTTAACAAAAAAAAAAAAAATTGCTTTTTGAAAATTGCCACCTTGGGATACCTCTACAGCATTGGCAGGATTCGAACCCTGGCCGTGAGGGCTGTCCGCACCAAAGGTACAAGACTTAGCTTTGAGCTATAGCTCCTTAGTGGTCTAGAGGATTGCAGTAGTAACTATAAGCAACATACAGGCCTTGGTGTCCTTCCCTGCGGCTTCCATTGCACATGAAAAGGATGACCATGACATAAGGACAATTTGATAGGCTACTTACATGGAAACCAGTGTGGTCCAGTGGGTAAGTGCCTGCCTTCCATGCAGGCAACCAGGGTTCGAATCCCGGGTTCGGCACCAGGTGACTGATGGTGGCAGAGCAGAGGTAAGTTGGAGGTGGGCCTAAATGGCCAATTGGTAAGTAAAATGTGTCTGTGTGTTGTGTAAGAGTGGAAACATGCCTAGTGAATGAGGGATTGCAGATTGGTTGGTAAGTAAAATAGGTGTGGCCTGAACAGAGAGAGGTGAAAGAAAGGGAACAGGTGTTGTGAGGAGGAGGAGCCAAGTCAGAGTGGGTGGGGTCAGAGAGGAGGGGAGTATAGGCGGAGCCTGGGCAGAGAGGCGGGGTATAGGAGGAGCCTAGTCAGAGTGGGTGCGGTCAGAGAGGAGGGGTATAGGCAGAGCCTGGGCAGAATGGGTGGTTTCAGAGAGCAGAGGAATAGGTGGAGGAGGATCCTGACTTATTGTGGGGTACTGCAAATACTTTTTTACTGCACCCCCCTCTATACTCTCTGATTTCTGTTGGGAGGGGGCAGTCAAAATTTGGGGGAGCAGTATTAAAAGGTGCTTGGGCGCAACGTGAAGGCGATGAGGTGCACACAATGGCTTGTTTTCCAGGTACTTTTTGAGGGGCTACCATTAGTTTTTATTGCTCTGATCCTCCCTCATGGGGTGTACGCCAAATGGTTAGGGGCAACGGGGGGGCAAGAAGCTGTTTGACAGTTTCTATTAACAACAGGGGTCACCATACGATTCTGCTGCAGTTATGGTATTGAAAGGTAAAACAAGGAGCATTTGGCTGTATTTTTGCAGGTGGGGTGCCCCAAAATGTTACTGCCAGCAGCAGCAGCCCCCTTCCTCCCCACCCTGCAGATTGGTATAGGTACCTTTAGGACATTTCTGTTGAAAACAGAGGCTATAGCGAATCGCGCTACAAAATCCGAGAGCACTAACACTTGCTAAATAAAGGTGGCATCGGAGCATACGAATGAGGCAGGGAGAGGCTACTGTTGCAATTGGTTTGGCGTTCATAGTGAATAACCTCCAGCATGCGAATAGGCAAAAGTGTGAGGATTGGCAGTGTCTGTAGAGAATTTTGGCACGCTCTTCAGTTGATGTTTTCCTCCTTACGTTGGCCATGAACTACAGAGGAAAGGCCTGGCCTTACTGTTGGGCAAAACATGTATTTATGATTTTAAGAAGTGTAGTCTGGCTGTACTGAGAGGGCCTGTACAGTACGGTAAATGCCTGTATACTCCTGCAATGTGCATCCAACTGTCACTTGAGATTGAGCAGCGAACGAAGCAGCTGGGTTACTGACTGAATGTAAATGGAAGGCACATAGGAAGGGTGTTTGTGGTCACTCAAATGATTGAAACCTGGTTGATGCACTACCAAAGCTGGGGTACCAGGGGGGAACATTTGAGGGGTATTGAGATGGTGGTGTCCAGAGGTCAAAATATGTTTCAGAGACACAGAGGTACTGCGGTCCTGGTCCCACATTGGGGGTAGACAAAAGTCCCTGCTAAAGATTTCTGTCCAACTGTTACCCCATTTTGTGAAGCCTGGCTCCCTCTGTAACGATTCCCCAGTGTCTTTCGATCCTACAGATGACTGCAGCAAACTTCCCACATTTTTTCTTGGCCTCATACTCCCAAAGGAGTGCCTGACATTTGCCAGCCTAACGATACTCACATTCTGGGAAAAACCTCACTAACTATGCATATTTATCTACCACACATGGCAAATCCTTACAATTGCAGAACATCATATCGCACTTGTCATCTTTGAGGTACTCTAAGTATTTGGATTTGAGGGAAATATTCATCCTTGCTTGCTCTCTCCCATCTGAAGTCTATGGTGCTGCTGTTCCTTTCTCACATGTCCCTTCAAAGAGACAAGTGACACACAGACTCAATCACTCAGCAAACATATATGCTTTGACGTTTTCATCTTGCTGTTTACCTTCCAAATATTCCCCCTTCACCACAAATACAGGCCTGCCATTCCTCATCCCCTCAGTCGAAGCAGTCCTTCACTCCTTAGGCCCTGCAAGACCACCATGAACAAGAATCATGTCAGCAAGCAGAAGAAAAGCCTCAGTGTGCTCTTTTGTTCATACTGCTGCCCTCTAGTAACACTTCATGGCAACTGCAGCATAAGAATGGGACTGAGAAGAGGGCTGTCCTATGCAAATAATATCCTCCCATGCATACTTTCTTCTGAGACGGTCGGCGGCTTGTGGCGTGATACCTCCTCCAACATATGGTCTTCAACCACATTTTAAAAAAGCCCACCTGCCTTAGACGAAGGATTTTGCCACTCGAAGGAAGCACATGGGGACATCACCCTCATTTAGCAGGGTCCTAAATTGCCTGCTGTCAGCCTGTATACAGAACAAGGGCGTTCGTGGGCGTTCGTGAGCGTTCCTCAAAGGAAGGAGGTGGGTGATTAAATCACAGTGCCAGGGCAGGCCCAGCCCAGCCCAGCCCAGCCCAGCCCAGCCCAGCCCAGCCCAGCCCAGCCCAGCCCAGCCCAGCCCGGCCCAGCCCGGCACAGCGCACTGCTGTGGAGGTCCATTCCTTCACATCCTGCAGCAGGCATGATGCAGGCCTACTAGAGCAAAGGCTTGACTCTGCCCTTGTCTGTCTCTTAAAGGAAACAATCTTTCTAGCTTCTTATTGCACCTAATAAATAGACTCTAGCTTGCCTCAAACTTGACCCATCATTTCATTAGCCAGAGCTCATACTTGACCTTTATTTCTATCCAAGCTCACTGGCACCAAACCCCTGATTTGAGCGAGAGGCTCACACCAAAATGAAAAATCACCATCATCCAACCTATTTTACAATAAGTGTAGCACCTACCTCGCATTCTTGTGCTCAGTTATAACCCCCAATACCACAATTGCACTCTGCAATTCACCAAACTTAAAGGCAAAGAACCAAGACATTGATAAAGGAAGATAAGGCCTTGTCCCTATTTAACCTACTTGAGAAATAGGGAGGTTGGTAGAAGGTCATGAGGGAAAACATTTGAAATTTTGGGACACACATGCCAAAAAGAGTGTCCACTTTTCTCCTCTGTTAGCAAGTAAAAAAAAATCTTAACAAAAAAAAAAAAAATTGCTTTTTGAAAATTGCCACCTTGGGATACCTCTACAGCATTGGCAGGATTCGAACCCTGGCCGTGAGGGCTGTCCGCACCAAAGGTACAAGACTTAGCTTTGAGCTATAGCTCCTTAGTGGTCTAGAGGATTGCAGTAGTAACTATAAGCAACATACAGGCCTTGGTGTCCTTCCCTGCGGCTTCCATTGCACATGAAAAGGATGACCATGACATAAGGACAATTTGATAGGCTACTTACATGGAAACCAGTGTGGTCCAGTGGGTAAGTGCCTGCCTTCCATGCAGGCAACCAGGGTTCGAATCCCGGGTTCGGCACCAGGTGACTGATGGTGGCAGAGCAGAGGTAAGTTGGAGGTGGGCCTAAATGGCCAATTGGTAAGTAAAATGTGTCTGTGTGTTGTGTAAGAGTGGAAACATGCCTAGTGAATGAGGGATTGCAGATTGGTTGGTAAGTAAAATAGGTGTGGCCTGAACAGAGAGAGGTGAAAGAAAGGGAACAGGTGTTGTGAGGAGGAGGAGCCAAGTCAGAGTGGGTGGGGTCAGAGAGGAGGGGAGTATAGGCGGAGCCTGGGCAGAGAGGCGGGGTATAGGAGGAGCCTAGTCAGAGTGGGTGCGGTCAGAGAGGAGGGGTATAGGCAGAGCCTGGGCAGAATGGGTGGTTTCAGAGAGCAGAGGAATAGGTGGAGGAGGATCCTGACTTATTGTGGGGTACTGCAAATACTTTTTTACTGCACCCCCCTCTATACTCTCTGATTTCTGTTGGGAGGGGGCAGTCAAAATTTGGGGGAGCAGTATTAAAAGGTGCTTGGGCGCAACGTGAAGGCGATGAGGTGCACACAATGGCTTGTTTTCCAGGTACTTTTTGAGGGGCTACCATTAGTTTTTATTGCTCTGATCCTCCCTCATGGGGTGTACGCCAAATGGTTAGGGGCAACGGGGGGGCAAGAAGCTGTTTGACAGTTTCTATTAACAACAGGGGTCACCATACGATTCTGCTGCAGTTATGGTATTGAAAGGTAAAACAAGGAGCATTTGGCTGTATTTTTGCAGGTGGGGTGCCCCAAAATGTTACTGCCAGCAGCAGCAGCCCCCTTCCTCCCCACCCTGCAGATTGGTATAGGTACCTTTAGGACATTTCTGTTGAAAACAGAGGCTATAGCGAATCGCGCTACAAAATCCGAGAGCACTAACACTTGCTAAATAAAGGTGGCATCGGAGCATACGAATGAGGCAGGGAGAGGCTACTGTTGCAATTGGTTTGGCGTTCATAGTGAATAACCTCCAGCATGCGAATAGGCAAAAGTGTGAGGATTGGCAGTGTCTGTAGAGAATTTTGGCACGCTCTTCAGTTGATGTTTTCCTCCTTACGTTGGCCATGAACTACAGAGGAAAGGCCTGGCCTTACTGTTGGGCAAAACATGTATTTATGATTTTAAGAAGTGTAGTCTGGCTGTACTGAGAGGGCCTGTACAGTACGGTAAATGCCTGTATACTCCTGCAATGTGCATCCAACTGTCACTTGAGATTGAGCAGCGAACGAAGCAGCTGGGTTACTGACTGAATGTAAATGGAAGGCACATAGGAAGGGTGTTTGTGGTCACTCAAATGATTGAAACCTGGTTGATGCACTACCAAAGCTGGGGTACCAGGGGGGAACATTTGAGGGGTATTGAGATGGTGGTGTCCAGAGGTCAAAATATGTTTCAGAGACACAGAGGTACTGCGGTCCTGGTCCCACATTGGGGGTAGACAAAAGTCCCTGCTAAAGATTTCTGTCCAACTGTTACCCCATTTTGTGAAGCCTGGCTCCCTCTGTAACGATTCCCCAGTGTCTTTCGATCCTACAGATGACTGCAGCAAACTTCCCACATTTTTTCTTGGCCTCATACTCCCAAAGGAGTGCCTGACATTTGCCAGCCTAACGATACTCACATTCTGGGAAAAACCTCACTAACTATGCATATTTATCTACCACACATGGCAAATCCTTACAATTGCAGAACATCATATCGCACTTGTCATCTTTGAGGTACTCTAAGTATTTGGATTTGAGGGAAATATTCATCCTTGCTTGCTCTCTCCCATCTGAAGTCTATGGTGCTGCTGTTCCTTTCTCACATGTCCCTTCAAAGAGACAAGTGACACACAGACTCAATCACTCAGCAAACATATATGCTTTGACGTTTTCATCTTGCTGTTTACCTTCCAAATATTCCCCCTTCACCACAAATACAGGCCTGCCATTCCTCATCCCCTCAGTCGAAGCAGTCCTTCACTCCTTAGGCCCTGCAAGACCACCATGAACAAGAATCATGTCAGCAAGCAGAAGAAAAGCCTCAGTGTGCTCTTTTGTTCATACTGCTGCCCTCTAGTAACACTTCATGGCAACTGCAGCATAAGAATGGGACTGAGAAGAGGGCTGTCCTATGCAAATAATATCCTCCCATGCATACTTTCTTCTGAGACGGTCGGCGGCTTGTGGCGTGATACCTCCTCCAACATATGGTCTTCAACCACATTTTAAAAAAGCCCACCTGCCTTAGACGAAGGATTTTGCCACTCGAAGGAAGCACATGGGGACATCACCCTCATTTAGCAGGGTCCTAAATTGCCTGCTGTCAGCCTGTATACAGAACAAGGGCGTTCGTGGGCGTTCGTGAGCGTTCCTCAAAGGAAGGAGGTGGGTGATTAAATCACAGTGCCAGGGCAGGCCCAGCCCAGCCCAGCCCAGCCCAGCCCAGCCCAGCCCAGCCCAGCCCAGCCCAGCCCGACACAGCGCACTGCTGTGGAGGTCCATTCCTTCACATCCTGCAGCAGGCATGATGCAGGCCTACTAGAGCAAAGGCTTGACTCTGCCCTTGTCTGTCTCTTAAAGGAAACAATCTTTCTAGCTTCTTATTGCACCTAATAAATAGACTCTAGCTTGCCTCAATTTGACCCATCATTTCATTAGCCAGAGCTCATACTTGACCTTTATTTCTATCCAAGCTCACTGGCACCAAACCCCTGATTTGAGCGAGAGGCTCACACCAAAATGAAAAATCACCATCATCCAACCTATTTTACAATAAGTGTAGCACCTACCTCGCATTCTTGTGCTCAGTTATAACCCCCAATACCACAATTGCACTCTGCAATTCACCAAACTTAAAGGCAAAGAACCAAGACATTGATAAAGGAAGATAAGGCCTTGTCCCTATTTAACCTACTTGAGAAATAGGGAGGTTGGTAGAAGGTCATGAGGGAAAACATTTGAAATTTTGGGACACACATGCCAAAAAGAGTGTCCACTTTTCTCCTCTGTTAGCAAGTAAAAAAAAATCTTAACAAAAAAAAAAAAAATTGCTTTTTGAAAACTGCCACCTTGGGATACCTCTACAGCATTGGCAGGATTCGAACCCTGGCCGTGAGGGCTGTCCGCACCAAAGGTACAAGACTTAGCTTTGAGCTATAGCTCCTTAGTGGTCTAGAGGATTGCAGTAGTAACTATAAGCAACATACAGGCCTTGGTGTCCTTCCCTGCGGCTTCCATTGCACATGAAAAGGATGACCATGACATAAGGACAATTTGATAGGCTACTTACATGGAAACCAGTGTGGTCCAGTGGGTAAGTGCCTGCCTTCCATGCAGGCAACCAGGGTTCGAATCCCGGGTTCGGCACCAGGTGACTGATGGTGGCAGAGCAGAGGTAAGTTGGAGGTGGGCCTAAATGGCCAATTGGTAAGTAAAATGTGTCTGTGTGTTGTGTAAGAGTGGAAACATGCCTAGTGAATGAGGGATTGCAGATTGGTTGGTAAGTAAAATAGGTGTGGCCTGAACAGAGAGAGGTGAAAGAAAGGGAACAGGTGTTGTGAGGAGGAGGAGCCAAGTCAGAGTGGGTGGGGTCAGAGAGGAGGGGAGTATAGGCGGAGCCTGGGCAGAGAGGTGGGGTATAGGAGGAGCCTAGTCAGAGTGGGTGCGGTCAGAGAGGAGGGGTATAGGCAGAGCCTGGGCAGAATGGGTGGTTTCAGAGAGCAGAGGAATAGGTGGAGGAGGATCCTGACTTATTGTGGGGTACTGCAAATACTTTTTTACTGCACCCCCCTCTATACTCTCTGATTTCTGTTGGGAGGGGGCAGTCAAAATTTGGGGGAGCAGTATTAAAAGGTGCTTGGGCGCAACGTGAAGGCGATGAGGTGCACACAATGGCTTGTTTTCCAGGTACTTTTTGAGGGGCTACCATTAGTTTTTATTGCTCTGATCCTCCCTCATGGGGTGTACGCCAAATGGTTAGGGGCAACGGGGGGGCAAGAAGCTGTTTGACAGTTTCTATTAACAACAGGGGTCACCATACGATTCTGCTGCAGTTATGGTATTGAAAGGTAAAACAAGGAGCATTTGGCTGTATTTTTGCAGGTGGGGTGCCCCAAAATGTTACTGCCAGCAGCAGCAGCCCCCTTCCTCCCCACCCTGCAGATTGGTATAGGTACCTTTAGGACATTTCTGTTGAAAACAGAGGCTATAGCGAATCGCGCTACAAAATCCGAGAGCACTAACACTTGCTAAATAAAGGTGGCATCGGAGCATACGAATGAGGCAGGGAGAGGCTACTGTTGCAATTGGTTTGGCGTTCATAGTGAATAACCTCCAGCATGCGAATAGGCAAAAGTGTGAGGATTGGCAGTGTCTGTAGAGAATTTTGGCACGCTCTTCAGTTGATGTTTTCCTCCTTACGTTGGCCATGAACTACAGAGGAAAGGCCTGGCCTTACTGTTGGGCAAAACATGTATTTATGATTTTAAGAAGTGTAGTCTGGCTGTACTGAGAGGGCCTGTACAGTACGGTAAATGCCTGTATACTCCTGCAATGTGCATCCAACTGTCACTTGAGATTGAGCAGCGAACGAAGCAGCTGGGTTACTGACTGAATGTAAATGGAAGGCACATAGGAAGGGTGTTTGTGGTCACTCAAATGATTGAAACCTGGTTGATGCACTACCAAAGCTGGGGTACCAGGGGGGAACATTTGAGGGGTATTGAGATGGTGGTGTCCAGAGGTCAAAATATGTTTCAGAGACACAGAGGTACTGCGGTCCTGGTCCCACATTGGGGGTAGACAAAAGTCCCTGCTAAAGATTTCTGTCCAACTGTTACCCCATTTTGTGAAGCCTGGCTCCCTCTGTAACGATTCCACAGTGTCTTTCGATCCTACAGATGACTGCAGCAAACTTCCCACATTTTTTCTTGGCCTCATACTCCCAAAGGAGTGCCTGACATTTGCCAGCCTAACGATACTCACATTCTGGGAAAAACCTCACTAACTATGCATATTTATCTACCACACATGGCAAATCCTTACAATTGCAGAACATCATATCGCACTTGTCATCTTTGAGGTACTCTAAGTATTTGGATTTGAGGGAAATATTCATCCTTGCTTGCTCTCTCCCATCTGAAGTCTATGGTGCTGCTGTTCCTTTCTCACATGTCCCTTCAAAGAGACAAGTGACACACAGACTCAATCACTCAGCAAACATATATGCTTTGACGTTTTCATCTTGCTGTTTACCTTCCAAATATTCCCCCTTCACCACAAATACAGGCCTGCCATTCCTCATCCCCTCAGTCGAAGCAGTCCTTCACTCCTTAGGCCCTGCAAGACCACCATGAACAAGAATCATGTCAGCAAGCAGAAGAAAAGCCTCAATGTGCTCTTTTGTTCATACTGCTGCCCTCTAGTAACACTTCATGGCAACTGCAGCATAAGAATGGGACTGAGAAGAGGGCTGTCCTATGCAAATAATATCCTCCCATGCATACTTTCTTCTGAGACGGTCGGCGGCTTGTGGCGTGATACCTCCTCCAACATATGGTCTTCAACCACATTTTAAAAAAGCCCACCTGCCTTAGACGAAGGATTTTGCCACTCGAAGGAAGCACATGGGGACATCACCCTCATTTAGCAGGGTCCTAAATTGCCTGCTGTCAGCCTGTATACAGAACAAGGGCGTTCGTGGGCGTTCGTGAGCGTTCCTCAAAGGAAGGAGGTGGGTGATTAAATCACAGTGCCAGGGCAGGCCCAGCCCAGCCCAGCCCAGCCCAGCCCAGCCCAGCCCAGCCCAGCCCAGCCCGACACAGCGCACTGCTGTGGAGGTCCATTCCTTCACATCCTGCAGCAGGCATGATGCAGGCCTACTAGAGCAAAGGCTTGACTCTGCCCTTGTCTGTCTCTTAAAGGAAACAATCTTTCTAGCTTCTTATTGCACCTAATAAATAGACTCTAGCTTGCCTCAATTTGACCCATCATTTCATTAGCCAGAGCTCATACTTGACCTTTATTTCTATCCAAGCTCACTGGCACCAAACCCCTGATTTGAGCGAGAGGCTCACACCAAAATGAAAAATCACCATCATCCAACCTATTTTACAATAAGTGTAGCACCTACCTCGCATTCTTGTGCTCAGTTATAACCCCCAATACCACAATTGCACTCTGCAATTCACCAAACTTAAAGGCAAAGAACCAAGACATTGATAAAGGAAGATAAGGCCTTGTCCCTATTTAACCTACTTGAGAAATAGGGAGGTTGGTAGAAGGTCATGAGGGAAAACATTTGAAATTTTGGGACACACATGCCAAAAAGAGTGTCCACTTTTCTCCTCTGTTAGCAAGTAAAAAAAAATCTTAACAAAAAAAAAAAAAATTGCTTTTTGAAAACTGCCACCTTGGGATACCTCTACAGCATTGGCAGGATTCGAACCCTGGCCGTGAGGGCTGTCCGCACCAAAGGTACAAGACTTAGCTTTGAGCTATAGCTCCTTAGTGGTCTAGAGGATTGCAGTAGTAACTATAAGCAACATACAGGCCTTGGTGTCCTTCCCTGCGGCTTCCATTGCACATGAAAAGGATGACCATGACATAAGGACAATTTGATAGGCTACTTACATGGAAACCAGTGTGGTCCAGTGGGTAAGTGCCTGCCTTCCATGCAGGCAACCAGGGTTCGAATCCCGGGTTCGGCACCAGGTGACTGATGGTGGCAGAGCAGAGGTAAGTTGGAGGTGGGCCTAAATGGCCAATTGGTAAGTAAAATGTGTCTGTGTGTTGTGTAAGAGTGGAAACATGCCTAGTGAATGAGGGATTGCAGATTGGTTGGTAAGTAAAATAGGTGTGGCCTGAACAGAGAGAGGTGAAAGAAAGGGAACAGGTGTTGTGAGGAGGAGGAGCCAAGTCAGAGTGGGTGGGGTCAGAGAGGAGGGGAGTATAGGCGGAGCCTGGGCAGAGAGGTGGGGTATAGGAGGAGCCTAGTCAGAGTGGGTGCGGTCAGAGAGGAGGGGTATAGGCAGAGCCTGGGCAGAATGGGTGGTTTCAGAGAGCAGAGGAATAGGTGGAGGAGGATCCTGACTTATTGTGGGGTACTGCAAATACTTTCTTACTGCACCCCCCTCTATACTCTCTGATTTCTGTTGGGAGGGGGCAGTCAAAATTTGGGGGAGCAGTATTAAAAGGTGCTTGGGCGCAACGTGAAGGCGATGAGGTGCACACAATGGCTTGTTTTCCAGGTACTTTTTGAGGGGCTACCATTAGTTTTTATTGCTCTGATCCTCCCTCATGGGGTGTACGCCAAATGGTTAGGGGCAACGGGGGGGCAAGAAGCTGTTTGACAGTTTCTATTAACAACAGGGGTCACCATACGATTCTGCTGCAGTTATGGTATTGAAAGGTAAAACAAGGAGCATTTGGCTGTATTTTTGCAGGTGGGGTGCCCCAAAATGTTACTGCCAGCAGCAGCAGCCCCCTTCCTCCCCACCCTGCAGATTGGTATAGGTACCTTTAGGACATTTCTGTTGAAAACAGAGGCTATAGCGAATCGCGCTACAAAATCCGAGAGCACTAACACTTGCTAAATAAAGGTGGCATCGGAGCATACGAATGAGGCAGGGAGAGGCTACTGTTGCAATTGGTTTGGCGTTCATAGTGAATAACCTCCAGCATGCGAATAGGCAAAAGTGTGAGGATTGGCAGTGTCTGTAGAGAATTTTGGCACGCTCTTCAGTTGATGTTTTCCTCCTTACGTTGGCCATGAACTACAGAGGAAAGGCCTGGCCTTACTGTTGGGCAAAACATGTATTTATGATTTTAAGAAGTGTAGTCTGGCTGTACTGAGAGGGCCTGTACAGTACGGTAAATGCCTGTATACTCCTGCAATGTGCATCCAACTGTCACTTGAGATTGAGCAGCGAACGAAGCAGCTGGGTTACTGACTGAATGTAAATGGAAGGCACATAGGAAGGGTGTTTGTGGTCACTCAAATGATTGAAACCTGGTTGATGCACTACCAAAGCTGGGGTACCAGGGGGGAACATTTGAGGGGTATTGAGATGGTGGTGTCCAGAGGTCAAAATATGTTTCAGAGACACAGAGGTACTGCGGTCCTGGTCCCACATTGGGGGTAGACAAAAGTCCCTGCTAAAGATTTCTGTCCAACTGTTACCCCATTTTGTGAAGCCTGGCTCCCTCTGTAACGATTCCACAGTGTCTTTCGATCCTACAGATGACTGCAGCAAACTTCCCACATTTTTTCTTGGCCTCATACTCCCAAAGGAGTGCCTGACATTTGCCAGCCTAACGATACTCACATTCTGGGAAAAACCTCACTAACTATGCATATTTATCTACCACACATGGCAAATCCTTACAATTGCAGAACATCATATCGCACTTGTCATCTTTGAGGTACTCTAAGTATTTGGATTTGAGGGAAATATTCATCCTTGCTTGCTCTCTCCCATCTGAAGTCTATGGTGCTGCTGTTCCTTTCTCACATGTCCCTTCAAAGAGACAAGTGACACACAGACTCAATCACTCAGCAAACATATATGCTTTGACGTTTTCATCTTGCTGTTTACCTTCCAAATATTCCCCCTTCACCACAAATACAGGCCTGCCATTCCTCATCCCCTCAGTCGAAGCAGTCCTTCACTCCTTAGGCCCTGCAAGACCACCATGAACAAGAATCATGTCAGCAAGCAGAAGAAAAGCCTCAATGTGCTCTTTTGTTCATACTGCTGCCCTCTAGTAACACTTCATGGCAACTGCAGCATAAGAATGGGACTGAGAAGAGGGCTGTCCTATGCAAATAATATCCTCCCATGCATACTTTCTTCTGAGACGGTCGGCGGCTTGTGGCGTGATACCTCCTCCAACATATGGTCTTCAACCACATTTTAAAAAAGCCCACCTGCCTTAGACGAAGGATTTTGCCACTCGAAGGAAGCACATGGGGACATCACCCTCATTTAGCAGGGTCCTAAATTGCCTGCTGTCAGCCTGTATACAGAACAAGGGCGTTCGTGGGCGTTCGTGAGCGTTCCTCAAAGGAAGGAGGTGGGTGATTAAATCACAGTGCCAGGGCAGGCCCAGGGGAGGCCCAGCCCAGCCCAGCCCAGCCCAGCCCAGCCCAGCCCAGCCCAGCCCGGCACAGCGCACTGCTGTGGAGGTCCATTCCTTCACATCCTGCAGCAGGCATGATGCAGGCCTACTAGAGCAAAGGCTTGACTCTGCCCTTGTCTGTCTCTTAAAGGAAACAATCTTTCTAGCTTCTTATTGCACCTAATAAATAGACTCTAGCTTGCCTCAAACTTGACCCATCATTTCATTAGCCAGAGCTCATACTTGACCTTTATTTCTATCCAAGCTCACTGGCACCAAACCCCTGATTTGAGCGAGAGGCTCACACCAAAATGAAAAATCACCATCATCCAACCTATTTTACAATAAGTGTAGCACCTACCTCGCATTCTTGTGCTCAGTTATAACCCCCAATACCACAATTGCACTCTGCAATTCACCAAACTTAAAGGCAAAGAACCAAGACATTGATAAAGGAAGATAAGGCCTTGTCCCTATTTAACCTACTTGAGAAATAGGGAGGTTGGTAGAAGGTCATGAGGGAAAACATTTGAAATTTTGGGACACACATGCCAAAAAGAGTGTCCACTTTTCTCCTCTGTTAGCAAGTAAAAAAAAATCTTAACAAAAAAAAAAAAAATTGCTTTTTGAAAATTTCCACCTTGGGATACCTCTACAGCATTGGCAGGATTCGAACCCTGGCCGTGAGGGCTGTCCGCACCAAAGGTACAAGACTTAGCTTTGAGCTATAGCTCCTTAGTGGTCTAGAGGATTGCAGTAGTAACTATAAGCAACATACAGGCCTTGGTGTCCTTCCCTGCGGCTTCCATTGCACATGAAAAGGATGACCATGACATAAGGACAATTTGATAGGCTACTTACATGGAAACCAGTGTGGTCCAGTGGGTAAGTGCCTGCCTTCCATGCAGGCAACCAGGGTTCGAATCCCGGGTTCGGCACCAGGTGACTGATGGTGGCAGAGCAGAGGTAAGTTGGAGGTGGGCCTAAATGGCCAATTGGTAAGTAAAATGTGTCTGTGTGTTGTGTAAGAGTGGAAACATGCCTAGTGAATGAGGGATTGCAGATTGGTTGGTAAGTAAAATAGGTGTGGCCTGAACAGAGAGAGGTGAAAGAAAGGGAACAGGTGTTGTGAGGAGGAGGAGCCAAGTCAGAGTGGGTGGGGTCAGAGAGGAGGAGTATAGGAGGAGCTGGGTCAGAGTGGGTGGGGTTAGAGAGGAGGGGTTCAGGAGGAGCCTAGTCAGAGGGGGTGGGGTCAGAGAGGAGGGGAGTATAGGCGGAGCCTGGGCAGAGAGGCGGGGTATAGGAGGAGCCTAGTCAGAGTGGGTGCGGTCAGAGAGGAGGGGTATAGGCAGAGCCTGGGCAGAATGGGTGGTTTCAGAGAGCAGAGGAATAGGTGGAGGAGGATCCTGACTTATTGTGGGGTACTGCAAATACTTTTTTACTGCACCCCCCTCTATACTCTCTGATTTCTGTTGGGAGGGGGCAGTCAAAATTTGGGGGAGCAGTATTAAAAGGTGCTTGGGCGCAACGTGAAGGCGATGAGGTGCACACAATGGCTTGTTTTCCAGGTACTTTTTGAGGGGCTACCATTAGTTTTTATTGCTCTGATCCTCCCTCATGGGGTGTACGCCAAATGGTTAGGGGCAACGGGGGGGCAAGAAGCTGTTTGACAGTTTCTATTAACAACAGGGGTCACCATACGATTCTGCTGCAGTTATGGTATTGAAAGGTAAAACAAGGAGCATTTGGCTGTATTTTTGCAGGTGGGGTGCCCCAAAATGTTACTGCCAGCAGCAGCAGCCCCCTTCCTCCCCACCCTGCAGATTGGTATAGGTACCTTTAGGACATTTCTGTTGAAAACAGAGGCTATAGCGAATCGCGCTACAAAATCCGAGAGCACTAACACTTGCTAAATAAAGGTGGCATCGGAGCATACGAATGAGGCAGGGAGAGGCTACTGTTGCAATTGGTTTGGCGTTCATAGTGAATAACCTCCAGCATGCGAATAGGCAAAAGTGTGAGGATTGGCAGTGTCTGTAGAGAATTTTGGCACGCTCTTCAGTTGATGTTTTCCTCCTTACGTTGGCCATGAACTACAGAGGAAAGGCCTGGCCTTACTGTTGGGCAAAACATGTATTTATGATTTTAAGAAGTGTAGTCTGGCTGTACTGAGAGGGCCTGTACAGTACGGTAAATGCCTGTATACTCCTGCAATGTGCATCCAACTGTCACTTGAGATTGAGCAGCGAACGAAGCAGCTGGGTTACTGACTGAATGTAAATGGAAGGCACATAGGAAGGGTGTTTGTGGTCACTCAAATGATTGAAACCTGGTTGATGCACTACCAAAGCTGGGGTACCAGGGGGGAACATTTGAGGGGTATTGAGATGGTGGTGTCCAGAGGTCAAAATATGTTTCAGAGACACAGAGGTACTGCGGTCCTGGTCCCACATTGGGGGTAGACAAAAGTCCCTGCTAAAGATTTCTGTCCAACTGTTACCCCATTTTGTGAAGCCTGGCTCCCTCTGTAACGATTCCCCAGTGTCTTTCGATCCTACAGATGACTGCAGCAAACTTCCCACATTTTTTCTTGGCCTCATACTCCCAAAGGAGTGCCTGACATTTGCCAGCCTAACGATACTCACATTCTGGGAAAAACCTCACTAACTATGCATATTTATCTACCACACATGGCAAATCCTTACAATTGCAGAACATCATATCGCACTTGTCATCTTTGAGGTACTCTAAGTATTTGGATTTGAGGGAAATATTCATCCTTGCTTGCTCTCTCCCATCTGAAGTCTATGGTGCTGCTGTTCCTTTCTCACATGTCCCTTCAAAGAGACAAGTGACACACAGACTCAATCACTCAGCAAACATATATGCTTTGACGTTTTCATCTTGCTGTTTACCTTCCAAATATTCCCCCTTCACCACAAATACAGGCCTGCCATTCCTCATCCCCTCAGTCGAAGCAGTCCTTCACTCCTTAGGCCCTGCAAGACCACCATGAACAAGAATCATGTCAGCAAGCAGAAGAAAAGCCTCAGTGTGCTCTTTTGTTCATACTGCTGCCCTCTAGTAACACTTCATGGCAACTGCAGCATAAGAATGGGACTGAGAAGAGGGCTGTCCTATGCAAATAATATCCTCCCATGCATACTTTCTTCTGAGACGGTCGGCGGCTTGTGGCGTGATACCTCCTCCAACATATGGTCTTCAACCACATTTTAAAAAAGCCCACCTGCCTTAGACGAAGGATTTTGCCACTCGAAGGAAGCACATGGGGACATCACCCTCATTTAGCAGGGTCCTAAATTGCCTGCTGTCAGCCTGTATACAGAACAAGGGCGTTCGTGGGCGTTCGTGAGCGTTCCTCAAAGGAAGGAGGTGGGTGATTAAATCACAGTGCCAGGGCAGGCCCAGCCCAGCCCAGCCCAGCCCAGCCCAGCCCAGCCCAGCCCAGCCCAGCCCAGCCCAGCCCAGCCCAGCCCAGCCCAGCCCGGCACAGCGCACTGCTGTGGAGGTCCATTCCTTCACATCCTGCAGCAGGCATGATGCAGGCCTACTAGAGCAAAGGCTTGACTCTGCCCTTGTCTGTCTCTTAAAGGAAACAATCTTTCTAGCTTCTTATTGCACCTAATAAATAGACTCTAGCTTGCCTCAAACTTGACCCATCATTTCATTAGCCAGAGCTCATACTTGACCTTTATTTCTATCCAAGCTCACTGGCACCAAACCCCTGATTTGAGCGAGAGGCTCACACCAAAATGAAAAATCACCATCATCCAACCTATTTTACAATAAGTGTAGCACCTACCTCGCATTCTTGTGCTCAGTTATAACCCCCAATACCACAATTGCACTCTGCAATTCACCAAACTTAAAGGCAAAGAACCAAGACATTGATAAAGGAAGATAAGTCCTTGTCCCTATTTAACCTACTTGAGAAATAGGGAGGTTGGTAGAAGGTCATGAGGGAAAACATTTGAAATTTTGGGACACACATGCCAAAAAGAGTGTCCACTTTTCTCCTCTGTTAGCAAGTAAAAAAAAATCTTAACAAAAAAAAAAAAATTTGCTTTTTGAAAATTGCCACCTTGGGATACCTCTACAGCATTGGCAGGATTCGAACCCTGGCCGTGAGGGCTGTCCGCACCAAAGGTACAAGACTTAGCTTTGAGCTATAGCTCCTTAGTGGTCTAGAGGATTGCAGTAGTAACTATAAGCAACATACAGGCCTTGGTGTCCTTCCCTGCGGCTTCCATTGCACATGAAAAGGATGACCATGACATAAGGACAATTTGATAGGCTACTTACATGGAAACCAGTGTGGTCCAGTGGGTAAGTGCCTGCCTTCCATGCAGGCAACCAGGGTTCGAATCCCGGGTTCGGCACCAGGTGACTGATGGTGGCAGAGCAGAGGTAAGTTGGAGGTGGGCCTAAATGGCCAATTGGTAAGTAAAATGTGTCTGTGTGTTGTGTAAGAGTGGAAACATGCCTAGTGAATGAGGGATTGCAGATTGGTTGGTAAGTAAAATAGGTGTGGCCTGAACAGAGAGAGGTGAAAGAAAGGGAACAGGTGTTGTGAGGAGGAGGAGCCAAGTCAGAGTGGGTGGGGTCAGAGAGGAGGGGAGTATAGGCGGAGCCTGGGCAGAGAGGCGGGGTATAGGAGGAGCCTAGTCAGAGTGGGTGCGGTCAGAGAGGAGGGGTATAGGCAGAGCCTGGGCAGAATGGGTGGTTTCAGAGAGCAGAGGAATAGGTGGAGGAGGATCCTGACTTATTGTGGGGTACTGCAAATACTTTTTTACTGCACCCCCCTCTATACTCTCTGATTTCTGTTGGGAGGGGGCAGTCAAAATTTGGGGGAGCAGTATTAAAAGGTGCTTGGGCGCAACGTGAAGGCGATGAGGTGCACACAATGGCTTGTTTTCCAGGTACTTTTTGAGGGGCTACCATTAGTTTTTATTGCTCTGATCCTCCCTCATGGGGTGTACGCCAAATGGTTAGGGGCAACGGGGGGGCAAGAAGCTGTTTGACAGTTTCTATTAACAACAGGGGTCACCATACGATTCTGCTGCAGTTATGGTATTGAAAGGTAAAACAAGGAGCATTTGGCTGTATTTTTGCAGGTGGGGTGCCCCAAAATGTTACTGCCAGCAGCAGCAGCCCCCTTCCTCCCCACCCTGCAGATTGGTATAGGTACCTTTAGGACATTTCTGTTGAAAACAGAGGCTATAGCGAATCGCGCTACAAAATCCGAGAGCACTAACACTTGCTAAATAAAGGTGGCATCGGAGCATACGAATGAGGCAGGGAGAGGCTACTGTTGCAATTGGTTTGGCGTTCATAGTGAATAACCTCCAGCATGCGAATAGGCAAAAGTGTGAGGATTGGCAGTGTCTGTAGAGAATTTTGGCACGCTCTTCAGTTGATGTTTTCCTCCTTACGTTGGCCATGAACTACAGAGGAAAGGCCTGGCCTTACTGTTGGGCAAAACATGTATTTATGATTTTAAGAAGTGTAGTCTGGCTGTACTGAGAGGGCCTGTACAGTACGGTAAATGCCTGTATACTCCTGCAATGTGCATCCAACTGTCACTTGAGATTGAGCAGCGAACGAAGCAGCTGGGTTACTGACTGAATGTAAATGGAAGGCACATAGGAAGGGTGTTTGTGGTCACTCAAATGATTGAAACCTGGTTGATGCACTACCAAAGCTGGGGTACCAGGGGGGAACATTTGAGGGGTATTGAGATGGTGGTGTCCAGAGGTCAAAATATGTTTCAGAGACACAGAGGTACTGCGGTCCTGGTCCCACATTGGGGGTAGACAAAAGTCCCTGCTAAAGATTTCTGTCCAACTGTTACCCCATTTTGTGAAGCCTGGCTCCCTCTGTAACGATTCCCCAGTGTCTTTCGATCCTACAGATGACTGCAGCAAACTTCCCACATTTTTTCTTGGCCTCATACTCCCAAAGGAGTGCCTGACATTTGCCAGCCTAACGATACTCACATTCTGGGAAAAACCTCACTAACTATGCATATTTATCTACCACACATGGCAAATCCTTACAATTGCAGAACATCATATCGCACTTGTCATCTTTGAGGTACTCTAAGTATTTGGATTTGAGGGAAATATTCATCCTTGCTTGCTCTCTCCCATCTGAAGTCTATGGTGCTGCTGTTCCTTTCTCACATGTCCCTTCAAAGAGACAAGTGACACACAGACTCAATCACTCAGCAAACATATATGCTTTGACGTTTTCATCTTGCTGTTTACCTTCCAAATATTCCCCCTTCACCACAAATACAGGCCTGCCATTCCTCATCCCCTCAGTCGAAGCAGTCCTTCACTCCTTAGGCCCTGCAAGACCACCATGAACAAGAATCATGTCAGCAAGCAGAAGAAAAGCCTCAATGTGCTCTTTTGTTCATACTGCTGCCCTCTAGTAACACTTCATGGCAACTGCAGCATAAGAATGGGACTGAGAAGAGGGCTGTCCTATGCAAATAATATCCTCCCATGCATACTTTCTTCTGAGACGGTCGGCGGCTTGTGGCGTGATACCTCCTCCAACATATGGTCTTCAACCACATTTTAAAAAAGCCCACCTGCCTTAGACGAAGGATTTTGCCACTCGAAGGAAGCACATGGGGACATCACCCTCATTTAGCAGGGTCCTAAATTGCCTGCTGTCAGCCTGTATACAGAACAAGGGCGTTCGTGGGCGTTCGTGAGCGTTCCTCAAAGGAAGGAGGTGGGTGATTAAATCACAGTGCCAGGGCAGGCCCAGCCCAGCCCAGCCCAGCCCAGCCCAGCCCAGCCCAGCCCAGCCCAGCCCGACACAGCGCACTGCTGTGGAGGTCCATTCCTTCACATCCTGCAGCAGGCATGATGCAGGCCTACTAGAGCAAAGGCTTGACTCTGCCCTTGTCTGTCTCTTAAAGGAAACAATCTTTCTAGCTTCTTATTGCACCTAATAAATAGACTCTAGCTTGCCTCAATTTGACCCATCATTTCATTAGCCAGAGCTCATACTTGACCTTTATTTCTATCCAAGCTCACTGGCACCAAACCCCTGATTTGAGCGAGAGGCTCACACCAAAATGAAAAATCACCATCATCCAACCTATTTTACAATAAGTGTAGCACCTACCTCGCATTCTTGTGCTCAGTTATAACCCCCAATACCACAATTGCACTCTGCAATTCACCAAACTTAAAGGCAAAGAACCAAGACATTGATAAAGGAAGATAAGGCCTTGTCCCTATTTAACCTACTTGAGAAATAGGGAGGTTGGTAGAAGGTCATGAGGGAAAACATTTGAAATTTTGGGACACACATGCCAAAAAGAGTGTCCACTTTTCTCCTCTGTTAGCAAGTAAAAAAAAATCTTAACAAAAAAAAAAAAATTGCTTTTTGAAAACTGCCACCTTGGGATACCTCTACAGCATTGGCAGGATTCGAACCCTGGCCGTGAGGGCTGTCCGCACCAAAGGTACAAGACTTAGCTTTGAGCTATAGCTCCTTAGTGGTCTAGAGGATTGCAGTAGTAACTATAAGCAACATACAGGCCTTGGTGTCCTTCCCTGCGGCTTCCATTGCACATGAAAAGGATGACCATGACATAAGGACAATTTGATAGGCTACTTACATGGAAACCAGTGTGGTCCAGTGGGTAAGTGCCTGCCTTCCATGCAGGCAACCAGGGTTCGAATCCCGGGTTCGGCACCAGGTGACTGATGGTGGCAGAGCAGAGGTAAGTTGGAGGTGGGCCTAAATGGCCAATTGGTAAGTAAAATGTGTCTGTGTGTTGTGTAAGAGTGGAAACATGCCTAGTGAATGAGGGATTGCAGATTGGTTGGTAAGTAAAATAGGTGTGGCCTGAACAGAGAGAGGTGAAAGAAAGGGAACAGGTGTTGTGAGGAGGAGGAGCCAAGTCAGAGTGGGTGGGGTCAGAGAGGAGGGGAGTATAGGCGGAGCCTGGGCAGAGAGGTGGGGTATAGGAGGAGCCTAGTCAGAGTGGGTGCGGTCAGAGAGGAGGGGTATAGGCAGAGCCTGGGCAGAATGGGTGGTTTCAGAGAGCAGAGGAATAGGTGGAGGAGGATCCTGACTTATTGTGGGGTACTGCAAATACTTTCTTACTGCACCCCCCTCTATACTCTCTGATTTCTGTTGGGAGGGGGCAGTCAAAATTTGGGGGAGCAGTATTAAAAGGTGCTTGGGCGCAACGTGAAGGCGATGAGGTGCACACAATGGCTTGTTTTCCAGGTACTTTTTGAGGGGCTACCATTAGTTTTTATTGCTCTGATCCTCCCTCATGGGGTGTACGCCAAATGGTTAGGGGCAACGGGGGGGCAAGAAGCTGTTTGACAGTTTCTATTAACAACAGGGGTCACCATACGATTCTGCTGCAGTTATGGTATTGAAAGGTAAAACAAGGAGCATTTGGCTGTATTTTTGCAGGTGGGGTGCCCCAAAATGTTACTGCCAGCAGCAGCAGCCCCCTTCCTCCCCACCCTGCAGATTGGTATAGGTACCTTTAGGACATTTCTGTTGAAAACAGAGGCTATAGCGAATCGCGCTACAAAATCCGAGAGCACTAACACTTGCTAAATAAAGGTGGCATCGGAGCATACGAATGAGGCAGGGAGAGGCTACTGTTGCAATTGGTTTGGCGTTCATAGTGAATAACCTCCAGCATGCGAATAGGCAAAAGTGTGAGGATTGGCAGTGTCTGTAGAGAATTTTGGCACGCTCTTCAGTTGATGTTTTCCTCCTTACGTTGGCCATGAACTACAGAGGAAAGGCCTGGCCTTACTGTTGGGCAAAACATGTATTTATGATTTTAAGAAGTGTAGTCTGGCTGTACTGAGAGGGCCTGTACAGTACGGTAAATGCCTGTATACTCCTGCAATGTGCATCCAACTGTCACTTGAGATTGAGCAGCGAACGAAGCAGCTGGGTTACTGACTGAATGTAAATGGAAGGCACATAGGAAGGGTGTTTGTGGTCACTCAAATGATTGAAACCTGGTTGATGCACTACCAAAGCTGGGGTACCAGGGGGGAACATTTGAGGGGTATTGAGATGGTGGTGTCCAGAGGTCAAAATATGTTTCAGAGACACAGAGGTACTGCGGTCCTGGTCCCACATTGGGGGTAGACAAAAGTCCCTGCTAAAGATTTCTGTCCAACTGTTACCCCATTTTGTGAAGCCTGGCTCCCTCTGTAACGATTCCACAGTGTCTTTCGATCCTACAGATGACTGCAGCAAACTTCCCACATTTTTTCTTGGCCTCATACTCCCAAAGGAGTGCCTGACATTTGCCAGCCTAACGATACTCACATTCTGGGAAAAACCTCACTAACTATGCATATTTATCTACCACACATGGCAAATCCTTACAATTGCAGAACATCATATCGCACTTGTCATCTTTGAGGTACTCTAAGTATTTGGATTTGAGGGAAATATTCATCCTTGCTTGCTCTCTCCCATCTGAAGTCTATGGTGCTGCTGTTCCTTTCTCACATGTCCCTTCAAAGAGACAAGTGACACACAGACTCAATCACTCAGCAAACATATATGCTTTGACGTTTTCATCTTGCTGTTTACCTTCCAAATATTCCCCCTTCACCACAAATACAGGCCTGCCATTCCTCATCCCCTCAGTCGAAGCAGTCCTTCACTCCTTAGGCCCTGCAAGACCACCATGAACAAGAATCATGTCAGCAAGCAGAAGAAAAGCCTCAATGTGCTCTTTTGTTCATACTGCTGCCCTCTAGTAACACTTCATGGCAACTGCAGCATAAGAATGGGACTGAGAAGAGGGCTGTCCTATGCAAATAATATCCTCCCATGCATACTTTCTTCTGAGACGGTCGGCGGCTTGTGGCGTGATACCTCCTCCAACATATGGTCTTCAACCACATTTTAAAAAAGCCCACCTGCCTTAGACGAAGGATTTTGCCACTCGAAGGAAGCACATGGGGACATCACCCTCATTTAGCAGGGTCCTAAATTGCCTGCTGTCAGCCTGTATACAGAACAAGGGCGTTCGTGGGCGTTCGTGAGCGTTCCTCAAAGGAAGGAGGTGGGTGATTAAATCACAGTGCCAGGGCAGGCCCAGGGGAGGCCCAGCCCAGCCCAGCCCAGCCCAGCCCAGCCCAGCCCAGCCCAGCCCGGCACAGCGCACTGCTGTGGAGGTCCATTCCTTCACATCCTGCAGCAGGCATGATGCAGGCCTACTAGAGCAAAGGCTTGACTCTGCCCTTGTCTGTCTCTTAAAGGAAACAATCTTTCTAGCTTCTTATTGCACCTAATAAATAGACTCTAGCTTGCCTCAAACTTGACCCATCATTTCATTAGCCAGAGCTCATACTTGACCTTTATTTCTATCCAAGCTCACTGGCACCAAACCCCTGATTTGAGCGAGAGGCTCACACCAAAATGAAAAATCACCATCATCCAACCTATTTTACAATAAGTGTAGCACCTACCTCGCATTCTTGTGCTCAGTTATAACCCCCAATACCACAATTGCACTCTGCAATTCACCAAACTTAAAGGCAAAGAACCAAGACATTGATAAAGGAAGATAAGGCCTTGTCCCTATTTAACCTACTTGAGAAATAGGGAGGTTGGTAGAAGGTCATGAGGGAAAACATTTGAAATTTTGGGACACACATGCCAAAAAGAGTGTCCACTTTTCTCCTCTGTTAGCAAGTAAAAAAAAATCTTAACAAAAAAAAAAAAAATTGCTTTTTGAAAATTTCCACCTTGGGATACCTCTACAGCATTGGCAGGATTCGAACCCTGGCCGTGAGGGCTGTCCGCACCAAAGGTACAAGACTTAGCTTTGAGCTATAGCTCCTTAGTGGTCTAGAGGATTGCAGTAGTAACTATAAGCAACATACAGGCCTTGGTGTCCTTCCCTGCGGCTTCCATTGCACATGAAAAGGATGACCATGACATAAGGACAATTTGATAGGCTACTTACATGGAAACCAGTGTGGTCCAGTGGGTAAGTGCCTGCCTTCCATGCAGGCAACCAGGGTTCGAATCCCGGGTTCGGCACCAGGTGACTGATGGTGGCAGAGCAGAGGTAAGTTGGAGGTGGGCCTAAATGGCCAATTGGTAAGTAAAATGTGTCTGTGTGTTGTGTAAGAGTGGAAACATGCCTAGTGAATGAGGGATTGCAGATTGGTTGGTAAGTAAAATAGGTGTGGCCTGAACAGAGAGAGGTGAAAGAAAGGGAACAGGTGTTGTGAGGAGGAGGAGCCAAGTCAGAGTGGGTGGGGTCAGAGAGGAGGAGTATAGGAGGAGCTGGGTCAGAGTGGGTGGGGTTAGAGAGGAGGGGTTCAGGAGGAGCCTAGTCAGAGGGGGTGGGGTCAGAGAGGAGGGGAGTATAGGCGGAGCCTGGGCAGAGAGGCGGGGTATAGGAGGAGCCTAGTCAGAGTGGGTGCGGTCAGAGAGGAGGGGTATAGGCAGAGCCTGGGCAGAATGGGTGGTTTCAGAGAGCAGAGGAATAGGTGGAGGAGGATCCTGACTTATTGTGGGGTACTGCAAATACTTTTTTACTGCACCCCCCTCTATACTCTCTGATTTCTGTTGGGAGGGGGCAGTCAAAATTTGGGGGAGCAGTATTAAAAGGTGCTTGGGCGCAACGTGAAGGCGATGAGGTGCACACAATGGCTTGTTTTCCAGGTACTTTTTGAGGGGCTACCATTAGTTTTTATTGCTCTGATCCTCCCTCATGGGGTGTACGCCAAATGGTTAGGGGCAACGGGGGGGCAAGAAGCTGTTTGACAGTTTCTATTAACAACAGGGGTCACCATACGATTCTGCTGCAGTTATGGTATTGAAAGGTAAAACAAGGAGCATTTGGCTGTATTTTTGCAGGTGGGGTGCCCCAAAATGTTACTGCCAGCAGCAGCAGCCCCCTTCCTCCCCACCCTGCAGATTGGTATAGGTACCTTTAGGACATTTCTGTTGAAAACAGAGGCTATAGCGAATCGCGCTACAAAATCCGAGAGCACTAACACTTGCTAAATAAAGGTGGCATCGGAGCATACGAATGAGGCAGGGAGAGGCTACTGTTGCAATTGGTTTGGCGTTCATAGTGAATAACCTCCAGCATGCGAATAGGCAAAAGTGTGAGGATTGGCAGTGTCTGTAGAGAATTTTGGCACGCTCTTCAGTTGATGTTTTCCTCCTTACGTTGGCCATGAACTACAGAGGAAAGGCCTGGCCTTACTGTTGGGCAAAACATGTATTTATGATTTTAAGAAGTGTAGTCTGGCTGTACTGAGAGGGCCTGTACAGTACGGTAAATGCCTGTATACTCCTGCAATGTGCATCCAACTGTCACTTGAGATTGAGCAGCGAACGAAGCAGCTGGGTTACTGACTGAATGTAAATGGAAGGCACATAGGAAGGGTGTTTGTGGTCACTCAAATGATTGAAACCTGGTTGATGCACTACCAAAGCTGGGGTACCAGGGGGGAACATTTGAGGGGTATTGAGATGGTGGTGTCCAGAGGTCAAAATATGTTTCAGAGACACAGAGGTACTGCGGTCCTGGTCCCACATTGGGGGTAGACAAAAGTCCCTGCTAAAGATTTCTGTCCAACTGTTACCCCATTTTGTGAAGCCTGGCTCCCTCTGTAACGATTCCCCAGTGTCTTTCGATCCTACAGATGACTGCAGCAAACTTCCCACATTTTTTCTTGGCCTCATACTCCCAAAGGAGTGCCTGACATTTGCCAGCCTAACGATACTCACATTCTGGGAAAAACCTCACTAACTATGCATATTTATCTACCACACATGGCAAATCCTTACAATTGCAGAACATCATATCGCACTTGTCATCTTTGAGGTACTCTAAGTATTTGGATTTGAGGGAAATATTCATCCTTGCTTGCTCTCTCCCATCTGAAGTCTATGGTGCTGCTGTTCCTTTCTCACATGTCCCTTCAAAGAGACAAGTGACACACAGACTCAATCACTCAGCAAACATATATGCTTTGACGTTTTCATCTTGCTGTTTACCTTCCAAATATTCCCCCTTCACCACAAATACAGGCCTGCCATTCCTCATCCCCTCAGTCGAAGCAGTCCTTCACTCCTTAGGCCCTGCAAGACCACCATGAACAAGAATCATGTCAGCAAGCAGAAGAAAAGCCTCAGTGTGCTCTTTTGTTCATACTGCTGCCCTCTAGTAACACTTCATGGCAACTGCAGCATAAGAATGGGACTGAGAAGAGGGCTGTCCTATGCAAATAATATCCTCCCATGCATACTTTCTTCTGAGACGGTCGGCGGCTTGTGGCGTGATACCTCCTCCAACATATGGTCTTCAACCACATTTTAAAAAAGCCCACCTGCCTTAGACGAAGGATTTTGCCACTCGAAGGAAGCACATGGGGACATCACCCTCATTTAGCAGGGTCCTAAATTGCCTGCTGTCAGCCTGTATACAGAACAAGGGCGTTCGTGGGCGTTCGTGAGCGTTCCTCAAAGGAAGGAGGTGGGTGATTAAATCACAGTGCCAGGGCAGGCCCAGCCCAGCCCAGCCCAGCCCAGCCCAGCCCAGCCCAGCCCAGCCCAGCCCAGCCCAGCCCAGCCCAGCCCAGCCCAGCCCGGCACAGCGCACTGCTGTGGAGGTCCATTCCTTCACATCCTGCAGCAGGCATGATGCAGGCCTACTAGAGCAAAGGCTTGACTCTGCCCTTGTCTGTCTCTTAAAGGAAACAATCTTTCTAGCTTCTTATTGCACCTAATAAATAGACTCTAGCTTGCCTCAAACTTGACCCATCATTTCATTAGCCAGAGCTCATACTTGACCTTTATTTCTATCCAAGCTCACTGGCACCAAACCCCTGATTTGAGCGAGAGGCTCACACCAAAATGAAAAATCACCATCATCCAACCTATTTTACAATAAGTGTAGCACCTACCTCGCATTCTTGTGCTCAGTTATAACCCCCAATACCACAATTGCACTCTGCAATTCACCAAACTTAAAGGCAAAGAACCAAGACATTGATAAAGGAAGATAAGTCCTTGTCCCTATTTAACCTACTTGAGAAATAGGGAGGTTGGTAGAAGGTCATGAGGGAAAACATTTGAAATTTTGGGACACACATGCCAAAAAGAGTGTCCACTTTTCTCCTCTGTTAGCAAGTAAAAAAAAATCTTAACAAAAAAAAAAAAATTTGCTTTTTGAAAATTGCCACCTTGGGATACCTCTACAGCATTGGCAGGATTCGAACCCTGGCCGTGAGGGCTGTCCGCACCAAAGGTACAAGACTTAGCTTTGAGCTATAGCTCCTTAGTGGTCTAGAGGATTGCAGTAGTAACTATAAGCAACATACAGGCCTTGGTGTCCTTCCCTGCGGCTTCCATTGCACATGAAAAGGATGACCATGACATAAGGACAATTTGATAGGCTACTTACATGGAAACCAGTGTGGTCCAGTGGGTAAGTGCCTGCCTTCCATGCAGGCAACCAGGGTTCGAATCCCGGGTTCGGCACCAGGTGACTGATGGTGGCAGAGCAGAGGTAAGTTGGAGGTGGGCCTAAATGGCCAATTGGTAAGTAAAATGTGTCTGTGTGTTGTGTAAGAGTGGAAACATGCCTAGTGAATGAGGGATTGCAGATTGGTTGGTAAGTAAAATAGGTGTGGCCTGAACAGAGAGAGGTGAAAGAAAGGGAACAGGTGTTGTGAGGAGGAGGAGCCAAGTCAGAGTGGGTGGGGTCAGAGAGGAGGGGAGTATAGGCGGAGCCTGGGCAGAGAGGCGGGGTATAGGAGGAGCCTAGTCAGAGTGGGTGCGGTCAGAGAGGAGGGGTATAGGCAGAGCCTGGGCAGAATGGGTGGTTTCAGAGAGCAGAGGAATAGGTGGAGGAGGATCCTGACTTATTGTGGGGTACTGCAAATACTTTTTTACTGCACCCCCCTCTATACTCTCTGATTTCTGTTGGGAGGGGGCAGTCAAAATTTGGGGGAGCAGTATTAAAAGGTGCTTGGGCGCAACGTGAAGGCGATGAGGTGCACACAATGGCTTGTTTTCCAGGTACTTTTTGAGGGGCTACCATTAGTTTTTATTGCTCTGATCCTCCCTCATGGGGTGTACGCCAAATGGTTAGGGGCAACGGGGGGGCAAGAAGCTGTTTGACAGTTTCTATTAACAACAGGGGTCACCATACGATTCTGCTGCAGTTATGGTATTGAAAGGTAAAACAAGGAGCATTTGGCTGTATTTTTGCAGGTGGGGTGCCCCAAAATGTTACTGCCAGCAGCAGCAGCCCCCTTCCTCCCCACCCTGCAGATTGGTATAGGTACCTTTAGGACATTTCTGTTGAAAACAGAGGCTATAGCGAATCGCGCTACAAAATCCGAGAGCACTAACACTTGCTAAATAAAGGTGGCATCGGAGCATACGAATGAGGCAGGGAGAGGCTACTGTTGCAATTGGTTTGGCGTTCATAGTGAATAACCTCCAGCATGCGAATAGGCAAAAGTGTGAGGATTGGCAGTGTCTGTAGAGAATTTTGGCACGCTCTTCAGTTGATGTTTTCCTCCTTACGTTGGCCATGAACTACAGAGGAAAGGCCTGGCCTTACTGTTGGGCAAAACATGTATTTATGATTTTAAGAAGTGTAGTCTGGCTGTACTGAGAGGGCCTGTACAGTACGGTAAATGCCTGTATACTCCTGCAATGTGCATCCAACTGTCACTTGAGATTGAGCAGCGAACGAAGCAGCTGGGTTACTGACTGAATGTAAATGGAAGGCACATAGGAAGGGTGTTTGTGGTCACTCAAATGATTGAAACCTGGTTGATGCACTACCAAAGCTGGGGTACCAGGGGGGAACATTTGAGGGGTATTGAGATGGTGGTGTCCAGAGGTCAAAATATGTTTCAGAGACACAGAGGTACTGCGGTCCTGGTCCCACATTGGGGGTAGACAAAAGTCCCTGCTAAAGATTTCTGTCCAACTGTTACCCCATTTTGTGAAGCCTGGCTCCCTCTGTAACGATTCCCCAGTGTCTTTCGATCCTACAGATGACTGCAGCAAACTTCCCACATTTTTTCTTGGCCTCATACTCCCAAAGGAGTGCCTGACATTTGCCAGCCTAACGATACTCACATTCTGGGAAAAACCTCACTAACTATGCATATTTATCTACCACACATGGCAAATCCTTACAATTGCAGAACATCATATCGCACTTGTCATCTTTGAGGTACTCTAAGTATTTGGATTTGAGGGAAATATTCATCCTTGCTTGCTCTCTCCCATCTGAAGTCTATGGTGCTGCTGTTCCTTTCTCACATGTCCCTTCAAAGAGACAAGTGACACACAGACTCAATCACTCAGCAAACATATATGCTTTGACGTTTTCATCTTGCTGTTTACCTTCCAAATATTCCCCCTTCACCACAAATACAGGCCTGCCATTCCTCATCCCCTCAGTCGAAGCAGTCCTTCACTCCTTAGGCCCTGCAAGACCACCATGAACAAGAATCATGTCAGCAAGCAGAAGAAAAGCCTCAGTGTGCTCTTTTGTTCATACTGCTGCCCTCTAGTAACACTTCATGGCAACTGCAGCATAAGAATGGGACTGAGAAGAGGGCTGTCCTATGCAAATAATATCCTCCCATGCATACTTTCTTCTGAGACGGTCGGCGGCTTGTGGCGTGATACCTCCTCCAACATATGGTCTTCAACCACATTTTAAAAAAGCCCACCTGCCTTAGACGAAGGATTTTGCCACTCGAAGGAAGCACATGGGGACATCACCCTCATTTAGCAGGGTCCTAAATTGCCTGCTGTCAGCCTGTATACAGAACAAGGGCGTTCGTGGGCGTTCGTGAGCGTTCCTCAAAGGAAGGAGGTGGGTGATTAAATCACAGTGCCAGGGCAGGCCCAGCCCAGCCCAGCCCAGCCCAGCCCAGCCCAGCCCAGCCCAGCCCAGCCCAGCCCGACACAGCGCACTGCTGTGGAGGTCCATTCCTTCACATCCTGCAGCAGGCATGATGCAGGCCTACTAGAGCAAAGGCTTGACTCTGCCCTTGTCTGTCTCTTAAAGGAAACAATCTTTCTAGCTTCTTATTGCACCTAATAAATAGACTCTAGCTTGCCTCAATTTGACCCATCATTTCATTAGCCAGAGCTCATACTTGACCTTTATTTCTATCCAAGCTCACTGGCACCAAACCCCTGATTTGAGCGAGAGGCTCACACCAAAATGAAAAATCACCATCATCCAACCTATTTTACAATAAGTGTAGCACCTACCTCGCATTCTTGTGCTCAGTTATAACCCCCAATACCACAATTGCACTCTGCAATTCACCAAACTTAAAGGCAAAGAACCAAGACATTGATAAAGGAAGATAAGGCCTTGTCCCTATTTAACCTACTTGAGAAATAGGGAGGTTGGTAGAAGGTCATGAGGGAAAACATTTGAAATTTTGGGACACACATGCCAAAAAGAGTGTCCACTTTTCTCCTCTGTTAGCAAGTAAAAAAAAATCTTAACAAAAAAAAAAAAAATTGCTTTTTGAAAACTGCCACCTTGGGATACCTCTACAGCATTGGCAGGATTCGAACCCTGGCCGTGAGGGCTGTCCGCACCAAAGGTACAAGACTTAGCTTTGAGCTATAGCTCCTTAGTGGTCTAGAGGATTGCAGTAGTAACTATAAGCAACATACAGGCCTTGGTGTCCTTCCCTGCGGCTTCCATTGCACATGAAAAGGATGACCATGACATAAGGACAATTTGATAGGCTACTTACATGGAAACCAGTGTGGTCCAGTGGGTAAGTGCCTGCCTTCCATGCAGGCAACCAGGGTTCGAATCCCGGGTTCGGCACCAGGTGACTGATGGTGGCAGAGCAGAGGTAAGTTGGAGGTGGGCCTAAATGGCCAATTGGTAAGTAAAATGTGTCTGTGTGTTGTGTAAGAGTGGAAACATGCCTAGTGAATGAGGGATTGCAGATTGGTTGGTAAGTAAAATAGGTGTGGCCTGAACAGAGAGAGGTGAAAGAAAGGGAACAGGTGTTGTGAGGAGGAGGAGCCAAGTCAGAGTGGGTGGGGTCAGAGAGGAGGGGAGTATAGGCGGAGCCTGGGCAGAGAGGTGGGGTATAGGAGGAGCCTAGTCAGAGTGGGTGCGGTCAGAGAGGAGGGGTATAGGCAGAGCCTGGGCAGAATGGGTGGTTTCAGAGAGCAGAGGAATAGGTGGAGGAGGATCCTGACTTATTGTGGGGTACTGCAAATACTTTTTTACTGCACCCCCCTCTATACTCTCTGATTTCTGTTGGGAGGGGGCAGTCAAAATTTGGGGGAGCAGTATTAAAAGGTGCTTGGGCGCAACGTGAAGGCGATGAGGTGCACACAATGGCTTGTTTTCCAGGTACTTTTTGAGGGGCTACCATTAGTTTTTATTGCTCTGATCCTCCCTCATGGGGTGTACGCCAAATGGTTAGGGGCAACGGGGGGGCAAGAAGCTGTTTGACAGTTTCTATTAACAACAGGGGTCACCATACGATTCTGCTGCAGTTATGGTATTGAAAGGTAAAACAAGGAGCATTTGGCTGTATTTTTGCAGGTGGGGTGCCCCAAAATGTTACTGCCAGCAGCAGCAGCCCCCTTCCTCCCCACCCTGCAGATTGGTATAGGTACCTTTAGGACATTTCTGTTGAAAACAGAGGCTATAGCGAATCGCGCTACAAAATCCGAGAGCACTAACACTTGCTAAATAAAGGTGGCATCGGAGCATACGAATGAGGCAGGGAGAGGCTACTGTTGCAATTGGTTTGGCGTTCATAGTGAATAACCTCCAGCATGCGAATAGGCAAAAGTGTGAGGATTGGCAGTGTCTGTAGAGAATTTTGGCACGCTCTTCAGTTGATGTTTTCCTCCTTACGTTGGCCATGAACTACAGAGGAAAGGCCTGGCCTTACTGTTGGGCAAAACATGTATTTATGATTTTAAGAAGTGTAGTCTGGCTGTACTGAGAGGGCCTGTACAGTACGGTAAATGCCTGTATACTCCTGCAATGTGCATCCAACTGTCACTTGAGATTGAGCAGCGAACGAAGCAGCTGGGTTACTGACTGAATGTAAATGGAAGGCACATAGGAAGGGTGTTTGTGGTCACTCAAATGATTGAAACCTGGTTGATGCACTACCAAAGCTGGGGTACCAGGGGGGAACATTTGAGGGGTATTGAGATGGTGGTGTCCAGAGGTCAAAATATGTTTCAGAGACACAGAGGTACTGCGGTCCTGGTCCCACATTGGGGGTAGACAAAAGTCCCTGCTAAAGATTTCTGTCCAACTGTTACCCCATTTTGTGAAGCCTGGCTCCCTCTGTAACGATTCCACAGTGTCTTTCGATCCTACAGATGACTGCAGCAAACTTCCCACATTTTTTCTTGGCCTCATACTCCCAAAGGAGTGCCTGACATTTGCCAGCCTAACGATACTCACATTCTGGGAAAAACCTCACTAACTATGCATATTTATCTACCACACATGGCAAATCCTTACAATTGCAGAACATCATATCGCACTTGTCATCTTTGAGGTACTCTAAGTATTTGGATTTGAGGGAAATATTCATCCTTGCTTGCTCTCTCCCATCTGAAGTCTATGGTGCTGCTGTTCCTTTCTCACATGTCCCTTCAAAGAGACAAGTGACACACAGACTCAATCACTCAGCAAACATATATGCTTTGACGTTTTCATCTTGCTGTTTACCTTCCAAATATTCCCCCTTCACCACAAATACAGGCCTGCCATTCCTCATCCCCTCAGTCGAAGCAGTCCTTCACTCCTTAGGCCCTGCAAGACCACCATGAACAAGAATCATGTCAGCAAGCAGAAGAAAAGCCTCAATGTGCTCTTTTGTTCATACTGCTGCCCTCTAGTAACACTTCATGGCAACTGCAGCATAAGAATGGGACTGAGAAGAGGGCTGTCCTATGCAAATAATATCCTCCCATGCATACTTTCTTCTGAGACGGTCGGCGGCTTGTGGCGTGATACCTCCTCCAACATATGGTCTTCAACCACATTTTAAAAAAGCCCACCTGCCTTAGACGAAGGATTTTGCCACTCGAAGGAAGCACATGGGGACATCACCCTCATTTAGCAGGGTCCTAAATTGCCTGCTGTCAGCCTGTATACAGAACAAGGGCGTTCGTGGGCGTTCGTGAGCGTTCCTCAAAGGAAGGAGGTGGGTGATTAAATCACAGTGCCAGGGCAGGCCCAGCCCAGCCCAGCCCAGCCCAGCCCAGCCCAGCCCAGCCCAGCCCAGCCCGACACAGCGCACTGCTGTGGAGGTCCATTCCTTCACATCCTGCAGCAGGCATGATGCAGGCCTACTAGAGCAAAGGCTTGACTCTGCCCTTGTCTGTCTCTTAAAGGAAACAATCTTTCTAGCTTCTTATTGCACCTAATAAATAGACTCTAGCTTGCCTCAATTTGACCCATCATTTCATTAGCCAGAGCTCATACTTGACCTTTATTTCTATCCAAGCTCACTGGCACCAAACCCCTGATTTGAGCGAGAGGCTCACACCAAAATGAAAAATCACCATCATCCAACCTATTTTACAATAAGTGTAGCACCTACCTCGCATTCTTGTGCTCAGTTATAACCCCCAATACCACAATTGCACTCTGCAATTCACCAAACTTAAAGGCAAAGAACCAAGACATTGATAAAGGAAGATAAGGCCTTGTCCCTATTTAACCTACTTGAGAAATAGGGAGGTTGGTAGAAGGTCATGAGGGAAAACATTTGAAATTTTGGGACACACATGCCAAAAAGAGTGTCCACTTTTCTCCTCTGTTAGCAAGTAAAAAAAAATCTTAACAAAAAAAAAAAAAATTGCTTTTTGAAAACTGCCACCTTGGGATACCTCTACAGCATTGGCAGGATTCGAACCCTGGCCGTGAGGGCTGTCCGCACCAAAGGTACAAGACTTAGCTTTGAGCTATAGCTCCTTAGTGGTCTAGAGGATTGCAGTAGTAACTATAAGCAACATACAGGCCTTGGTGTCCTTCCCTGCGGCTTCCATTGCACATGAAAAGGATGACCATGACATAAGGACAATTTGATAGGCTACTTACATGGAAACCAGTGTGGTCCAGTGGGTAAGTGCCTGCCTTCCATGCAGGCAACCAGGGTTCGAATCCCGGGTTCGGCACCAGGTGACTGATGGTGGCAGAGCAGAGGTAAGTTGGAGGTGGGCCTAAATGGCCAATTGGTAAGTAAAATGTGTCTGTGTGTTGTGTAAGAGTGGAAACATGCCTAGTGAATGAGGGATTGCAGATTGGTTGGTAAGTAAAATAGGTGTGGCCTGAACAGAGAGAGGTGAAAGAAAGGGAACAGGTGTTGTGAGGAGGAGGAGCCAAGTCAGAGTGGGTGGGGTCAGAGAGGAGGGGAGTATAGGCGGAGCCTGGGCAGAGAGGTGGGGTATAGGAGGAGCCTAGTCAGAGTGGGTGCGGTCAGAGAGGAGGGGTATAGGCAGAGCCTGGGCAGAATGGGTGGTTTCAGAGAGCAGAGGAATAGGTGGAGGAGGATCCTGACTTATTGTGGGGTACTGCAAATACTTTCTTACTGCACCCCCCTCTATACTCTCTGATTTCTGTTGGGAGGGGGCAGTCAAAATTTGGGGGAGCAGTATTAAAAGGTGCTTGGGCGCAACGTGAAGGCGATGAGGTGCACACAATGGCTTGTTTTCCAGGTACTTTTTGAGGGGCTACCATTAGTTTTTATTGCTCTGATCCTCCCTCATGGGGTGTACGCCAAATGGTTAGGGGCAACGGGGGGGCAAGAAGCTGTTTGACAGTTTCTATTAACAACAGGGGTCACCATACGATTCTGCTGCAGTTATGGTATTGAAAGGTAAAACAAGGAGCATTTGGCTGTATTTTTGCAGGTGGGGTGCCCCAAAATGTTACTGCCAGCAGCAGCAGCCCCCTTCCTCCCCACCCTGCAGATTGGTATAGGTACCTTTAGGACATTTCTGTTGAAAACAGAGGCTATAGCGAATCGCGCTACAAAATCCGAGAGCACTAACACTTGCTAAATAAAGGTGGCATCGGAGCATACGAATGAGGCAGGGAGAGGCTACTGTTGCAATTGGTTTGGCGTTCATAGTGAATAACCTCCAGCATGCGAATAGGCAAAAGTGTGAGGATTGGCAGTGTCTGTAGAGAATTTTGGCACGCTCTTCAGTTGATGTTTTCCTCCTTACGTTGGCCATGAACTACAGAGGAAAGGCCTGGCCTTACTGTTGGGCAAAACATGTATTTATGATTTTAAGAAGTGTAGTCTGGCTGTACTGAGAGGGCCTGTACAGTACGGTAAATGCCTGTATACTCCTGCAATGTGCATCCAACTGTCACTTGAGATTGAGCAGCGAACGAAGCAGCTGGGTTACTGACTGAATGTAAATGGAAGGCACATAGGAAGGGTGTTTGTGGTCACTCAAATGATTGAAACCTGGTTGATGCACTACCAAAGCTGGGGTACCAGGGGGGAACATTTGAGGGGTATTGAGATGGTGGTGTCCAGAGGTCAAAATATGTTTCAGAGACACAGAGGTACTGCGGTCCTGGTCCCACATTGGGGGTAGACAAAAGTCCCTGCTAAAGATTTCTGTCCAACTGTTACCCCATTTTGTGAAGCCTGGCTCCCTCTGTAACGATTCCACAGTGTCTTTCGATCCTACAGATGACTGCAGCAAACTTCCCACATTTTTTCTTGGCCTCATACTCCCAAAGGAGTGCCTGACATTTGCCAGCCTAACGATACTCACATTCTGGGAAAAACCTCACTAACTATGCATATTTATCTACCACACATGGCAAATCCTTACAATTGCAGAACATCATATCGCACTTGTCATCTTTGAGGTACTCTAAGTATTTGGATTTGAGGGAAATATTCATCCTTGCTTGCTCTCTCCCATCTGAAGTCTATGGTGCTGCTGTTCCTTTCTCACATGTCCCTTCAAAGAGACAAGTGACACACAGACTCAATCACTCAGCAAACATATATGCTTTGACGTTTTCATCTTGCTGTTTACCTTCCAAATATTCCCCCTTCACCACAAATACAGGCCTGCCATTCCTCATCCCCTCAGTCGAAGCAGTCCTTCACTCCTTAGGCCCTGCAAGACCACCATGAACAAGAATCATGTCAGCAAGCAGAAGAAAAGCCTCAATGTGCTCTTTTGTTCATACTGCTGCCCTCTAGTAACACTTCATGGCAACTGCAGCATAAGAATGGGACTGAGAAGAGGGCTGTCCTATGCAAATAATATCCTCCCATGCATACTTTCTTCTGAGACGGTCGGCGGCTTGTGGCGTGATACCTCCTCCAACATATGGTCTTCAACCACATTTTAAAAAAGCCCACCTGCCTTAGACGAAGGATTTTGCCACTCGAAGGAAGCACATGGGGACATCACCCTCATTTAGCAGGGTCCTAAATTGCCTGCTGTCAGCCTGTATACAGAACAAGGGCGTTCGTGGGCGTTCGTGAGCGTTCCTCAAAGGAAGGAGGTGGGTGATTAAATCACAGTGCCAGGGCAGGCCCAGGGGAGGCCCAGCCCAGCCCAGCCCAGCCCAGCCCAGCCCAGCCCAGCCCAGCCCGGCACAGCGCACTGCTGTGGAGGTCCATTCCTTCACATCCTGCAGCAGGCATGATGCAGGCCTACTAGAGCAAAGGCTTGACTCTGCCCTTGTCTGTCTCTTAAAGGAAACAATCTTTCTAGCTTCTTATTGCACCTAATAAATAGACTCTAGCTTGCCTCAAACTTGACCCATCATTTCATTAGCCAGAGCTCATACTTGACCTTTATTTCTATCCAAGCTCACTGGCACCAAACCCCTGATTTGAGCGAGAGGCTCACACCAAAATGAAAAATCACCATCATCCAACCTATTTTACAATAAGTGTAGCACCTACCTCGCATTCTTGTGCTCAGTTATAACCCCCAATACCACAATTGCACTCTGCAATTCACCAAACTTAAAGGCAAAGAACCAAGACATTGATAAAGGAAGATAAGGCCTTGTCCCTATTTAACCTACTTGAGAAATAGGGAGGTTGGTAGAAGGTCATGAGGGAAAACATTTGAAATTTTGGGACACACATGCCAAAAAGAGTGTCCACTTTTCTCCTCTGTTAGCAAGTAAAAAAAAATCTTAACAAAAAAAAAAAAAATTGCTTTTTGAAAATTTCCACCTTGGGATACCTCTACAGCATTGGCAGGATTCGAACCCTGGCCGTGAGGGCTGTCCGCACCAAAGGTACAAGACTTAGCTTTGAGCTATAGCTCCTTAGTGGTCTAGAGGATTGCAGTAGTAACTATAAGCAACATACAGGCCTTGGTGTCCTTCCCTGCGGCTTCCATTGCACATGAAAAGGATGACCATGACATAAGGACAATTTGATAGGCTACTTACATGGAAACCAGTGTGGTCCAGTGGGTAAGTGCCTGCCTTCCATGCAGGCAACCAGGGTTCGAATCCCGGGTTCGGCACCAGGTGACTGATGGTGGCAGAGCAGAGGTAAGTTGGAGGTGGGCCTAAATGGCCAATTGGTAAGTAAAATGTGTCTGTGTGTTGTGTAAGAGTGGAAACATGCCTAGTGAATGAGGGATTGCAGATTGGTTGGTAAGTAAAATAGGTGTGGCCTGAACAGAGAGAGGTGAAAGAAAGGGAACAGGTGTTGTGAGGAGGAGGAGCCAAGTCAGAGTGGGTGGGGTCAGAGAGGAGGAGTATAGGAGGAGCTGGGTCAGAGTGGGTGGGGTTAGAGAGGAGGGGTTCAGGAGGAGCCTAGTCAGAGGGGGTGGGGTCAGAGAGGAGGGGAGTATAGGCGGAGCCTGGGCAGAGAGGCGGGGTATAGGAGGAGCCTAGTCAGAGTGGGTGCGGTCAGAGAGGAGGGGTATAGGCAGAGCCTGGGCAGAATGGGTGGTTTCAGAGAGCAGAGGAATAGGTGGAGGAGGATCCTGACTTATTGTGGGGTACTGCAAATACTTTTTTACTGCACCCCCCTCTATACTCTCTGATTTCTGTTGGGAGGGGGCAGTCAAAATTTGGGGGAGCAGTATTAAAAGGTGCTTGGGCGCAACGTGAAGGCGATGAGGTGCACACAATGGCTTGTTTTCCAGGTACTTTTTGAGGGGCTACCATTAGTTTTTATTGCTCTGATCCTCCCTCATGGGGTGTACGCCAAATGGTTAGGGGCAACGGGGGGGCAAGAAGCTGTTTGACAGTTTCTATTAACAACAGGGGTCACCATACGATTCTGCTGCAGTTATGGTATTGAAAGGTAAAACAAGGAGCATTTGGCTGTATTTTTGCAGGTGGGGTGCCCCAAAATGTTACTGCCAGCAGCAGCAGCCCCCTTCCTCCCCACCCTGCAGATTGGTATAGGTACCTTTAGGACATTTCTGTTGAAAACAGAGGCTATAGCGAATCGCGCTACAAAATCCGAGAGCACTAACACTTGCTAAATAAAGGTGGCATCGGAGCATACGAATGAGGCAGGGAGAGGCTACTGTTGCAATTGGTTTGGCGTTCATAGTGAATAACCTCCAGCATGCGAATAGGCAAAAGTGTGAGGATTGGCAGTGTCTGTAGAGAATTTTGGCACGCTCTTCAGTTGATGTTTTCCTCCTTACGTTGGCCATGAACTACAGAGGAAAGGCCTGGCCTTACTGTTGGGCAAAACATGTATTTATGATTTTAAGAAGTGTAGTCTGGCTGTACTGAGAGGGCCTGTACAGTACGGTAAATGCCTGTATACTCCTGCAATGTGCATCCAACTGTCACTTGAGATTGAGCAGCGAACGAAGCAGCTGGGTTACTGACTGAATGTAAATGGAAGGCACATAGGAAGGGTGTTTGTGGTCACTCAAATGATTGAAACCTGGTTGATGCACTACCAAAGCTGGGGTACCAGGGGGGAACATTTGAGGGGTATTGAGATGGTGGTGTCCAGAGGTCAAAATATGTTTCAGAGACACAGAGGTACTGCGGTCCTGGTCCCACATTGGGGGTAGACAAAAGTCCCTGCTAAAGATTTCTGTCCAACTGTTACCCCATTTTGTGAAGCCTGGCTCCCTCTGTAACGATTCCCCAGTGTCTTTCGATCCTACAGATGACTGCAGCAAACTTCCCACATTTTTTCTTGGCCTCATACTCCCAAAGGAGTGCCTGACATTTGCCAGCCTAACGATACTCACATTCTGGGAAAAACCTCACTAACTATGCATATTTATCTACCACACATGGCAAATCCTTACAATTGCAGAACATCATATCGCACTTGTCATCTTTGAGGTACTCTAAGTATTTGGATTTGAGGGAAATATTCATCCTTGCTTGCTCTCTCCCATCTGAAGTCTATGGTGCTGCTGTTCCTTTCTCACATGTCCCTTCAAAGAGACAAGTGACACACAGACTCAATCACTCAGCAAACATATATGCTTTGACGTTTTCATCTTGCTGTTTACCTTCCAAATATTCCCCCTTCACCACAAATACAGGCCTGCCATTCCTCATCCCCTCAGTCGAAGCAGTCCTTCACTCCTTAGGCCCTGCAAGACCACCATGAACAAGAATCATGTCAGCAAGCAGAAGAAAAGCCTCAGTGTGCTCTTTTGTTCATACTGCTGCCCTCTAGTAACACTTCATGGCAACTGCAGCATAAGAATGGGACTGAGAAGAGGGCTGTCCTATGCAAATAATATCCTCCCATGCATACTTTCTTCTGAGACGGTCGGCGGCTTGTGGCGTGATACCTCCTCCAACATATGGTCTTCAACCACATTTTAAAAAAGCCCACCTGCCTTAGACGAAGGATTTTGCCACTCGAAGGAAGCACATGGGGACATCACCCTCATTTAGCAGGGTCCTAAATTGCCTGCTGTCAGCCTGTATACAGAACAAGGGCGTTCGTGGGCGTTCGTGAGCGTTCCTCAAAGGAAGGAGGTGGGTGATTAAATCACAGTGCCAGGGCAGGCCCAGCCCAGCCCAGCCCAGCCCAGCCCAGCCCAGCCCAGCCCAGCCCAGCCCAGCCCAGCCCAGCCCAGCCCAGCCCAGCCCGGCACAGCGCACTGCTGTGGAGGTCCATTCCTTCACATCCTGCAGCAGGCATGATGCAGGCCTACTAGAGCAAAGGCTTGACTCTGCCCTTGTCTGTCTCTTAAAGGAAACAATCTTTCTAGCTTCTTATTGCACCTAATAAATAGACTCTAGCTTGCCTCAAACTTGACCCATCATTTCATTAGCCAGAGCTCATACTTGACCTTTATTTCTATCCAAGCTCACTGGCACCAAACCCCTGATTTGAGCGAGAGGCTCACACCAAAATGAAAAATCACCATCATCCAACCTATTTTACAATAAGTGTAGCACCTACCTCGCATTCTTGTGCTCAGTTATAACCCCCAATACCACAATTGCACTCTGCAATTCACCAAACTTAAAGGCAAAGAACCAAGACATTGATAAAGGAAGATAAGTCCTTGTCCCTATTTAACCTACTTGAGAAATAGGGAGGTTGGTAGAAGGTCATGAGGGAAAACATTTGAAATTTTGGGACACACATGCCAAAAAGAGTGTCCACTTTTCTCCTCTGTTAGCAAGTAAAAAAAAATCTTAACAAAAAAAAAAAAATTTGCTTTTTGAAAATTGCCACCTTGGGATACCTCTACAGCATTGGCAGGATTCGAACCCTGGCCGTGAGGGCTGTCCGCACCAAAGGTACAAGACTTAGCTTTGAGCTATAGCTCCTTAGTGGTCTAGAGGATTGCAGTAGTAACTATAAGCAACATACAGGCCTTGGTGTCCTTCCCTGCGGCTTCCATTGCACATGAAAAGGATGACCATGACATAAGGACAATTTGATAGGCTACTTACATGGAAACCAGTGTGGTCCAGTGGGTAAGTGCCTGCCTTCCATGCAGGCAACCAGGGTTCGAATCCCGGGTTCGGCACCAGGTGACTGATGGTGGCAGAGCAGAGGTAAGTTGGAGGTGGGCCTAAATGGCCAATTGGTAAGTAAAATGTGTCTGTGTGTTGTGTAAGAGTGGAAACATGCCTAGTGAATGAGGGATTGCAGATTGGTTGGTAAGTAAAATAGGTGTGGCCTGAACAGAGAGAGGTGAAAGAAAGGGAACAGGTGTTGTGAGGAGGAGGAGCCAAGTCAGAGTGGGTGGGGTCAGAGAGGAGGGGAGTATAGGCGGAGCCTGGGCAGAGAGGCGGGGTATAGGAGGAGCCTAGTCAGAGTGGGTGCGGTCAGAGAGGAGGGGTATAGGCAGAGCCTGGGCAGAATGGGTGGTTTCAGAGAGCAGAGGAATAGGTGGAGGAGGATCCTGACTTATTGTGGGGTACTGCAAATACTTTTTTACTGCACCCCCCTCTATACTCTCTGATTTCTGTTGGGAGGGGGCAGTCAAAATTTGGGGGAGCAGTATTAAAAGGTGCTTGGGCGCAACGTGAAGGCGATGAGGTGCACACAATGGCTTGTTTTCCAGGTACTTTTTGAGGGGCTACCATTAGTTTTTATTGCTCTGATCCTCCCTCATGGGGTGTACGCCAAATGGTTAGGGGCAACGGGGGGGCAAGAAGCTGTTTGACAGTTTCTATTAACAACAGGGGTCACCATACGATTCTGCTGCAGTTATGGTATTGAAAGGTAAAACAAGGAGCATTTGGCTGTATTTTTGCAGGTGGGGTGCCCCAAAATGTTACTGCCAGCAGCAGCAGCCCCCTTCCTCCCCACCCTGCAGATTGGTATAGGTACCTTTAGGACATTTCTGTTGAAAACAGAGGCTATAGCGAATCGCGCTACAAAATCCGAGAGCACTAACACTTGCTAAATAAAGGTGGCATCGGAGCATACGAATGAGGCAGGGAGAGGCTACTGTTGCAATTGGTTTGGCGTTCATAGTGAATAACCTCCAGCATGCGAATAGGCAAAAGTGTGAGGATTGGCAGTGTCTGTAGAGAATTTTGGCACGCTCTTCAGTTGATGTTTTCCTCCTTACGTTGGCCATGAACTACAGAGGAAAGGCCTGGCCTTACTGTTGGGCAAAACATGTATTTATGATTTTAAGAAGTGTAGTCTGGCTGTACTGAGAGGGCCTGTACAGTACGGTAAATGCCTGTATACTCCTGCAATGTGCATCCAACTGTCACTTGAGATTGAGCAGCGAACGAAGCAGCTGGGTTACTGACTGAATGTAAATGGAAGGCACATAGGAAGGGTGTTTGTGGTCACTCAAATGATTGAAACCTGGTTGATGCACTACCAAAGCTGGGGTACCAGGGGGGAACATTTGAGGGGTATTGAGATGGTGGTGTCCAGAGGTCAAAATATGTTTCAGAGACACAGAGGTACTGCGGTCCTGGTCCCACATTGGGGGTAGACAAAAGTCCCTGCTAAAGATTTCTGTCCAACTGTTACCCCATTTTGTGAAGCCTGGCTCCCTCTGTAACGATTCCCCAGTGTCTTTCGATCCTACAGATGACTGCAGCAAACTTCCCACATTTTTTCTTGGCCTCATACTCCCAAAGGAGTGCCTGACATTTGCCAGCCTAACGATACTCACATTCTGGGAAAAACCTCACTAACTATGCATATTTATCTACCACACATGGCAAATCCTTACAATTGCAGAACATCATATCGCACTTGTCATCTTTGAGGTACTCTAAGTATTTGGATTTGAGGGAAATATTCATCCTTGCTTGCTCTCTCCCATCTGAAGTCTATGGTGCTGCTGTTCCTTTCTCACATGTCCCTTCAAAGAGACAAGTGACACACAGACTCAATCACTCAGCAAACATATATGCTTTGACGTTTTCATCTTGCTGTTTACCTTCCAAATATTCCCCCTTCACCACAAATACAGGCCTGCCATTCCTCATCCCCTCAGTCGAAGCAGTCCTTCACTCCTTAGGCCCTGCAAGACCACCATGAACAAGAATCATGTCAGCAAGCAGAAGAAAAGCCTCAGTGTGCTCTTTTGTTCATACTGCTGCCCTCTAGTAACACTTCATGGCAACTGCAGCATAAGAATGGGACTGAGAAGAGGGCTGTCCTATGCAAATAATATCCTCCCATGCATACTTTCTTCTGAGACGGTCGGCGGCTTGTGGCGTGATACCTCCTCCAACATATGGTCTTCAACCACATTTTAAAAAAGCCCACCTGCCTTAGACGAAGGATTTTGCCACTCGAAGGAAGCACATGGGGACATCACCCTCATTTAGCAGGGTCCTAAATTGCCTGCTGTCAGCCTGTATACAGAACAAGGGCGTTCGTGGGCGTTCGTGAGCGTTCCTCAAAGGAAGGAGGTGGGTGATTAAATCACAGTGCCAGGGCAGGCCCAGCCCAGCCCAGCCCAGCCCAGCCCAGCCCAGCCCAGCCCAGCCCAGCCCAGCCCAGCCCAGCCCAGCCCAGCCCGGCACAGCGCACTGCTGTGGAGGTCCATTCCTTCACATCCTGCAGCAGGCATGATGCAGGCCTACTAGAGCAAAGGCTTGACTCTGCCCTTGTCTGTCTCTTAAAGGAAACAATCTTTCTAGCTTCTTATTGCACCTAATAAATAGACTCTAGCTTGCCTCAAACTTGACCCATCATTTCATTAGCCAGAGCTCATACTTGACCTTTATTTCTATCCAAGCTCACTGGCACCAAACCCCTGATTTGAGCGAGAGGCTCACACCAAAATGAAAAATCACCATCATCCAACCTATTTTACAATAAGTGTAGCACCTACCTCGCATTCTTGTGCTCAGTTATAACCCCCAATACCACAATTGCACTCTGCAATTCACCAAACTTAAAGGCAAAGAACCAAGACATTGATAAAGGAAGATAAGGCCTTGTCCCTATTTAACCTACTTGAGAAATAGGGAGGTTGGTAGAAGGTCATGAGGGAAAACATTTGAAATTTTGGGACACACATGCCAAAAAGAGTGTCCACTTTTCTCCTCTGTTAGCAAGTAAAAAAAAATCTTAACAAAAAAAAAAAAAATTGCTTTTTGAAAATTGCCACCTTGGGATACCTCTACAGCATTGGCAGGATTCGAACCCTGGCCGTGAGGGCTGTCCGCACCAAAGGTACAAGACTTAGCTTTGAGCTATAGCTCCTTAGTGGTCTAGAGGATTGCAGTAGTAACTATAAGCAACATACAGGCCTTGGTGTCCTTCCCTGCGGCTTCCATTGCACATGAAAAGGATGACCATGACATAAGGACAATTTGATAGGCTACTTACATGGAAACCAGTGTGGTCCAGTGGGTAAGTGCCTGCCTTCCATGCAGGCAACCAGGGTTCGAATCCCGGGTTCGGCACCAGGTGACTGATGGTGGCAGAGCAGAGGTAAGTTGGAGGTGGGCCTAAATGGCCAATTGGTAAGTAAAATGTGTCTGTGTGTTGTGTAAGAGTGGAAACATGCCTAGTGAATGAGGGATTGCAGATTGGTTGGTAAGTAAAATAGGTGTGGCCTGAACAGAGAGAGGTGAAAGAAAGGGAACAGGTGTTGTGAGGAGGAGGAGCCAAGTCAGAGTGGGTGGGGTCAGAGAGGAGGGGAGTATAGGCGGAGCCTGGGCAGAGAGGCAGGGTATAGGAGGAGCCTAGTCAGAGTGGGTGCGGTCAGAGAGGAGGGGTATAGGCAGAGCCTGGGCAGAATGGGTGGTTTCAGAGAGCAGAGGAATAGGTGGAGGAGGATCCTGACTTATTGTGGGGTACTGCAAATACTTTTTTACTGCACCCCCCTCTATACTCTCTGATTTCTGTTGGGAGGGGGCAGTCAAAATTTGGGGGAGCAGTATTAAAAGGTGCTTGGGCGCAACGTGAAGGCGATGAGGTGCACACAATGGCTTGTTTTCCAGGTACTTTTTGAGGGGCTACCATTAGTTTTTATTGCTCTGATCCTCCCTCATGGGGTGTACGCCAAATGGTTAGGGGCAACGGGGGGGCAAGAAGCTGTTTGACAGTTTCTATTAACAACAGGGGTCACCATACGATTCTGCTGCAGTTATGGTATTGAAAGGTAAAACAAGGAGCATTTGGCTGTATTTTTGCAGGTGGGGTGCCCCAAAATGTTACTGCCAGCAGCAGCAGCCCCCTTCCTCCCCACCCTGCAGATTGGTATAGGTACCTTTAGGACATTTCTGTTGAAAACAGAGGCTATAGCGAATCGCGCTACAAAATCCGAGAGCACTAACACTTGCTAAATAAAGGTGGCATCGGAGCATACGAATGAGGCAGGGAGAGGCTACTGTTGCAATTGGTTTGGCGTTCATAGTGAATAACCTCCAGCATGCGAATAGGCAAAAGTGTGAGGATTGGCAGTGTCTGTAGAGAATTTTGGCACGCTCTTCAGTTGATGTTTTCCTCCTTACGTTGGCCATGAACTACAGAGGAAAGGCCTGGCCTTACTGTTGGGCAAAACATGTATTTATGATTTTAAGAAGTGTAGTCTGGCTGTACTGAGAGGGCCTGTACAGTACGGTAAATGCCTGTATACTCCTGCAATGTGCATCCAACTGTCACTTGAGATTGAGCAGCGAACGAAGCAGCTGGGTTACTGACTGAATGTAAATGGAAGGCACATAGGAAGGGTGTTTGTGGTCACTCAAATGATTGAAACCTGGTTGATGCACTACCAAAGCTGGGGTACCAGGGGGGAACATTTGAGGGGTATTGAGATGGTGGTGTCCAGAGGTCAAAATATGTTTCAGAGACACAGAGGTACTGCGGTCCTGGTCCCACATTGGGGGTAGACAAAAGTCCCTGCTAAAGATTTCTGTCCAACTGTTACCCCATTTTGTGAAGCCTGGCTCCCTCTGTAACGATTCCCCAGTGTCTTTCGATCCTACAGATGACTGCAGCAAACTTCCCACATTTTTTCTTGGCCTCATACTCCCAAAGGAGTGCCTGACATTTGCCAGCCTAACGATACTCACATTCTGGGAAAAACCTCACTAACTATGCATATTTATCTACCACACATGGCAAATCCTTACAATTGCAGAACATCATATCGCACTTGTCATCTTTGAGGTACTCTAAGTATTTGGATTTGAGGGAAATATTCATCCTTGCTTGCTCTCTCCCATCTGAAGTCTATGGTGCTGCTGTTCCTTTCTCACATGTCCCTTCAAAGAGACAAGTGACACACAGACTCAATCACTCAGCAAACATATATGCTTTGACGTTTTCATCTTGCTGTTTACCTTCCAAATATTCCCCCTTCACCACAAATACAGGCCTGCCATTCCTCATCCCCTCAGTCGAAGCAGTCCTTCACTCCTTAGGCCCTGCAAGACCACCATGAACAAGAATCATGTCAGCAAGCAGAAGAAAAGCCTCAGTGTGCTCTTTTGTTCATACTGCTGCCCTCTAGTAACACTTCATGGCAACTGCAGCATAAGAATGGGACTGAGAAGAGGGCTGTCCTATGCAAATAATATCCTCCCATGCATACTTTCTTCTGAGACGGTCGGCGGCTTGTGGCGTGATACCTCCTCCAACATATGGTCTTCAACCACATTTTAAAAAAGCCCACCTGCCTTAGACGAAGGATTTTGCCACTCGAAGGAAGCACATGGGGACATCACCCTCATTTAGCAGGGTCCTAAATTGCCTGCTGTCAGCCTGTATACAGAACAAGGGCGTTCGTGGGCGTTCGTGAGCGTTCCTCAAAGGAAGGAGGTGGGTGATTAAATCACAGTGCCAGGGCAGGCCCAGCCCAGCCCAGCCCAGCCCAGCCCAGCCCAGCCCAGCCCAGCCCAGCCCAGCCCAGCCCAGCCCAGCCCAGCCCAGCCCAGCCCGCAGCCACAGCGCACTGCTGTGGAGGTCCATTCCTTCACATCCTGCAGCAGGCATGATGCAGGCCTACTAGAGCAAAGGCTTGACTCTGCCCTTGTCTGTCTCTTAAAGGAAACAATCTTTCTAGCTTCTTATTGCACCTAATAAATAGACTCTAGCTTGCCTCAAACTTGACCCATCATTTCATTAGCCAGAGCTCATACTTGACCTTTATTTCTATCCAAGCTCACTGGCACCAAACCCCTGATTTGAGCGAGAGGCTCACACCAAAATGAAAAATCACCATCATCCAACCTATTTTACAATAAGTGTAGCACCTACCTCGCATTCTTGTGCTCAGTTATAACCCCCAATACCACAATTGCACTCTGCAATTCACCAAACTTAAAGGCAAAGAACCAAGACATTGATAAAGGAAGATAAGGCCTTGTCCCTATTTAACCTACTTGAGAAATAGGGAGGTTGGTAGAAGGTCATGAGGGAAAACATTTGAAATTTTGGGACACACATGCCAAAAAGAGTGTCCACTTTTCTCCTCTGTTAGCAAGTAAAAAAAAATCTTAACAAAAAAAAAAAAAATTGCTTTTTGAAAATTGCCACCTTGGGATACCTCTACAGCATTGGCAGGATTCGAACCCTGGCCGTGAGGGCTGTCCGCACCAAAGGTACAAGACTTAGCTTTGAGCTATAGCTCCTTAGTGGTCTAGAGGATTGCAGTAGTAACTATAAGCAACATACAGGCCTTGGTGTCCTTCCCTGCGGCTTCCATTGCACATGAAAAGGATGACCATGACATAAGGACAATTTGATAGGCTACTTACATGGAAACCAGTGTGGTCCAGTGGGTAAGTGCCTGCCTTCCATGCAGGCAACCAGGGTTCGAATCCCGGGTTCGGCACCAGGTGACTGATGGTGGCAGAGCAGAGGTAAGTTGGAGGTGGGCCTAAATGGCCAATTGGTAAGTAAAATGTGTCTGTGTGTTGTGTAAGAGTGGAAACATGCCTAGTGAATGAGGGATTGCAGATTGGTTGGTAAGTAAAATAGGTGTGGCCTGAACAGAGAGAGGTGAAAGAAAGGGAACAGGTGTTGTGAGGAGGAGGAGCCAAGTCAGAGTGGGTGGGGTCAGAGAGGAGGGGAGTATAGGCGGAGCCTGGGCAGAGAGGCGGGGTATAGGAGGAGCCTAGTCAGAGTGGGTGCGGTCAGAGAGGAGGGGTATAGGCAGAGCCTGGGCAGAATGGGTGGTTTCAGAGAGCAGAGGAATAGGTGGAGGAGGATCCTGACTTATTGTGGGGTACTGCAAATACTTTTTTACTGCACCCCCCTCTATACTCTCTGATTTCTGTTGGGAGGGGGCAGTCAAAATTTGGGGGAGCAGTATTAAAAGGTGCTTGGGCGCAACGTGAAGGCGATGAGGTGCACACAATGGCTTGTTTTCCAGGTACTTTTTGAGGGGCTACCATTAGTTTTTATTGCTCTGATCCTCCCTCATGGGGTGTACGCCAAATGGTTAGGGGCAACGGGGGGGCAAGAAGCTGTTTGACAGTTTCTATTAACAACAGGGGTCACCATACGATTCTGCTGCAGTTATGGTATTGAAAGGTAAAACAAGGAGCATTTGGCTGTATTTTTGCAGGTGGGGTGCCCCAAAATGTTACTGCCAGCAGCAGCAGCCCCCTTCCTCCCCACCCTGCAGATTGGTATAGGTACCTTTAGGACATTTCTGTTGAAAACAGAGGCTATAGCGAATCGCGCTACAAAATCCGAGAGCACTAACACTTGCTAAATAAAGGTGGCATCGGAGCATACGAATGAGGCAGGGAGAGGCTACTGTTGCAATTGGTTTGGCGTTCATAGTGAATAACCTCCAGCATGCGAATAGGCAAAAGTGTGAGGATTGGCAGTGTCTGTAGAGAATTTTGGCACGCTCTTCAGTTGATGTTTTCCTCCTTACGTTGGCCATGAACTACAGAGGAAAGGCCTGGCCTTACTGTTGGGCAAAACATGTATTTATGATTTTAAGAAGTGTAGTCTGGCTGTACTGAGAGGGCCTGTACAGTACGGTAAATGCCTGTATACTCCTGCAATGTGCATCCAACTGTCACTTGAGATTGAGCAGCGAACGAAGCAGCTGGGTTACTGACTGAATGTAAATGGAAGGCACATAGGAAGGGTGTTTGTGGTCACTCAAATGATTGAAACCTGGTTGATGCACTACCAAAGCTGGGGTACCAGGGGGGAACATTTGAGGGGTATTGAGATGGTGGTGTCCAGAGGTCAAAATATGTTTCAGAGACACAGAGGTACTGCGGTCCTGGTCCCACATTGGGGGTAGACAAAAGTCCCTGCTAAAGATTTCTGTCCAACTGTTACCCCATTTTGTGAAGCCTGGCTCCCTCTGTAACGATTCCCCAGTGTCTTTCGATCCTACAGATGACTGCAGCAAACTTCCCACATTTTTTCTTGGCCTCATACTCCCAAAGGAGTGCCTGACATTTGCCAGCCTAACGATACTCACATTCTGGGAAAAACCTCACTAACTATGCATATTTATCTACCACACATGGCAAATCCTTACAATTGCAGAACATCATATCGCACTTGTCATCTTTGAGGTACTCTAAGTATTTGGATTTGAGGGAAATATTCATCCTTGCTTGCTCTCTCCCATCTGAAGTCTATGGTGCTGCTGTTCCTTTCTCACATGTCCCTTCAAAGAGACAAGTGACACACAGACTCAATCACTCAGCAAACATATATGCTTTGACGTTTTCATCTTGCTGTTTACCTTCCAAATATTCCCCCTTCACCACAAATACAGGCCTGCCATTCCTCATCCCCTCAGTCGAAGCAGTCCTTCACTCCTTAGGCCCTGCAAGACCACCATGAACAAGAATCATGTCAGCAAGCAGAAGAAAAGCCTCAGTGTGCTCTTTTGTTCATACTGCTGCCCTCTAGTAACACTTCATGGCAACTGCAGCATAAGAATGGGACTGAGAAGAGGGCTGTCCTATGCAAATAATATCCTCCCATGCATACTTTCTTCTGAGACGGTCGGCGGCTTGTGGCGTGATACCTCCTCCAACATATGGTCTTCAACCACATTTTAAAAAAGCCCACCTGCCTTAGACGAAGGATTTTGCCACTCGAAGGAAGCACATGGGGACATCACCCTCATTTAGCAGGGTCCTAAATTGCCTGCTGTCAGCCTGTATACAGAACAAGGGCGTTCGTGGGCGTTCGTGAGCGTTCCTCAAAGGAAGGAGGTGGGTGATTAAATCACAGTGCCAGGGCAGGCCCAGCCCAGCCCAGCCCAGCCCAGCCCAGCCCAGCCCAGCCCAGCCCAGCCCAGCCCAGCCCAGCCCAGCCCAGCCCAGCCCAGCCCGGCACAGCGCACTGCTGTGGAGGTCCATTCCTTCACATCCTGCAGCAGGCATGATGCAGGCCTACTAGAGCAAAGGCTTGACTCTGCCCTTGTCTGTCTCTTAAAGGAAACAATCTTTCTAGCTTCTTATTGCACCTAATAAATAGACTCTAGCTTGCCTCAAACTTGACCCATCATTTCATTAGCCAGAGCTCATACTTGACCTTTATTTCTATCCAAGCTCACTGGCACCAAACCCCTGATTTGAGCGAGAGGCTCACACCAAAATGAAAAATCACCATCATCCAACCTATTTTACAATAAGTGTAGCACCTACCTCGCATTCTTGTGCTCAGTTATAACCCCCAATACCACAATTGCACTCTGCAATTCACCAAACTTAAAGGCAAAGAACCAAGACATTGATAAAGGAAGATAAGGCCTTGTCCCTATTTAACCTACTTGAGAAATAGGGAGGTTGGTAGAAGGTCATGAGGGAAAACATTTGAAATTTTGGGACACACATGCCAAAAAGAGTGTCCACTTTTCTCCTCTGTTAGCAAGTAAAAAAAAATCTTAACAAAAAAAAAAAAAATTGCTTTTTGAAAATTGCCACCTTGGGATACCTCTACAGCATTGGCAGGATTCGAACCCTGGCCGTGAGGGCTGTCCGCACCAAAGGTACAAGACTTAGCTTTGAGCTATAGCTCCTTAGTGGTCTAGAGGATTGCAGTAGTAACTATAAGCAACATACAGGCCTTGGTGTCCTTCCCTGCGGCTTCCATTGCACATGAAAAGGATGACCATGACATAAGGACAATTTGATAGGCTACTTACATGGAAACCAGTGTGGTCCAGTGGGTAAGTGCCTGCCTTCCATGCAGGCAACCAGGGTTCGAATCCCGGGTTCGGCACCAGGTGACTGATGGTGGCAGAGCAGAGGTAAGTTGGAGGTGGGCCTAAATGGCCAATTGGTAAGTAAAATGTGTCTGTGTGTTGTGTAAGAGTGGAAACATGCCTAGTGAATGAGGGATTGCAGATTGGTTGGTAAGTAAAATAGGTGTGGCCTGAACAGAGAGAGGTGAAAGAAAGGGAACAGGTGTTGTGAGGAGGAGGAGCCAAGTCAGAGTGGGTGGGGTCAGAGAGGAGGGGAGTATAGGCGGAGCCTGGGCAGAGAGGCGGGGTATAGGAGGAGCCTAGTCAGAGTGGGTGCGGTCAGAGAGGAGGGGTATAGGCAGAGCCTGGGCAGAATGGGTGGTTTCAGAGAGCAGAGGAATAGGTGGAGGAGGATCCTGACTTATTGTGGGGTACTGCAAATACTTTTTTACTGCACCCCCCTCTATACTCTCTGATTTCTGTTGGGAGGGGGCAGTCAAAATTTGGGGGAGCAGTATTAAAAGGTGCTTGGGCGCAACGTGAAGGCGATGAGGTGCACACAATGGCTTGTTTTCCAGGTACTTTTTGAGGGGCTACCATTAGTTTTTATTGCTCTGATCCTCCCTCATGGGGTGTACGCCAAATGGTTAGGGGCAACGGGGGGGCAAGAAGCTGTTTGACAGTTTCTATTAACAACAGGGGTCACCATACGATTCTGCTGCAGTTATGGTATTGAAAGGTAAAACAAGGAGCATTTGGCTGTATTTTTGCAGGTGGGGTGCCCCAAAATGTTACTGCCAGCAGCAGCAGCCCCCTTCCTCCCCACCCTGCAGATTGGTATAGGTACCTTTAGGACATTTCTGTTGAAAACAGAGGCTATAGCGAATCGCGCTACAAAATCCGAGAGCACTAACACTTGCTAAATAAAGGTGGCATCGGAGCATACGAATGAGGCAGGGAGAGGCTACTGTTGCAATTGGTTTGGCGTTCATAGTGAATAACCTCCAGCATGCGAATAGGCAAAAGTGTGAGGATTGGCAGTGTCTGTAGAGAATTTTGGCACGCTCTTCAGTTGATGTTTTCCTCCTTACGTTGGCCATGAACTACAGAGGAAAGGCCTGGCCTTACTGTTGGGCAAAACATGTATTTATGATTTTAAGAAGTGTAGTCTGGCTGTACTGAGAGGGCCTGTACAGTACGGTAAATGCCTGTATACTCCTGCAATGTGCATCCAACTGTCACTTGAGATTGAGCAGCGAACGAAGCAGCTGGGTTACTGACTGAATGTAAATGGAAGGCACATAGGAAGGGTGTTTGTGGTCACTCAAATGATTGAAACCTGGTTGATGCACTACCAAAGCTGGGGTACCAGGGGGGAACATTTGAGGGGTATTGAGATGGTGGTGTCCAGAGGTCAAAATATGTTTCAGAGACACAGAGGTACTGCGGTCCTGGTCCCACATTGGGGGTAGACAAAAGTCCCTGCTAAAGATTTCTGTCCAACTGTTACCCCATTTTGTGAAGCCTGGCTCCCTCTGTAACGATTCCCCAGTGTCTTTCGATCCTACAGATGACTGCAGCAAACTTCCCACATTTTTTCTTGGCCTCATACTCCCAAAGGAGTGCCTGACATTTGCCAGCCTAACGATACTCACATTCTGGGAAAAACCTCACTAACTATGCATATTTATCTACCACACATGGCAAATCCTTACAATTGCAGAACATCATATCGCACTTGTCATCTTTGAGGTACTCTAAGTATTTGGATTTGAGGGAAATATTCATCCTTGCTTGCTCTCTCCCATCTGAAGTCTATGGTGCTGCTGTTCCTTTCTCACATGTCCCTTCAAAGAGACAAGTGACACACAGACTCAATCACTCAGCAAACATATATGCTTTGACGTTTTCATCTTGCTGTTTACCTTCCAAATATTCCCCCTTCACCACAAATACAGGCCTGCCATTCCTCATCCCCTCAGTCGAAGCAGTCCTTCACTCCTTAGGCCCTGCAAGACCACCATGAACAAGAATCATGTCAGCAAGCAGAAGAAAAGCCTCAGTGTGCTCTTTTGTTCATACTGCTGCCCTCTAGTAACACTTCATGGCAACTGCAGCATAAGAATGGGACTGAGAAGAGGGCTGTCCTATGCAAATAATATCCTCCCATGCATACTTTCTTCTGAGACGGTCGGCGGCTTGTGGCGTGATACCTCCTCCAACATATGGTCTTCAACCACATTTTAAAAAAGCCCACCTGCCTTAGACGAAGGATTTTGCCACTCGAAGGAAGCACATGGGGACATCACCCTCATTTAGCAGGGTCCTAAATTGCCTGCTGTCAGCCTGTATACAGAACAAGGGCGTTCGTGGGCGTTCGTGAGCGTTCCTCAAAGGAAGGAGGTGGGTGATTAAATCACAGTGCCAGGGCAGGCCCAGCCCAGCCCAGCCCAGCCCAGCCCAGCCCAGCCCAGCCCAGCCCAGCCCAGCCCAGCCCAGCCCAGCCCAGCCCAGCCCAGCCCAGCCCAGCCCAGCCCGGCACAGCGCACTGCTGTGGAGGTCCATTCCTTCACATCCTGCAGCAGGCATGATGCAGGCCTACTAGAGCAAAGGCTTGACTCTGCCCTTGTCTGTCTCTTAAAGGAAACAATCTTTCTAGCTTCTTATTGCACCTAATAAATAGACTCTAGCTTGCCTCAATTTGACCCATCATTTCATTAGCCAGAGCTCATACTTGACCTTTATTTCTATCCAAGCTCACTGGCACCAAACCCCTGATTTGAGCGAGAGGCTCACACCAAAATGAAAAATCACCATCATCCAACCTATTTTACAATAAGTGTAGCACCTACCTCGCATTCTTGTGCTCAGTTATAACCCCCAATACCACAATTGCACTCTGCAATTCACCAAACTTAAAGGCAAAGAACCAAGACATTGATAAAGGAAGATAAGGCCTTGTCCCTATTTAACCTACTTGAGAAATAGGGAGGTTGGTAGAAGGTCATGAGGGAAAACATTTGAAATTTTGGGACACACATGCCAAAAAGAGTGTCCACTTTTCTCCTCTGTTAGCAAGTAAAAAAAAATCTTAACAAAAAAAAAAAAAATTGCTTTTTGAAAACTGCCACCTTGGGATACCTCTACAGCATTGGCAGGATTCGAACCCTGGCCGTGAGGGCTGTCCGCACCAAAGGTACAAGACTTAGCTTTGAGCTATAGCTCCTTAGTGGTCTAGAGGATTGCAGTAGTAACTATAAGCAACATACAGGCCTTGGTGTCCTTCCCTGCGGCTTCCATTGCACATGAAAAGGATGACCATGACATAAGGACAATTTGATAGGCTACTTACATGGAAACCAGTGTGGTCCAGTGGGTAAGTGCCTGCCTTCCATGCAGGCAACCAGGGTTCGAATCCCGGGTTCGGCACCAGGTGACTGATGGTGGCAGAGCAGAGGTAAGTTGGAGGTGGGCCTAAATGGCCAATTGGTAAGTAAAATGTGTCTGTGTGTTGTGTAAGAGTGGAAACATGCCTAGTGAATGAGGGATTGCAGATTGGTTGGTAAGTAAAATAGGTGTGGCCTGAACAGAGAGAGGTGAAAGAAAGGGAACAGGTGTTGTGAGGAGGAGGAGCCAAGTCAGAGTGGGTGGGGTCAGAGAGGAGGGGAGTATAGGCGGAGCCTGGGCAGAGAGGTGGGGTATAGGAGGAGCCTAGTCAGAGTGGGTGCGGTCAGAGAGGAGGGGTATAGGCAGAGCCTGGGCAGAATGGGTGGTTTCAGAGAGCAGAGGAATAGGTGGAGGAGGATCCTGACTTATTGTGGGGTACTGCAAATACTTTTTTACTGCACCCCCCTCTATACTCTCTGATTTCTGTTGGGAGGGGGCAGTCAAAATTTGGGGGAGCAGTATTAAAAGGTGCTTGGGCGCAACGTGAAGGCGATGAGGTGCACACAATGGCTTGTTTTCCAGGTACTTTTTGAGGGGCTACCATTAGTTTTTATTGCTCTGATCCTCCCTCATGGGGTGTACGCCAAATGGTTAGGGGCAACGGGGGGGCAAGAAGCTGTTTGACAGTTTCTATTAACAACAGGGGTCACCATACGATTCTGCTGCAGTTATGGTATTGAAAGGTAAAACAAGGAGCATTTGGCTGTATTTTTGCAGGTGGGGTGCCCCAAAATGTTACTGCCAGCAGCAGCAGCCCCCTTCCTCCCCACCCTGCAGATTGGTATAGGTACCTTTAGGACATTTCTGTTGAAAACAGAGGCTATAGCGAATCGCGCTACAAAATCCGAGAGCACTAACACTTGCTAAATAAAGGTGGCATCGGAGCATACGAATGAGGCAGGGAGAGGCTACTGTTGCAATTGGTTTGGCGTTCATAGTGAATAACCTCCAGCATGCGAATAGGCAAAAGTGTGAGGATTGGCAGTGTCTGTAGAGAATTTTGGCACGCTCTTCAGTTGATGTTTTCCTCCTTACGTTGGCCATGAACTACAGAGGAAAGGCCTGGCCTTACTGTTGGGCAAAACATGTATTTATGATTTTAAGAAGTGTAGTCTGGCTGTACTGAGAGGGCCTGTACAGTACGGTAAATGCCTGTATACTCCTGCAATGTGCATCCAACTGTCACTTGAGATTGAGCAGCGAACGAAGCAGCTGGGTTACTGACTGAATGTAAATGGAAGGCACATAGGAAGGGTGTTTGTGGTCACTCAAATGATTGAAACCTGGTTGATGCACTACCAAAGCTGGGGTACCAGGGGGGAACATTTGAGGGGTATTGAGATGGTGGTGTCCAGAGGTCAAAATATGTTTCAGAGACACAGAGGTACTGCGGTCCTGGTCCCACATTGGGGGTAGACAAAAGTCCCTGCTAAAGATTTCTGTCCAACTGTTACCCCATTTTGTGAAGCCTGGCTCCCTCTGTAACGATTCCACAGTGTCTTTCGATCCTACAGATGACTGCAGCAAACTTCCCACATTTTTTCTTGGCCTCATACTCCCAAAGGAGTGCCTGACATTTGCCAGCCTAACGATACTCACATTCTGGGAAAAACCTCACTAACTATGCATATTTATCTACCACACATGGCAAATCCTTACAATTGCAGAACATCATATCGCACTTGTCATCTTTGAGGTACTCTAAGTATTTGGATTTGAGGGAAATATTCATCCTTGCTTGCTCTCTCCCATCTGAAGTCTATGGTGCTGCTGTTCCTTTCTCACATGTCCCTTCAAAGAGACAAGTGACACACAGACTCAATCACTCAGCAAACATATATGCTTTGACGTTTTCATCTTGCTGTTTACCTTCCAAATATTCCCCCTTCACCACAAATACAGGCCTGCCATTCCTCATCCCCTCAGTCGAAGCAGTCCTTCACTCCTTAGGCCCTGCAAGACCACCATGAACAAGAATCATGTCAGCAAGCAGAAGAAAAGCCTCAATGTGCTCTTTTGTTCATACTGCTGCCCTCTAGTAACACTTCATGGCAACTGCAGCATAAGAATGGGACTGAGAAGAGGGCTGTCCTATGCAAATAATATCCTCCCATGCATACTTTCTTCTGAGACGGTCGGCGGCTTGTGGCGTGATACCTCCTCCAACATATGGTCTTCAACCACATTTTAAAAAAGCCCACCTGCCTTAGACGAAGGATTTTGCCACTCGAAGGAAGCACATGGGGACATCACCCTCATTTAGCAGGGTCCTAAATTGCCTGCTGTCAGCCTGTATACAGAACAAGGGCGTTCGTGGGCGTTCGTGAGCGTTCCTCAAAGGAAGGAGGTGGGTGATTAAATCACAGTGCCAGGGCAGGCCCAGCCCAGCCCAGCCCAGCCCAGCCCAGCCCAGCCCAGCCCAGCCCAGCCCGACACAGCGCACTGCTGTGGAGGTCCATTCCTTCACATCCTGCAGCAGGCATGATGCAGGCCTACTAGAGCAAAGGCTTGACTCTGCCCTTGTCTGTCTCTTAAAGGAAACAATCTTTCTAGCTTCTTATTGCACCTAATAAATAGACTCTAGCTTGCCTCAATTTGACCCATCATTTCATTAGCCAGAGCTCATACTTGACCTTTATTTCTATCCAAGCTCACTGGCACCAAACCCCTGATTTGAGCGAGAGGCTCACACCAAAATGAAAAATCACCATCATCCAACCTATTTTACAATAAGTGTAGCACCTACCTCGCATTCTTGTGCTCAGTTATAACCCCCAATACCACAATTGCACTCTGCAATTCACCAAACTTAAAGGCAAAGAACCAAGACATTGATAAAGGAAGATAAGGCCTTGTCCCTATTTAACCTACTTGAGAAATAGGGAGGTTGGTAGAAGGTCATGAGGGAAAACATTTGAAATTTTGGGACACACATGCCAAAAAGAGTGTCCACTTTTCTCCTCTGTTAGCAAGTAAAAAAAAATCTTAACAAAAAAAAAAAAAATTGCTTTTTGAAAACTGCCACCTTGGGATACCTCTACAGCATTGGCAGGATTCGAACCCTGGCCGTGAGGGCTGTCCGCACCAAAGGTACAAGACTTAGCTTTGAGCTATAGCTCCTTAGTGGTCTAGAGGATTGCAGTAGTAACTATAAGCAACATACAGGCCTTGGTGTCCTTCCCTGCGGCTTCCATTGCACATGAAAAGGATGACCATGACATAAGGACAATTTGATAGGCTACTTACATGGAAACCAGTGTGGTCCAGTGGGTAAGTGCCTGCCTTCCATGCAGGCAACCAGGGTTCGAATCCCGGGTTCGGCACCAGGTGACTGATGGTGGCAGAGCAGAGGTAAGTTGGAGGTGGGCCTAAATGGCCAATTGGTAAGTAAAATGTGTCTGTGTGTTGTGTAAGAGTGGAAACATGCCTAGTGAATGAGGGATTGCAGATTGGTTGGTAAGTAAAATAGGTGTGGCCTGAACAGAGAGAGGTGAAAGAAAGGGAACAGGTGTTGTGAGGAGGAGGAGCCAAGTCAGAGTGGGTGGGGTCAGAGAGGAGGGGAGTATAGGCGGAGCCTGGGCAGAGAGGTGGGGTATAGGAGGAGCCTAGTCAGAGTGGGTGCGGTCAGAGAGGAGGGGTATAGGCAGAGCCTGGGCAGAATGGGTGGTTTCAGAGAGCAGAGGAATAGGTGGAGGAGGATCCTGACTTATTGTGGGGTACTGCAAATACTTTCTTACTGCACCCCCCTCTATACTCTCTGATTTCTGTTGGGAGGGGGCAGTCAAAATTTGGGGGAGCAGTATTAAAAGGTGCTTGGGCGCAACGTGAAGGCGATGAGGTGCACACAATGGCTTGTTTTCCAGGTACTTTTTGAGGGGCTACCATTAGTTTTTATTGCTCTGATCCTCCCTCATGGGGTGTACGCCAAATGGTTAGGGGCAACGGGGGGGCAAGAAGCTGTTTGACAGTTTCTATTAACAACAGGGGTCACCATACGATTCTGCTGCAGTTATGGTATTGAAAGGTAAAACAAGGAGCATTTGGCTGTATTTTTGCAGGTGGGGTGCCCCAAAATGTTACTGCCAGCAGCAGCAGCCCCCTTCCTCCCCACCCTGCAGATTGGTATAGGTACCTTTAGGACATTTCTGTTGAAAACAGAGGCTATAGCGAATCGCGCTACAAAATCCGAGAGCACTAACACTTGCTAAATAAAGGTGGCATCGGAGCATACGAATGAGGCAGGGAGAGGCTACTGTTGCAATTGGTTTGGCGTTCATAGTGAATAACCTCCAGCATGCGAATAGGCAAAAGTGTGAGGATTGGCAGTGTCTGTAGAGAATTTTGGCACGCTCTTCAGTTGATGTTTTCCTCCTTACGTTGGCCATGAACTACAGAGGAAAGGCCTGGCCTTACTGTTGGGCAAAACATGTATTTATGATTTTAAGAAGTGTAGTCTGGCTGTACTGAGAGGGCCTGTACAGTACGGTAAATGCCTGTATACTCCTGCAATGTGCATCCAACTGTCACTTGAGATTGAGCAGCGAACGAAGCAGCTGGGTTACTGACTGAATGTAAATGGAAGGCACATAGGAAGGGTGTTTGTGGTCACTCAAATGATTGAAACCTGGTTGATGCACTACCAAAGCTGGGGTACCAGGGGGGAACATTTGAGGGGTATTGAGATGGTGGTGTCCAGAGGTCAAAATATGTTTCAGAGACACAGAGGTACTGCGGTCCTGGTCCCACATTGGGGGTAGACAAAAGTCCCTGCTAAAGATTTCTGTCCAACTGTTACCCCATTTTGTGAAGCCTGGCTCCCTCTGTAACGATTCCACAGTGTCTTTCGATCCTACAGATGACTGCAGCAAACTTCCCACATTTTTTCTTGGCCTCATACTCCCAAAGGAGTGCCTGACATTTGCCAGCCTAACGATACTCACATTCTGGGAAAAACCTCACTAACTATGCATATTTATCTACCACACATGGCAAATCCTTACAATTGCAGAACATCATATCGCACTTGTCATCTTTGAGGTACTCTAAGTATTTGGATTTGAGGGAAATATTCATCCTTGCTTGCTCTCTCCCATCTGAAGTCTATGGTGCTGCTGTTCCTTTCTCACATGTCCCTTCAAAGAGACAAGTGACACACAGACTCAATCACTCAGCAAACATATATGCTTTGACGTTTTCATCTTGCTGTTTACCTTCCAAATATTCCCCCTTCACCACAAATACAGGCCTGCCATTCCTCATCCCCTCAGTCGAAGCAGTCCTTCACTCCTTAGGCCCTGCAAGACCACCATGAACAAGAATCATGTCAGCAAGCAGAAGAAAAGCCTCAATGTGCTCTTTTGTTCATACTGCTGCCCTCTAGTAACACTTCATGGCAACTGCAGCCTAAGAATGGGACTGAGAAGAGGGCTGTCCTATGCAAATAATATCCTCCCATGCATACTTTCTTCTGAGACGGTCGGCGGCTTGTGGCGTGATACCTCCTCCAACATATGGTCTTCAACCACATTTTAAAAAAGCCCACCTGCCTTAGACGAAGGATTTTGCCACTCGAAGGAAGCACATGGGGACATCACCCTCATTTAGCAGGGTCCTAAATTGCCTGCTGTCAGCCTGTATACAGAACAAGGGCGTTCGTGGGCGTTCGTGAGCGTTCCTCAAAGGAAGGAGGTGGGTGATTAAATCACAGTGCCAGGGCAGGCCCAGGGCAGGCCCAGCCCAGCCCAGCCCAGCCCAGCCCAGCCCAGCCCAGCCCAGCCCGGCACAGCGCACTGCTGTGGAGGTCCATTCCTTCACATCCTGCAGCAGGCATGATGCAGGCCTACTAGAGCAAAGGCTTGACTCTGCCCTTGTCTGTCTCTTAAAGGAAACAATCTTTCTAGCTTCTTATTGCACCTAATAAATAGACTCTAGCTTGCCTCAAACTTGACCCATCATTTCATTAGCCAGAGCTCATACTTGACCTTTATTTCTATCCAAGCTCACTGGCACCAAACCCCTGATTTGAGCGAGAGGCTCACACCAAAATGAAAAATCACCATCATCCAACCTATTTTACAATAAGTGTAGCACCTACCTCGCATTCTTGTGCTCAGTTATAACCCCCAATACCACAATTGCACTCTGCAATTCACCAAACTTAAAGGCAAAGAACCAAGACATTGATAAAGGAAGATAAGGCCTTGTCCCTATTTAACCTACTTGAGAAATAGGGAGGTTGGTAGAAGGTCATGAGGGAAAACATTTGAAATTTTGGGACACACATGCCAAAAAGAGTGTCCACTTTTCTCCTCTGTTAGCAAGTAAAAAAAAATCTTAACAAAAAAAAAAAAAATTGCTTTTTGAAAATTTCCACCTTGGGATACCTCTACAGCATTGGCAGGATTCGAACCCTGGCCGTGAGGGCTGTCCGCACCAAAGGTACAAGACTTAGCTTTGAGCTATAGCTCCTTAGTGGTCTAGAGGATTGCAGTAGTAACTATAAGCAACATACAGGCCTTGGTGTCCTTCCCTGCGGCTTCCATTGCACATGAAAAGGATGACCATGACATAAGGACAATTTGATAGGCTACTTACATGGAAACCAGTGTGGTCCAGTGGGTAAGTGCCTGCCTTCCATGCAGGCAACCAGGGTTCGAATCCCGGGTTCGGCACCAGGTGACTGATGGTGGCAGAGCAGAGGTAAGTTGGAGGTGGGCCTAAATGGCCAATTGGTAAGTAAAATGTGTCTGTGTGTTGTGTAAGAGTGGAAACATGCCTAGTGAATGAGGGATTGCAGATTGGTTGGTAAGTAAAATAGGTGTGGCCTGAACAGAGAGAGGTGAAAGAAAGGGAACAGGTGTTGTGAGGAGGAGGAGCCAAGTCAGAGTGGGTGGGGTCAGAGAGGAGGAGTATAGGAGGAGCTGGGTCAGAGTGGGTGGGGTTAGAGAGGAGGGGTTCAGGAGGAGCCTAGTCAGAGGGGGTGGGGTCAGAGAGGAGGGGAGTATAGGCGGAGCCTGGGCAGAGAGGCGGGGTATAGGAGGAGCCTAGTCAGAGTGGGTGCGGTCAGAGAGGAGGGGTATAGGCAGAGCCTGGGCAGAATGGGTGGTTTCAGAGAGCAGAGGAATAGGTGGAGGAGGATCCTGACTTATTGTGGGGTACTGCAAATACTTTTTTACTGCACCCCCCTCTATACTCTCTGATTTCTGTTGGGAGGGGGCAGTCAAAATTTGGGGGAGCAGTATTAAAAGGTGCTTGGGCGCAACGTGAAGGCGATGAGGTGCACACAATGGCTTGTTTTCCAGGTACTTTTTGAGGGGCTACCATTAGTTTTTATTGCTCTGATCCTCCCTCATGGGGTGTACGCCAAATGGTTAGGGGCAACGGGGGGGCAAGAAGCTGTTTGACAGTTTCTATTAACAACAGGGGTCACCATACGATTCTGCTGCAGTTATGGTATTGAAAGGTAAAACAAGGAGCATTTGGCTGTATTTTTGCAGGTGGGGTGCCCCAAAATGTTACTGCCAGCAGCAGCAGCCCCCTTCCTCCCCACCCTGCAGATTGGTATAGGTACCTTTAGGACATTTCTGTTGAAAACAGAGGCTATAGCGAATCGCGCTACAAAATCCGAGAGCACTAACACTTGCTAAATAAAGGTGGCATCGGAGCATACGAATGAGGCAGGGAGAGGCTACTGTTGCAATTGGTTTGGCGTTCATAGTGAATAACCTCCAGCATGCGAATAGGCAAAAGTGTGAGGATTGGCAGTGTCTGTAGAGAATTTTGGCACGCTCTTCAGTTGATGTTTTCCTCCTTACGTTGGCCATGAACTACAGAGGAAAGGCCTGGCCTTACTGTTGGGCAAAACATGTATTTATGATTTTAAGAAGTGTAGTCTGGCTGTACTGAGAGGGCCTGTACAGTACGGTAAATGCCTGTATACTCCTGCAATGTGCATCCAACTGTCACTTGAGATTGAGCAGCGAACGAAGCAGCTGGGTTACTGACTGAATGTAAATGGAAGGCACATAGGAAGGGTGTTTGTGGTCACTCAAATGATTGAAACCTGGTTGATGCACTACCAAAGCTGGGGTACCAGGGGGGAACATTTGAGGGGTATTGAGATGGTGGTGTCCAGAGGTCAAAATATGTTTCAGAGACACAGAGGTACTGCGGTCCTGGTCCCACATTGGGGGTAGACAAAAGTCCCTGCTAAAGATTTCTGTCCAACTGTTACCCCATTTTGTGAAGCCTGGCTCCCTCTGTAACGATTCCCCAGTGTCTTTCGATCCTACAGATGACTGCAGCAAACTTCCCACATTTTTTCTTGGCCTCATACTCCCAAAGGAGTGCCTGACATTTGCCAGCCTAACGATACTCACATTCTGGGAAAAACCTCACTAACTATGCATATTTATCTACCACACATGGCAAATCCTTACAATTGCAGAACATCATATCGCACTTGTCATCTTTGAGGTACTCTAAGTATTTGGATTTGAGGGAAATATTCATCCTTGCTTGCTCTCTCCCATCTGAAGTCTATGGTGCTGCTGTTCCTTTCTCACATGTCCCTTCAAAGAGACAAGTGACACACAGACTCAATCACTCAGCAAACATATATGCTTTGACGTTTTCATCTTGCTGTTTACCTTCCAAATATTCCCCCTTCACCACAAATACAGGCCTGCCATTCCTCATCCCCTCAGTCGAAGCAGTCCTTCACTCCTTAGGCCCTGCAAGACCACCATGAACAAGAATCATGTCAGCAAGCAGAAGAAAAGCCTCAGTGTGCTCTTTTGTTCATACTGCTGCCCTCTAGTAACACTTCATGGCAACTGCAGCATAAGAATGGGACTGAGAAGAGGGCTGTCCTATGCAAATAATATCCTCCCATGCATACTTTCTTCTGAGACGGTCGGCGGCTTGTGGCGTGATACCTCCTCCAACATATGGTCTTCAACCACATTTTAAAAAAGCCCACCTGCCTTAGACGAAGGATTTTGCCACTCGAAGGAAGCACATGGGGACATCACCCTCATTTAGCAGGGTCCTAAATTGCCTGCTGTCAGCCTGTATACAGAACAAGGGCGTTCGTGGGCGTTCGTGAGCGTTCCTCAAAGGAAGGAGGTGGGTGATTAAATCACAGTGCCAGGGCAGGCCCAGCCCAGCCCAGCCCAGCCCAGCCCAGCCCAGCCCAGCCCAGCCCAGCCCAGCCCAGCCCAGCCCAGCCCAGCCCAGCCCAGCCCAGCCCAGCCCAGCCCGGCACAGCGCACTGCTGTGGAGGTCCATTCCTTCACATCCTGCAGCAGGCATGATGCAGGCCTACTAGAGCAAAGGCTTGACTCTGCCCTTGTCTGTCTCTTAAAGGAAACAATCTTTCTAGCTTCTTATTGCACCTAATAAATAGACTCTAGCTTGCCTCAATTTGACCCATCATTTCATTAGCCAGAGCTCATACTTGACCTTTATTTCTATCCAAGCTCACTGGCACCAAACCCCTGATTTGAGCGAGAGGCTCACACCAAAATGAAAAATCACCATCATCCAACCTATTTTACAATAAGTGTAGCACCTACCTCGCATTCTTGTGCTCAGTTATAACCCCCAATACCACAATTGCACTCTGCAATTCACCAAACTTAAAGGCAAAGAACCAAGACATTGATAAAGGAAGATAAGGCCTTGTCCCTATTTAACCTACTTGAGAAATAGGGAGGTTGGTAGAAGGTCATGAGGGAAAACATTTGAAATTTTGGGACACACATGCCAAAAAGAGTGTCCACTTTTCTCCTCTGTTAGCAAGTAAAAAAAAATCTTAACAAAAAAAAAAAAAATTGCTTTTTGAAAACTGCCACCTTGGGATACCTCTACAGCATTGGCAGGATTCGAACCCTGGCCGTGAGGGCTGTCCGCACCAAAGGTACAAGACTTAGCTTTGAGCTATAGCTCCTTAGTGGTCTAGAGGATTGCAGTAGTAACTATAAGCAACATACAGGCCTTGGTGTCCTTCCCTGCGGCTTCCATTGCACATGAAAAGGATGACCATGACATAAGGACAATTTGATAGGCTACTTACATGGAAACCAGTGTGGTCCAGTGGGTAAGTGCCTGCCTTCCATGCAGGCAACCAGGGTTCGAATCCCGGGTTCGGCACCAGGTGACTGATGGTGGCAGAGCAGAGGTAAGTTGGAGGTGGGCCTAAATGGCCAATTGGTAAGTAAAATGTGTCTGTGTGTTGTGTAAGAGTGGAAACATGCCTAGTGAATGAGGGATTGCAGATTGGTTGGTAAGTAAAATAGGTGTGGCCTGAACAGAGAGAGGTGAAAGAAAGGGAACAGGTGTTGTGAGGAGGAGGAGCCAAGTCAGAGTGGGTGGGGTCAGAGAGGAGGGGAGTATAGGCGGAGCCTGGGCAGAGAGGTGGGGTATAGGAGGAGCCTAGTCAGAGTGGGTGCGGTCAGAGAGGAGGGGTATAGGCAGAGCCTGGGCAGAATGGGTGGTTTCAGAGAGCAGAGGAATAGGTGGAGGAGGATCCTGACTTATTGTGGGGTACTGCAAATACTTTTTTACTGCACCCCCCTCTATACTCTCTGATTTCTGTTGGGAGGGGGCAGTCAAAATTTGGGGGAGCAGTATTAAAAGGTGCTTGGGCGCAACGTGAAGGCGATGAGGTGCACACAATGGCTTGTTTTCCAGGTACTTTTTGAGGGGCTACCATTAGTTTTTATTGCTCTGATCCTCCCTCATGGGGTGTACGCCAAATGGTTAGGGGCAACGGGGGGGCAAGAAGCTGTTTGACAGTTTCTATTAACAACAGGGGTCACCATACGATTCTGCTGCAGTTATGGTATTGAAAGGTAAAACAAGGAGCATTTGGCTGTATTTTTGCAGGTGGGGTGCCCCAAAATGTTACTGCCAGCAGCAGCAGCCCCCTTCCTCCCCACCCTGCAGATTGGTATAGGTACCTTTAGGACATTTCTGTTGAAAACAGAGGCTATAGCGAATCGCGCTACAAAATCCGAGAGCACTAACACTTGCTAAATAAAGGTGGCATCGGAGCATACGAATGAGGCAGGGAGAGGCTACTGTTGCAATTGGTTTGGCGTTCATAGTGAATAACCTCCAGCATGCGAATAGGCAAAAGTGTGAGGATTGGCAGTGTCTGTAGAGAATTTTGGCACGCTCTTCAGTTGATGTTTTCCTCCTTACGTTGGCCATGAACTACAGAGGAAAGGCCTGGCCTTACTGTTGGGCAAAACATGTATTTATGATTTTAAGAAGTGTAGTCTGGCTGTACTGAGAGGGCCTGTACAGTACGGTAAATGCCTGTATACTCCTGCAATGTGCATCCAACTGTCACTTGAGATTGAGCAGCGAACGAAGCAGCTGGGTTACTGACTGAATGTAAATGGAAGGCACATAGGAAGGGTGTTTGTGGTCACTCAAATGATTGAAACCTGGTTGATGCACTACCAAAGCTGGGGTACCAGGGGGGAACATTTGAGGGGTATTGAGATGGTGGTGTCCAGAGGTCAAAATATGTTTCAGAGACACAGAGGTACTGCGGTCCTGGTCCCACATTGGGGGTAGACAAAAGTCCCTGCTAAAGATTTCTGTCCAACTGTTACCCCATTTTGTGAAGCCTGGCTCCCTCTGTAACGATTCCACAGTGTCTTTCGATCCTACAGATGACTGCAGCAAACTTCCCACATTTTTTCTTGGCCTCATACTCCCAAAGGAGTGCCTGACATTTGCCAGCCTAACGATACTCACATTCTGGGAAAAACCTCACTAACTATGCATATTTATCTACCACACATGGCAAATCCTTACAATTGCAGAACATCATATCGCACTTGTCATCTTTGAGGTACTCTAAGTATTTGGATTTGAGGGAAATATTCATCCTTGCTTGCTCTCTCCCATCTGAAGTCTATGGTGCTGCTGTTCCTTTCTCACATGTCCCTTCAAAGAGACAAGTGACACACAGACTCAATCACTCAGCAAACATATATGCTTTGACGTTTTCATCTTGCTGTTTACCTTCCAAATATTCCCCCTTCACCACAAATACAGGCCTGCCATTCCTCATCCCCTCAGTCGAAGCAGTCCTTCACTCCTTAGGCCCTGCAAGACCACCATGAACAAGAATCATGTCAGCAAGCAGAAGAAAAGCCTCAATGTGCTCTTTTGTTCATACTGCTGCCCTCTAGTAACACTTCATGGCAACTGCAGCATAAGAATGGGACTGAGAAGAGGGCTGTCCTATGCAAATAATATCCTCCCATGCATACTTTCTTCTGAGACGGTCGGCGGCTTGTGGCGTGATACCTCCTCCAACATATGGTCTTCAACCACATTTTAAAAAAGCCCACCTGCCTTAGACGAAGGATTTTGCCACTCGAAGGAAGCACATGGGGACATCACCCTCATTTAGCAGGGTCCTAAATTGCCTGCTGTCAGCCTGTATACAGAACAAGGGCGTTCGTGGGCGTTCGTGAGCGTTCCTCAAAGGAAGGAGGTGGGTGATTAAATCACAGTGCCAGGGCAGGCCCAGCCCAGCCCAGCCCAGCCCAGCCCAGCCCAGCCCAGCCCAGCCCAGCCCGACACAGCGCACTGCTGTGGAGGTCCATTCCTTCACATCCTGCAGCAGGCATGATGCAGGCCTACTAGAGCAAAGGCTTGACTCTGCCCTTGTCTGTCTCTTAAAGGAAACAATCTTTCTAGCTTCTTATTGCACCTAATAAATAGACTCTAGCTTGCCTCAATTTGACCCATCATTTCATTAGCCAGAGCTCATACTTGACCTTTATTTCTATCCAAGCTCACTGGCACCAAACCCCTGATTTGAGCGAGAGGCTCACACCAAAATGAAAAATCACCATCATCCAACCTATTTTACAATAAGTGTAGCACCTACCTCGCATTCTTGTGCTCAGTTATAACCCCCAATACCACAATTGCACTCTGCAATTCACCAAACTTAAAGGCAAAGAACCAAGACATTGATAAAGGAAGATAAGGCCTTGTCCCTATTTAACCTACTTGAGAAATAGGGAGGTTGGTAGAAGGTCATGAGGGAAAACATTTGAAATTTTGGGACACACATGCCAAAAAGAGTGTCCACTTTTCTCCTCTGTTAGCAAGTAAAAAAAAATCTTAACAAAAAAAAAAAAAATTGCTTTTTGAAAACTGCCACCTTGGGATACCTCTACAGCATTGGCAGGATTCGAACCCTGGCCGTGAGGGCTGTCCGCACCAAAGGTACAAGACTTAGCTTTGAGCTATAGCTCCTTAGTGGTCTAGAGGATTGCAGTAGTAACTATAAGCAACATACAGGCCTTGGTGTCCTTCCCTGCGGCTTCCATTGCACATGAAAAGGATGACCATGACATAAGGACAATTTGATAGGCTACTTACATGGAAACCAGTGTGGTCCAGTGGGTAAGTGCCTGCCTTCCATGCAGGCAACCAGGGTTCGAATCCCGGGTTCGGCACCAGGTGACTGATGGTGGCAGAGCAGAGGTAAGTTGGAGGTGGGCCTAAATGGCCAATTGGTAAGTAAAATGTGTCTGTGTGTTGTGTAAGAGTGGAAACATGCCTAGTGAATGAGGGATTGCAGATTGGTTGGTAAGTAAAATAGGTGTGGCCTGAACAGAGAGAGGTGAAAGAAAGGGAACAGGTGTTGTGAGGAGGAGGAGCCAAGTCAGAGTGGGTGGGGTCAGAGAGGAGGGGAGTATAGGCGGAGCCTGGGCAGAGAGGTGGGGTATAGGAGGAGCCTAGTCAGAGTGGGTGCGGTCAGAGAGGAGGGGTATAGGCAGAGCCTGGGCAGAATGGGTGGTTTCAGAGAGCAGAGGAATAGGTGGAGGAGGATCCTGACTTATTGTGGGGTACTGCAAATACTTTCTTACTGCACCCCCCTCTATACTCTCTGATTTCTGTTGGGAGGGGGCAGTCAAAATTTGGGGGAGCAGTATTAAAAGGTGCTTGGGCGCAACGTGAAGGCGATGAGGTGCACACAATGGCTTGTTTTCCAGGTACTTTTTGAGGGGCTACCATTAGTTTTTATTGCTCTGATCCTCCCTCATGGGGTGTACGCCAAATGGTTAGGGGCAACGGGGGGGCAAGAAGCTGTTTGACAGTTTCTATTAACAACAGGGGTCACCATACGATTCTGCTGCAGTTATGGTATTGAAAGGTAAAACAAGGAGCATTTGGCTGTATTTTTGCAGGTGGGGTGCCCCAAAATGTTACTGCCAGCAGCAGCAGCCCCCTTCCTCCCCACCCTGCAGATTGGTATAGGTACCTTTAGGACATTTCTGTTGAAAACAGAGGCTATAGCGAATCGCGCTACAAAATCCGAGAGCACTAACACTTGCTAAATAAAGGTGGCATCGGAGCATACGAATGAGGCAGGGAGAGGCTACTGTTGCAATTGGTTTGGCGTTCATAGTGAATAACCTCCAGCATGCGAATAGGCAAAAGTGTGAGGATTGGCAGTGTCTGTAGAGAATTTTGGCACGCTCTTCAGTTGATGTTTTCCTCCTTACGTTGGCCATGAACTACAGAGGAAAGGCCTGGCCTTACTGTTGGGCAAAACATGTATTTATGATTTTAAGAAGTGTAGTCTGGCTGTACTGAGAGGGCCTGTACAGTACGGTAAATGCCTGTATACTCCTGCAATGTGCATCCAACTGTCACTTGAGATTGAGCAGCGAACGAAGCAGCTGGGTTACTGACTGAATGTAAATGGAAGGCACATAGGAAGGGTGTTTGTGGTCACTCAAATGATTGAAACCTGGTTGATGCACTACCAAAGCTGGGGTACCAGGGGGGAACATTTGAGGGGTATTGAGATGGTGGTGTCCAGAGGTCAAAATATGTTTCAGAGACACAGAGGTACTGCGGTCCTGGTCCCACATTGGGGGTAGACAAAAGTCCCTGCTAAAGATTTCTGTCCAACTGTTACCCCATTTTGTGAAGCCTGGCTCCCTCTGTAACGATTCCACAGTGTCTTTCGATCCTACAGATGACTGCAGCAAACTTCCCACATTTTTTCTTGGCCTCATACTCCCAAAGGAGTGCCTGACATTTGCCAGCCTAACGATACTCACATTCTGGGAAAAACCTCACTAACTATGCATATTTATCTACCACACATGGCAAATCCTTACAATTGCAGAACATCATATCGCACTTGTCATCTTTGAGGTACTCTAAGTATTTGGATTTGAGGGAAATATTCATCCTTGCTTGCTCTCTCCCATCTGAAGTCTATGGTGCTGCTGTTCCTTTCTCACATGTCCCTTCAAAGAGACAAGTGACACACAGACTCAATCACTCAGCAAACATATATGCTTTGACGTTTTCATCTTGCTGTTTACCTTCCAAATATTCCCCCTTCACCACAAATACAGGCCTGCCATTCCTCATCCCCTCAGTCGAAGCAGTCCTTCACTCCTTAGGCCCTGCAAGACCACCATGAACAAGAATCATGTCAGCAAGCAGAAGAAAAGCCTCAATGTGCTCTTTTGTTCATACTGCTGCCCTCTAGTAACACTTCATGGCAACTGCAGCCTAAGAATGGGACTGAGAAGAGGGCTGTCCTATGCAAATAATATCCTCCCATGCATACTTTCTTCTGAGACGGTCGGCGGCTTGTGGCGTGATACCTCCTCCAACATATGGTCTTCAACCACATTTTAAAAAAGCCCACCTGCCTTAGACGAAGGATTTTGCCACTCGAAGGAAGCACATGGGGACATCACCCTCATTTAGCAGGGTCCTAAATTGCCTGCTGTCAGCCTGTATACAGAACAAGGGCGTTCGTGGGCGTTCGTGAGCGTTCCTCAAAGGAAGGAGGTGGGTGATTAAATCACAGTGCCAGGGCAGGCCCAGGGCAGGCCCAGCCCAGCCCAGCCCAGCCCAGCCCAGCCCAGCCCAGCCCAGCCCGGCACAGCGCACTGCTGTGGAGGTCCATTCCTTCACATCCTGCAGCAGGCATGATGCAGGCCTACTAGAGCAAAGGCTTGACTCTGCCCTTGTCTGTCTCTTAAAGGAAACAATCTTTCTAGCTTCTTATTGCACCTAATAAATAGACTCTAGCTTGCCTCAAACTTGACCCATCATTTCATTAGCCAGAGCTCATACTTGACCTTTATTTCTATCCAAGCTCACTGGCACCAAACCCCTGATTTGAGCGAGAGGCTCACACCAAAATGAAAAATCACCATCATCCAACCTATTTTACAATAAGTGTAGCACCTACCTCGCATTCTTGTGCTCAGTTATAACCCCCAATACCACAATTGCACTCTGCAATTCACCAAACTTAAAGGCAAAGAACCAAGACATTGATAAAGGAAGATAAGGCCTTGTCCCTATTTAACCTACTTGAGAAATAGGGAGGTTGGTAGAAGGTCATGAGGGAAAACATTTGAAATTTTGGGACACACATGCCAAAAAGAGTGTCCACTTTTCTCCTCTGTTAGCAAGTAAAAAAAAATCTTAACAAAAAAAAAAAAAATTGCTTTTTGAAAATTTCCACCTTGGGATACCTCTACAGCATTGGCAGGATTCGAACCCTGGCCGTGAGGGCTGTCCGCACCAAAGGTACAAGACTTAGCTTTGAGCTATAGCTCCTTAGTGGTCTAGAGGATTGCAGTAGTAACTATAAGCAACATACAGGCCTTGGTGTCCTTCCCTGCGGCTTCCATTGCACATGAAAAGGATGACCATGACATAAGGACAATTTGATAGGCTACTTACATGGAAACCAGTGTGGTCCAGTGGGTAAGTGCCTGCCTTCCATGCAGGCAACCAGGGTTCGAATCCCGGGTTCGGCACCAGGTGACTGATGGTGGCAGAGCAGAGGTAAGTTGGAGGTGGGCCTAAATGGCCAATTGGTAAGTAAAATGTGTCTGTGTGTTGTGTAAGAGTGGAAACATGCCTAGTGAATGAGGGATTGCAGATTGGTTGGTAAGTAAAATAGGTGTGGCCTGAACAGAGAGAGGTGAAAGAAAGGGAACAGGTGTTGTGAGGAGGAGGAGCCAAGTCAGAGTGGGTGGGGTCAGAGAGGAGGAGTATAGGAGGAGCTGGGTCAGAGTGGGTGGGGTTAGAGAGGAGGGGTTCAGGAGGAGCCTAGTCAGAGGGGGTGGGGTCAGAGAGGAGGGGAGTATAGGCGGAGCCTGGGCAGAGAGGCGGGGTATAGGAGGAGCCTAGTCAGAGTGGGTGCGGTCAGAGAGGAGGGGTATAGGCAGAGCCTGGGCAGAATGGGTGGTTTCAGAGAGCAGAGGAATAGGTGGAGGAGGATCCTGACTTATTGTGGGGTACTGCAAATACTTTTTTACTGCACCCCCCTCTATACTCTCTGATTTCTGTTGGGAGGGGGCAGTCAAAATTTGGGGGAGCAGTATTAAAAGGTGCTTGGGCGCAACGTGAAGGCGATGAGGTGCACACAATGGCTTGTTTTCCAGGTACTTTTTGAGGGGCTACCATTAGTTTTTATTGCTCTGATCCTCCCTCATGGGGTGTACGCCAAATGGTTAGGGGCAACGGGGGGGCAAGAAGCTGTTTGACAGTTTCTATTAACAACAGGGGTCACCATACGATTCTGCTGCAGTTATGGTATTGAAAGGTAAAACAAGGAGCATTTGGCTGTATTTTTGCAGGTGGGGTGCCCCAAAATGTTACTGCCAGCAGCAGCAGCCCCCTTCCTCCCCACCCTGCAGATTGGTATAGGTACCTTTAGGACATTTCTGTTGAAAACAGAGGCTATAGCGAATCGCGCTACAAAATCCGAGAGCACTAACACTTGCTAAATAAAGGTGGCATCGGAGCATACGAATGAGGCAGGGAGAGGCTACTGTTGCAATTGGTTTGGCGTTCATAGTGAATAACCTCCAGCATGCGAATAGGCAAAAGTGTGAGGATTGGCAGTGTCTGTAGAGAATTTTGGCACGCTCTTCAGTTGATGTTTTCCTCCTTACGTTGGCCATGAACTACAGAGGAAAGGCCTGGCCTTACTGTTGGGCAAAACATGTATTTATGATTTTAAGAAGTGTAGTCTGGCTGTACTGAGAGGGCCTGTACAGTACGGTAAATGCCTGTATACTCCTGCAATGTGCATCCAACTGTCACTTGAGATTGAGCAGCGAACGAAGCAGCTGGGTTACTGACTGAATGTAAATGGAAGGCACATAGGAAGGGTGTTTGTGGTCACTCAAATGATTGAAACCTGGTTGATGCACTACCAAAGCTGGGGTACCAGGGGGGAACATTTGAGGGGTATTGAGATGGTGGTGTCCAGAGGTCAAAATATGTTTCAGAGACACAGAGGTACTGCGGTCCTGGTCCCACATTGGGGGTAGACAAAAGTCCCTGCTAAAGATTTCTGTCCAACTGTTACCCCATTTTGTGAAGCCTGGCTCCCTCTGTAACGATTCCCCAGTGTCTTTCGATCCTACAGATGACTGCAGCAAACTTCCCACATTTTTTCTTGGCCTCATACTCCCAAAGGAGTGCCTGACATTTGCCAGCCTAACGATACTCACATTCTGGGAAAAACCTCACTAACTATGCATATTTATCTACCACACATGGCAAATCCTTACAATTGCAGAACATCATATCGCACTTGTCATCTTTGAGGTACTCTAAGTATTTGGATTTGAGGGAAATATTCATCCTTGCTTGCTCTCTCCCATCTGAAGTCTATGGTGCTGCTGTTCCTTTCTCACATGTCCCTTCAAAGAGACAAGTGACACACAGACTCAATCACTCAGCAAACATATATGCTTTGACGTTTTCATCTTGCTGTTTACCTTCCAAATATTCCCCCTTCACCACAAATACAGGCCTGCCATTCCTCATCCCCTCAGTCGAAGCAGTCCTTCACTCCTTAGGCCCTGCAAGACCACCATGAACAAGAATCATGTCAGCAAGCAGAAGAAAAGCCTCAGTGTGCTCTTTTGTTCATACTGCTGCCCTCTAGTAACACTTCATGGCAACTGCAGCATAAGAATGGGACTGAGAAGAGGGCTGTCCTATGCAAATAATATCCTCCCATGCATACTTTCTTCTGAGACGGTCGGCGGCTTGTGGCGTGATACCTCCTCCAACATATGGTCTTCAACCACATTTTAAAAAAGCCCACCTGCCTTAGACGAAGGATTTTGCCACTCGAAGGAAGCACATGGGGACATCACCCTCATTTAGCAGGGTCCTAAATTGCCTGCTGTCAGCCTGTATACAGAACAAGGGCGTTCGTGGGCGTTCGTGAGCGTTCCTCAAAGGAAGGAGGTGGGTGATTAAATCACAGTGCCAGGGCAGGCCCAGCCCAGCCCAGCCCAGCCCAGCCCAGCCCAGCCCAGCCCAGCCCAGCCCAGCCCAGCCCAGCCCAGCCCAGCCCAGCCCGGCACAGCGCACTGCTGTGGAGGTCCATTCCTTCACATCCTGCAGCAGGCATGATGCAGGCCTACTAGAGCAAAGGCTTGACTCTGCCCTTGTCTGTCTCTTAAAGGAAACAATCTTTCTAGCTTCTTATTGCACCTAATAAATAGACTCTAGCTTGCCTCAAACTTGACCCATCATTTCATTAGCCAGAGCTCATACTTGACCTTTATTTCTATCCAAGCTCACTGGCACCAAACCCCTGATTTGAGCGAGAGGCTCACACCAAAATGAAAAATCACCATCATCCAACCTATTTTACAATAAGTGTAGCACCTACCTCGCATTCTTGTGCTCAGTTATAACCCCCAATACCACAATTGCACTCTGCAATTCACCAAACTTAAAGGCAAAGAACCAAGACATTGATAAAGGAAGATAAGGCCTTGTCCCTATTTAACCTACTTGAGAAATAGGGAGGTTGGTAGAAGGTCATGAGGGAAAACATTTGAAATTTTGGGACACACATGCCAAAAAGAGTGTCCACTTTTCTCCTCTGTTAGCAAGTAAAAAAAAATCTTAACAAAAAAAAAAAAATTGCTTTTTGAAAATTGCCACCTTGGGATACCTCTACAGCATTGGCAGGATTTGAACCCTGGCCGTGAGGGCTGTCCGCACCAAAGGTACAAGACTTAGCTTTGAGCTATAGCTCCTTAGTGGTCTAGAGGATTGCAGTAGTAACTATAAGCAACATACAGGCCTTGGTGTCCTTCCCTGCGGCTTCCATTGCACATGAAAAGGATGACCATGACATAAGGACAATTTGATAGGCTACTTACATGGAAACCAGTGTGGTCCAGTGGGTAAGTGCCTGCCTTCCATGCAGGCAACCAGGGTTCGAATCCCGGGTTCGGCACCAGGTGACTGATGGTGGCAGAGCAGAGGTAAGTTGGAGGTGGGCCTAAATGGCCAATTGGTAAGTAAAATGTGTCTGTGTGTTGTGTAAGAGTGGAAACATGCCTAGTGAATGAGGGATTGCAGATTGGTTGGTAAGTAAAATAGGTGTGGCCTGAACAGAGAGAGGTGAAAGAAAGGGAACAGGTGTTGTGAGGAGGAGGAGCCAAGTCAGAGTGGGTGGGGTCAGAGAGGAGGGGAGTATAGGCGGAGCCTGGGCAGAGAGGTGGGGTATAGGAGGAGCCTAGTCAGAGTGGGTGCGGTCAGAGAGGAGGGGTATAGGCAGAGCCTGGGCAGAATGGGTGGTTTCAGAGAGCAGAGGAATAGGTGGAGGAGGATCCTGACTTATTGTGGGGTACTGCAAATACTTTTTTACTGCACCCCCCTCTATACTCTCTGATTTCTGTTGGGAGGGGGCAGTCAAAATTTGGGGGAGCAGTATTAAAAGGTGCTTGGGCGCAACGTGAAGGCGATGAGGTGCACACAATGGCTTGTTTTCCAGGTACTTTTTGAGGGGCTACCATTAGTTTTTATTGCTCTGATCCTCCCTCATGGGGTGTACGCCAAATGGTTAGGGGCAACGGGGGGGCAAGAAGCTGTTTGACAGTTTCTATTAACAACAGGGGTCACCATACGATTCTGCTGCAGTTATGGTATTGAAAGGTAAAACAAGGAGCATTTGGCTGTATTTTTGCAGGTGGGGTGCCCCAAAATGTTACTGCCAGCAGCAGCAGCCCCCTTCCTCCCCACCCTGCAGATTGGTATAGGTACCTTTAGGACATTTCTGTTGAAAACAGAGGCTATAGCGAATCGCGCTACAAAATCCGAGAGCACTAACACTTGCTAAATAAAGGTGGCATCGGAGCATACGAATGAGGCAGGGAGAGGCTACTGTTGCAATTGGTTTGGCGTTCATAGTGAATAACCTCCAGCATGCGAATAGGCAAAAGTGTGAGGATTGGCAGTGTCTGTAGAGAATTTTGGCACGCTCTTCAGTTGATGTTTTCCTCCTTACGTTGGCCATGAACTACAGAGGAAAGGCCTGGCCTTACTGTTGGGCAAAACATGTATTTATGATTTTAAGAAGTGTAGTCTGGCTGTACTGAGAGGGCCTGTACAGTACGGTAAATGCCTGTATACTCCTGCAATGTGCATCCAACTGTCACTTGAGATTGAGCAGCGAACGAAGCAGCTGGGTTACTGACTGAATGTAAATGGAAGGCACATAGGAAGGGTGTTTGTGGTCACTCAAATGATTGAAACCTGGTTGATGCACTACCAAAGCTGGGGTACCAGGGGGGAACATTTGAGGGGTATTGAGATGGTGGTGTCCAGAGGTCAAAATATGTTTCAGAGACACAGAGGTACTGCGGTCCTGGTCCCACATTGGGGGTAGACAAAAGTCCCTGCTAAAGATTTCTGTCCAACTGTTACCCCATTTTGTGAAGCCTGGCTCCCTCTGTAACGATTCCCCAGTGTCTTTCGATCCTACAGATGACTGCAGCAAACTTCCCACATTTTTTCTTGGCCTCATACTCCCAAAGGAGTGCCTGACATTTGCCAGCCTAACGATACTCACATTCTGGGAAAAACCTCACTAACTATGCATATTTATCTACCACACATGGCAAATCCTTACAATTGCAGAACATCATATCGCACTTGTCATCTTTGAGGTACTCTAAGTATTTGGATTTGAGGGAAATATTCATCCTTGCTTGCTCTCTCCCATCTGAAGTCTATGGTGCTGCTGTTCCTTTCTCACATGTCCCTTCAAAGAGACAAGTGACACACAGACTCAATCACTCAGCAAACATATATGCTTTGACGTTTTCATCTTGCTGTTTACCTTCCAAATATTCCCCCTTCACCACAAATACAGGCCTGCCATTCCTCATCCCCTCAGTCGAAGCAGTCCTTCACTCCTTAGGCCCTGCAAGACCACCATGAACAAGAATCATGTCAGCAAGCAGAAGAAAAGCCTCAGTGTGCTCTTTTGTTCATACTGCTGCCCTCTAGTAACACTTCATGGCAACTGCAGCATAAGAATGGGACTGAGAAGAGGGCTGTCCTATGCAAATAATATCCTCCCATGCATACTTTCTTCTGAGACGGTCGGCGGCTTGTGGCGTGATACCTCCTCCAACATATGGTCTTCAACCACATTTTAAAAAAGCCCACCTGCCTTAGACGAAGGATTTTGCCACTCGAAGGAAGCACATGGGGACATCACCCTCATTTAGCAGGGTCCTAAATTGCCTGCTGTCAGCCTGTATACAGAACAAGGGCGTTCGTGGGCGTTCGTGAGCGTTCCTCAAAGGAAGGAGGTGGGTGATTAAATCACAGTGCCAGGGCAGGCCCAGCCCAGCCCAGCCCAGCCCAGCCCAGCCCAGCCCAGCCCAGCCCAGCCCAGCCCAGCCCAGCCCAGCCCAGCCCAGCCCAGCCCGGCACAGCGCACTGCTGTGGAGGTCCATTCCTTCACATCCTGCAGCAGGCATGATGCAGGCCTACTAGAGCAAAGGCTTGACTCTGCCCTTGTCTGTCTCTTAAAGGAAACAATCTTTCTAGCTTCTTATTGCACCTAATAAATAGACTCTAGCTTGCCTCAAACTTGACCCATCATTTCATTAGCCAGAGCTCATACTTGACCTTTATTTCTATCCAAGCTCACTGGCACCAAACCCCTGATTTGAGCGAGAGGCTCACACCAAAATGAAAAATCACCATCATCCAACCTATTTTACAATAAGTGTAGCACCTACCTCGCATTCTTGTGCTCAGTTATAACCCCCAATACCACAATTGCACTCTGCAATTCACCAAACTTAAAGGCAAAGAACCAAGACATTGATAAAGGAAGATAAGGCCTTGTCCCTATTTAACCTACTTGAGAAATAGGGAGGTTGGTAGAAGGTCATGAGGGAAAACATTTGAAATTTTGGGACACACATGCCAAAAAGAGTGTCCACTTTTCTCCTCTGTTAGCAAGTAAAAAAAAATCTTAACAAAAAAAAAAAAAATTGCTTTTTGAAAATTGCCACCTTGGGATACCTCTACAGCATTGGCAGGATTCGAACCCTGGCCGTGAGGGCTGTCCGCACCAAAGGTACAAGACTTAGCTTTGAGCTATAGCTCCTTAGTGGTCTAGAGGATTGCAGTAGTAACTATAAGCAACATACAGGCCTTGGTGTCCTTCCCTGCGGCTTCCATTGCACATGAAAAGGATGACCATGACATAAGGACAATTTGATAGGCTACTTACATGGAAACCAGTGTGGTCCAGTGGGTAAGTGCCTGCCTTCCATGCAGGCAACCAGGGTTCGAATCCCGGGTTCGGCACCAGGTGACTGATGGTGGCAGAGCAGAGGTAAGTTGGAGGTGGGCCTAAATGGCCAATTGGTAAGTAAAATGTGTCTGTGTGTTGTGTAAGAGTGGAAACATGCCTAGTGAATGAGGGATTGCAGATTGGTTGGTAAGTAAAATAGGTGTGGCCTGAACAGAGAGAGGTGAAAGAAAGGGAACAGGTGTTGTGAGGAGGAGGAGCCAAGTCAGAGTGGGTGGGGTCAGAGAGGAGGGGAGTATAGGCGGAGCCTGGGCAGAGAGGCGGGGTATAGGAGGAGCCTAGTCAGAGTGGGTGCGGTCAGAGAGGAGGGGTATAGGCAGAGCCTGGGCAGAATGGGTGGTTTCAGAGAGCAGAGGAATAGGTGGAGGAGGATCCTGACTTATTGTGGGGTACTGCAAATACTTTTTTACTGCACCCCCCTCTATACTCTCTGATTTCTGTTGGGAGGGGGCAGTCAAAATTTGGGGGAGCAGTATTAAAAGGTGCTTGGGCGCAACGTGAAGGCGATGAGGTGCACACAATGGCTTGTTTTCCAGGTACTTTTTGAGGGGCTACCATTAGTTTTTATTGCTCTGATCCTCCCTCATGGGGTGTACGCCAAATGGTTAGGGGCAACGGGGGGGCAAGAAGCTGTTTGACAGTTTCTATTAACAACAGGGGTCACCATACGATTCTGCTGCAGTTATGGTATTGAAAGGTAAAACAAGGAGCATTTGGCTGTATTTTTGCAGGTGGGGTGCCCCAAAATGTTACTGCCAGCAGCAGCAGCCCCCTTCCTCCCCACCCTGCAGATTGGTATAGGTACCTTTAGGACATTTCTGTTGAAAACAGAGGCTATAGCGAATCGCGCTACAAAATCCGAGAGCACTAACACTTGCTAAATAAAGGTGGCATCGGAGCATACGAATGAGGCAGGGAGAGGCTACTGTTGCAATTGGTTTGGCGTTCATAGTGAATAACCTCCAGCATGCGAATAGGCAAAAGTGTGAGGATTGGCAGTGTCTGTAGAGAATTTTGGCACGCTCTTCAGTTGATGTTTTCCTCCTTACGTTGGCCATGAACTACAGAGGAAAGGCCTGGCCTTACTGTTGGGCAAAACATGTATTTATGATTTTAAGAAGTGTAGTCTGGCTGTACTGAGAGGGCCTGTACAGTACGGTAAATGCCTGTATACTCCTGCAATGTGCATCCAACTGTCACTTGAGATTGAGCAGCGAACGAAGCAGCTGGGTTACTGACTGAATGTAAATGGAAGGCACATAGGAAGGGTGTTTGTGGTCACTCAAATGATTGAAACCTGGTTGATGCACTACCAAAGCTGGGGTACCAGGGGGGAACATTTGAGGGGTATTGAGATGGTGGTGTCCAGAGGTCAAAATATGTTTCAGAGACACAGAGGTACTGCGGTCCTGGTCCCACATTGGGGGTAGACAAAAGTCCCTGCTAAAGATTTCTGTCCAACTGTTACCCCATTTTGTGAAGCCTGGCTCCCTCTGTAACGATTCCCCAGTGTCTTTCGATCCTACAGATGACTGCAGCAAACTTCCCACATTTTTTCTTGGCCTCATACTCCCAAAGGAGTGCCTGACATTTGCCAGCCTAACGATACTCACATTCTGGGAAAAACCTCACTAACTATGCATATTTATCTACCACACATGGCAAATCCTTACAATTGCAGAACATCATATCGCACTTGTCATCTTTGAGGTACTCTAAGTATTTGGATTTGAGGGAAATATTCATCCTTGCTTGCTCTCTCCCATCTGAAGTCTATGGTGCTGCTGTTCCTTTCTCACATGTCCCTTCAAAGAGACAAGTGACACACAGACTCAATCACTCAGCAAACATATATGCTTTGACGTTTTCATCTTGCTGTTTACCTTCCAAATATTCCCCCTTCACCACAAATACAGGCCTGCCATTCCTCATCCCCTCAGTCGAAGCAGTCCTTCACTCCTTAGGCCCTGCAAGACCACCATGAACAAGAATCATGTCAGCAAGCAGAAGAAAAGCCTCAGTGTGCTCTTTTGTTCATACTGCTGCCCTCTAGTAACACTTCATGGCAACTGCAGCATAAGAATGGGACTGAGAAGAGGGCTGTCCTATGCAAATAATATCCTCCCATGCATACTTTCTTCTGAGACGGTCGGCGGCTTGTGGCGTGATACCTCCTCCAACATATGGTCTTCAACCACATTTTAAAAAAGCCCACCTGCCTTAGACGAAGGATTTTGCCACTCGAAGGAAGCACATGGGGACATCACCCTCATTTAGCAGGGTCCTAAATTGCCTGCTGTCAGCCTGTATACAGAACAAGGGCGTTCGTGGGCGTTCGTGAGCGTTCCTCAAAGGAAGGAGGTGGGTGATTAAATCACAGTGCCAGGGCAGGCCCAGCCCAGCCCAGCCCAGCCCAGCCCAGCCCAGCCCAGCCCAGCCCAGCCCAGCCCAGCCCAGCCCAGCCCAGCCCAGCCCGGCACAGCGCACTGCTGTGGAGGTCCATTCCTTCACATCCTGCAGCAGGCATGATGCAGGCCTACTAGAGCAAAGGCTTGACTCTGCCCTTGTCTGTCTCTTAAAGGAAACAATCTTTCTAGCTTCTTATTGCACCTAATAAATAGACTCTAGCTTGCCTCAAACTTGACCCATCATTTCATTAGCCAGAGCTCATACTTGACCTTTATTTCTATCCAAGCTCACTGGCACCAAACCCCTGATTTGAGCGAGAGGCTCACACCAAAATGAAAAATCACCATCATCCAACCTATTTTACAATAAGTGTAGCACCTACCTCGCATTCTTGTGCTCAGTTATAACCCCCAATACCACAATTGCACTCTGCAATTCACCAAACTTAAAGGCAAAGAACCAAGACATTGATAAAGGAAGATAAGGCCTTGTCCCTATTTAACCTACTTGAGAAATAGGGAGGTTGGTAGAAGGTCATGAGGGAAAACATTTGAAATTTTGGGACACACATGCCAAAAAGAGTGTCCACTTTTCTCCTCTGTTAGCAAGTAAAAAAAAATCTTAACAAAAAAAAAAAAAATTGCTTTTTGAAAATTGCCACCTTGGGATACCTCTACAGCATTGGCAGGATTCGAACCCTGGCCGTGAGGGCTGTCCGCACCAAAGGTACAAGACTTAGCTTTGAGCTATAGCTCCTTAGTGGTCTAGAGGATTGCAGTAGTAACTATAAGCAACATACAGGCCTTGGTGTCCTTCCCTGCGGCTTCCATTGCACATGAAAAGGATGACCATGACATAAGGACAATTTGATAGGCTACTTACATGGAAACCAGTGTGGTCCAGTGGGTAAGTGCCTGCCTTCCATGCAGGCAACCAGGGTTCGAATCCCGGGTTCGGCACCAGGTGACTGATGGTGGCAGAGCAGAGGTAAGTTGGAGGTGGGCCTAAATGGCCAATTGGTAAGTAAAATGTGTCTGTGTGTTGTGTAAGAGTGGAAACATGCCTAGTGAATGAGGGATTGCAGATTGGTTGGTAAGTAAAATAGGTGTGGCCTGAACAGAGAGAGGTGAAAGAAAGGGAACAGGTGTTGTGAGGAGGAGGAGCCAAGTCAGAGTGGGTGGGGTCAGAGAGGAGGAGTATAGGAGGAGCTGGGTCAGAGTGGGTGGGGTTAGAGAGGAGGGGTTCAGGAGGAGCCTAGTCAGAGGGGGTGGGGTCAGAGAGGAGGGGAGTATAGGCGGAGCCTGGGCAGAGAGGCGGGGTATAGGAGGAGCCTAGTCAGAGTGGGTGCGGTCAGAGAGGAGGGGTATAGGCAGAGCCTGGGCAGAATGGGTGGTTTCAGAGAGCAGAGGAATAGGTGGAGGAGGATCCTGACTTATTGTGGGGTACTGCAAATACTTTTTTACTGCACCCCCCTCTATACTCTCTGATTTCTGTTGGGAGGGGGCAGTCAAAATTTGGGGGAGCAGTATTAAAAGGTGCTTGGGCGCAACGTGAAGGCGATGAGGTGCACACAATGGCTTGTTTTCCAGGTACTTTTTGAGGGGCTACCATTAGTTTTTATTGCTCTGATCCTCCCTCATGGGGTGTACGCCAAATGGTTAGGGGCAACGGGGGGGCAAGAAGCTGTTTGACAGTTTCTATTAACAACAGGGGTCACCATACGATTCTGCTGCAGTTATGGTATTGAAAGGTAAAACAAGGAGCATTTGGCTGTATTTTTGCAGGTGGGGTGCCCCAAAATGTTACTGCCAGCAGCAGCAGCCCCCTTCCTCCCCACCCTGCAGATTGGTATAGGTACCTTTAGGACATTTCTGTTGAAAACAGAGGCTATAGCGAATCGCGCTACAAAATCCGAGAGCACTAACACTTGCTAAATAAAGGTGGCATCGGAGCATACGAATGAGGCAGGGAGAGGCTACTGTTGCAATTGGTTTGGCGTTCATAGTGAATAACCTCCAGCATGCGAATAGGCAAAAGTGTGAGGATTGGCAGTGTCTGTAGAGAATTTTGGCACGCTCTTCAGTTGATGTTTTCCTCCTTACGTTGGCCATGAACTACAGAGGAAAGGCCTGGCCTTACTGTTGGGCAAAACATGTATTTATGATTTTAAGAAGTGTAGTCTGGCTGTACTGAGAGGGCCTGTACAGTACGGTAAATGCCTGTATACTCCTGCAATGTGCATCCAACTGTCACTTGAGATTGAGCAGCGAACGAAGCAGCTGGGTTACTGACTGAATGTAAATGGAAGGCACATAGGAAGGGTGTTTGTGGTCACTCAAATGATTGAAACCTGGTTGATGCACTACCAAAGCTGGGGTACCAGGGGGGAACATTTGAGGGGTATTGAGATGGTGGTGTCCAGAGGTCAAAATATGTTTCAGAGACACAGAGGTACTGCGGTCCTGGTCCCACATTGGGGGTAGACAAAAGTCCCTGCTAAAGATTTCTGTCCAACTGTTACCCCATTTTGTGAAGCCTGGCTCCCTCTGTAACGATTCCCCAGTGTCTTTCGATCCTACAGATGACTGCAGCAAACTTCCCACATTTTTTCTTGGCCTCATACTCCCAAAGGAGTGCCTGACATTTGCCAGCCTAACGATACTCACATTCTGGGAAAAACCTCACTAACTATGCATATTTATCTACCACACATGGCAAATCCTTACAATTGCAGAACATCATATCGCACTTGTCATCTTTGAGGTACTCTAAGTATTTGGATTTGAGGGAAATATTCATCCTTGCTTGCTCTCTCCCATCTGAAGTCTATGGTGCTGCTGTTCCTTTCTCACATGTCCCTTCAAAGAGACAAGTGACACACAGACTCAATCACTCAGCAAACATATATGCTTTGACGTTTTCATCTTGCTGTTTACCTTCCAAATATTCCCCCTTCACCACAAATACAGGCCTGCCATTCCTCATCCCCTCAGTCGAAGCAGTCCTTCACTCCTTAGGCCCTGCAAGACCACCATGAACAAGAATCATGTCAGCAAGCAGAAGAAAAGCCTCAGTGTGCTCTTTTGTTCATACTGCTGCCCTCTAGTAACACTTCATGGCAACTGCAGCATAAGAATGGGACTGAGAAGAGGGCTGTCCTATGCAAATAATATCCTCCCATGCATACTTTCTTCTGAGACGGTCGGCGGCTTGTGGCGTGATACCTCCTCCAACATATGGTCTTCAACCACATTTTAAAAAAGCCCACCTGCCTTAGACGAAGGATTTTGCCACTCGAAGGAAGCACATGGGGACATCACCCTCATTTAGCAGGGTCCTAAATTGCCTGCTGTCAGCCTGTATACAGAACAAGGGCGTTCGTGGGCGTTCGTGAGCGTTCCTCAAAGGAAGGAGGTGGGTGATTAAATCACAGTGCCAGGGCAGGCCCAGCCCAGCCCAGCCCAGCCCAGCCCAGCCCAGCCCAGCCCAGCCCAGCCCAGCCCAGCCCAGCCCAGCCCAGCCCAGCCCGGCACAGCGCACTGCTGTGGAGGTCCATTCCTTCACATCCTGCAGCAGGCATGATGCAGGCCTACTAGAGCAAAGGCTTGACTCTGCCCTTGTCTGTCTCTTAAAGGAAACAATCTTTCTAGCTTCTTATTGCACCTAATAAATAGACTCTAGCTTGCCTCAAACTTGACCCATCATTTCATTAGCCAGAGCTCATACTTGACCTTTATTTCTATCCAAGCTCACTGGCACCAAACCCCTGATTTGAGCGAGAGGCTCACACCAAAATGAAAAATCACCATCATCCAACCTATTTTACAATAAGTGTAGCACCTACCTCGCATTCTTGTGCTCAGTTATAACCCCCAATACCACAATTGCACTCTGCAATTCACCAAACTTAAAGGCAAAGAACCAAGACATTGATAAAGGAAGATAAGGCCTTGTCCCTATTTAACCTACTTGAGAAATAGGGAGGTTGGTAGAAGGTCATGAGGGAAAACATTTGAAATTTTGGGACACACATGCCAAAAAGAGTGTCCACTTTTCTCCTCTGTTAGCAAGTAAAAAAAAATCTTAACAAAAAAAAAAAAATTGCTTTTTGAAAATTGCCACCTTGGGATACCTCTACAGCATTGGCAGGATTTGAACCCTGGCCGTGAGGGCTGTCCGCACCAAAGGTACAAGACTTAGCTTTGAGCTATAGCTCCTTAGTGGTCTAGAGGATTGCAGTAGTAACTATAAGCAACATACAGGCCTTGGTGTCCTTCCCTGCGGCTTCCATTGCACATGAAAAGGATGACCATGACATAAGGACAATTTGATAGGCTACTTACATGGAAACCAGTGTGGTCCAGTGGGTAAGTGCCTGCCTTCCATGCAGGCAACCAGGGTTCGAATCCCGGGTTCGGCACCAGGTGACTGATGGTGGCAGAGCAGAGGTAAGTTGGAGGTGGGCCTAAATGGCCAATTGGTAAGTAAAATGTGTCTGTGTGTTGTGTAAGAGTGGAAACATGCCTAGTGAATGAGGGATTGCAGATTGGTTGGTAAGTAAAATAGGTGTGGCCTGAACAGAGAGAGGTGAAAGAAAGGGAACAGGTGTTGTGAGGAGGAGGAGCCAAGTCAGAGTGGGTGGGGTCAGAGAGGAGGGGAGTATAGGCGGAGCCTGGGCAGAGAGGTGGGGTATAGGAGGAGCCTAGTCAGAGTGGGTGCGGTCAGAGAGGAGGGGTATAGGCAGAGCCTGGGCAGAATGGGTGGTTTCAGAGAGCAGAGGAATAGGTGGAGGAGGATCCTGACTTATTGTGGGGTACTGCAAATACTTTTTTACTGCACCCCCCTCTATACTCTCTGATTTCTGTTGGGAGGGGGCAGTCAAAATTTGGGGGAGCAGTATTAAAAGGTGCTTGGGCGCAACGTGAAGGCGATGAGGTGCACACAATGGCTTGTTTTCCAGGTACTTTTTGAGGGGCTACCATTAGTTTTTATTGCTCTGATCCTCCCTCATGGGGTGTACGCCAAATGGTTAGGGGCAACGGGGGGGCAAGAAGCTGTTTGACAGTTTCTATTAACAACAGGGGTCACCATACGATTCTGCTGCAGTTATGGTATTGAAAGGTAAAACAAGGAGCATTTGGCTGTATTTTTGCAGGTGGGGTGCCCCAAAATGTTACTGCCAGCAGCAGCAGCCCCCTTCCTCCCCACCCTGCAGATTGGTATAGGTACCTTTAGGACATTTCTGTTGAAAACAGAGGCTATAGCGAATCGCGCTACAAAATCCGAGAGCACTAACACTTGCTAAATAAAGGTGGCATCGGAGCATACGAATGAGGCAGGGAGAGGCTACTGTTGCAATTGGTTTGGCGTTCATAGTGAATAACCTCCAGCATGCGAATAGGCAAAAGTGTGAGGATTGGCAGTGTCTGTAGAGAATTTTGGCACGCTCTTCAGTTGATGTTTTCCTCCTTACGTTGGCCATGAACTACAGAGGAAAGGCCTGGCCTTACTGTTGGGCAAAACATGTATTTATGATTTTAAGAAGTGTAGTCTGGCTGTACTGAGAGGGCCTGTACAGTACGGTAAATGCCTGTATACTCCTGCAATGTGCATCCAACTGTCACTTGAGATTGAGCAGCGAACGAAGCAGCTGGGTTACTGACTGAATGTAAATGGAAGGCACATAGGAAGGGTGTTTGTGGTCACTCAAATGATTGAAACCTGGTTGATGCACTACCAAAGCTGGGGTACCAGGGGGGAACATTTGAGGGGTATTGAGATGGTGGTGTCCAGAGGTCAAAATATGTTTCAGAGACACAGAGGTACTGCGGTCCTGGTCCCACATTGGGGGTAGACAAAAGTCCCTGCTAAAGATTTCTGTCCAACTGTTACCCCATTTTGTGAAGCCTGGCTCCCTCTGTAACGATTCCCCAGTGTCTTTCGATCCTACAGATGACTGCAGCAAACTTCCCACATTTTTTCTTGGCCTCATACTCCCAAAGGAGTGCCTGACATTTGCCAGCCTAACGATACTCACATTCTGGGAAAAACCTCACTAACTATGCATATTTATCTACCACACATGGCAAATCCTTACAATTGCAGAACATCATATCGCACTTGTCATCTTTGAGGTACTCTAAGTATTTGGATTTGAGGGAAATATTCATCCTTGCTTGCTCTCTCCCATCTGAAGTCTATGGTGCTGCTGTTCCTTTCTCACATGTCCCTTCAAAGAGACAAGTGACACACAGACTCAATCACTCAGCAAACATATATGCTTTGACGTTTTCATCTTGCTGTTTACCTTCCAAATATTCCCCCTTCACCACAAATACAGGCCTGCCATTCCTCATCCCCTCAGTCGAAGCAGTCCTTCACTCCTTAGGCCCTGCAAGACCACCATGAACAAGAATCATGTCAGCAAGCAGAAGAAAAGCCTCAGTGTGCTCTTTTGTTCATACTGCTGCCCTCTAGTAACACTTCATGGCAACTGCAGCATAAGAATGGGACTGAGAAGAGGGCTGTCCTATGCAAATAATATCCTCCCATGCATACTTTCTTCTGAGACGGTCGGCGGCTTGTGGCGTGATACCTCCTCCAACATATGGTCTTCAACCACATTTTAAAAAAGCCCACCTGCCTTAGACGAAGGATTTTGCCACTCGAAGGAAGCACATGGGGACATCACCCTCATTTAGCAGGGTCCTAAATTGCCTGCTGTCAGCCTGTATACAGAACAAGGGCGTTCGTGGGCGTTCGTGAGCGTTCCTCAAAGGAAGGAGGTGGGTGATTAAATCACAGTGCCAGGGCAGGCCCAGCCCAGCCCAGCCCAGCCCAGCCCAGCCCAGCCCAGCCCAGCCCAGCCCAGCCCAGCCCAGCCCAGCCCAGCCCAGCCCAGCCCGGCACAGCGCACTGCTGTGGAGGTCCATTCCTTCACATCCTGCAGCAGGCATGATGCAGGCCTACTAGAGCAAAGGCTTGACTCTGCCCTTGTCTGTCTCTTAAAGGAAACAATCTTTCTAGCTTCTTATTGCACCTAATAAATAGACTCTAGCTTGCCTCAAACTTGACCCATCATTTCATTAGCCAGAGCTCATACTTGACCTTTATTTCTATCCAAGCTCACTGGCACCAAACCCCTGATTTGAGCGAGAGGCTCACACCAAAATGAAAAATCACCATCATCCAACCTATTTTACAATAAGTGTAGCACCTACCTCGCATTCTTGTGCTCAGTTATAACCCCCAATACCACAATTGCACTCTGCAATTCACCAAACTTAAAGGCAAAGAACCAAGACATTGATAAAGGAAGATAAGGCCTTGTCCCTATTTAACCTACTTGAGAAATAGGGAGGTTGGTAGAAGGTCATGAGGGAAAACATTTGAAATTTTGGGACACACATGCCAAAAAGAGTGTCCACTTTTCTCCTCTGTTAGCAAGTAAAAAAAAATCTTAACAAAAAAAAAAAAAATTGCTTTTTGAAAATTGCCACCTTGGGATACCTCTACAGCATTGGCAGGATTCGAACCCTGGCCGTGAGGGCTGTCCGCACCAAAGGTACAAGACTTAGCTTTGAGCTATAGCTCCTTAGTGGTCTAGAGGATTGCAGTAGTAACTATAAGCAACATACAGGCCTTGGTGTCCTTCCCTGCGGCTTCCATTGCACATGAAAAGGATGACCATGACATAAGGACAATTTGATAGGCTACTTACATGGAAACCAGTGTGGTCCAGTGGGTAAGTGCCTGCCTTCCATGCAGGCAACCAGGGTTCGAATCCCGGGTTCGGCACCAGGTGACTGATGGTGGCAGAGCAGAGGTAAGTTGGAGGTGGGCCTAAATGGCCAATTGGTAAGTAAAATGTGTCTGTGTGTTGTGTAAGAGTGGAAACATGCCTAGTGAATGAGGGATTGCAGATTGGTTGGTAAGTAAAATAGGTGTGGCCTGAACAGAGAGAGGTGAAAGAAAGGGAACAGGTGTTGTGAGGAGGAGGAGCCAAGTCAGAGTGGGTGGGGTCAGAGAGGAGGGGAGTATAGGCGGAGCCTGGGCAGAGAGGCGGGGTATAGGAGGAGCCTAGTCAGAGTGGGTGCGGTCAGAGAGGAGGGGTATAGGCAGAGCCTGGGCAGAATGGGTGGTTTCAGAGAGCAGAGGAATAGGTGGAGGAGGATCCTGACTTATTGTGGGGTACTGCAAATACTTTTTTACTGCACCCCCCTCTATACTCTCTGATTTCTGTTGGGAGGGGGCAGTCAAAATTTGGGGGAGCAGTATTAAAAGGTGCTTGGGCGCAACGTGAAGGCGATGAGGTGCACACAATGGCTTGTTTTCCAGGTACTTTTTGAGGGGCTACCATTAGTTTTTATTGCTCTGATCCTCCCTCATGGGGTGTACGCCAAATGGTTAGGGGCAACGGGGGGGCAAGAAGCTGTTTGACAGTTTCTATTAACAACAGGGGTCACCATACGATTCTGCTGCAGTTATGGTATTGAAAGGTAAAACAAGGAGCATTTGGCTGTATTTTTGCAGGTGGGGTGCCCCAAAATGTTACTGCCAGCAGCAGCAGCCCCCTTCCTCCCCACCCTGCAGATTGGTATAGGTACCTTTAGGACATTTCTGTTGAAAACAGAGGCTATAGCGAATCGCGCTACAAAATCCGAGAGCACTAACACTTGCTAAATAAAGGTGGCATCGGAGCATACGAATGAGGCAGGGAGAGGCTACTGTTGCAATTGGTTTGGCGTTCATAGTGAATAACCTCCAGCATGCGAATAGGCAAAAGTGTGAGGATTGGCAGTGTCTGTAGAGAATTTTGGCACGCTCTTCAGTTGATGTTTTCCTCCTTACGTTGGCCATGAACTACAGAGGAAAGGCCTGGCCTTACTGTTGGGCAAAACATGTATTTATGATTTTAAGAAGTGTAGTCTGGCTGTACTGAGAGGGCCTGTACAGTACGGTAAATGCCTGTATACTCCTGCAATGTGCATCCAACTGTCACTTGAGATTGAGCAGCGAACGAAGCAGCTGGGTTACTGACTGAATGTAAATGGAAGGCACATAGGAAGGGTGTTTGTGGTCACTCAAATGATTGAAACCTGGTTGATGCACTACCAAAGCTGGGGTACCAGGGGGGAACATTTGAGGGGTATTGAGATGGTGGTGTCCAGAGGTCAAAATATGTTTCAGAGACACAGAGGTACTGCGGTCCTGGTCCCACATTGGGGGTAGACAAAAGTCCCTGCTAAAGATTTCTGTCCAACTGTTACCCCATTTTGTGAAGCCTGGCTCCCTCTGTAACGATTCCCCAGTGTCTTTCGATCCTACAGATGACTGCAGCAAACTTCCCACATTTTTTCTTGGCCTCATACTCCCAAAGGAGTGCCTGACATTTGCCAGCCTAACGATACTCACATTCTGGGAAAAACCTCACTAACTATGCATATTTATCTACCACACATGGCAAATCCTTACAATTGCAGAACATCATATCGCACTTGTCATCTTTGAGGTACTCTAAGTATTTGGATTTGAGGGAAATATTCATCCTTGCTTGCTCTCTCCCATCTGAAGTCTATGGTGCTGCTGTTCCTTTCTCACATGTCCCTTCAAAGAGACAAGTGACACACAGACTCAATCACTCAGCAAACATATATGCTTTGACGTTTTCATCTTGCTGTTTACCTTCCAAATATTCCCCCTTCACCACAAATACAGGCCTGCCATTCCTCATCCCCTCAGTCGAAGCAGTCCTTCACTCCTTAGGCCCTGCAAGACCACCATGAACAAGAATCATGTCAGCAAGCAGAAGAAAAGCCTCAGTGTGCTCTTTTGTTCATACTGCTGCCCTCTAGTAACACTTCATGGCAACTGCAGCATAAGAATGGGACTGAGAAGAGGGCTGTCCTATGCAAATAATATCCTCCCATGCATACTTTCTTCTGAGACGGTCGGCGGCTTGTGGCGTGATACCTCCTCCAACATATGGTCTTCAACCACATTTTAAAAAAGCCCACCTGCCTTAGACGAAGGATTTTGCCACTCGAAGGAAGCACATGGGGACATCACCCTCATTTAGCAGGGTCCTAAATTGCCTGCTGTCAGCCTGTATACAGAACAAGGGCGTTCGTGGGCGTTCGTGAGCGTTCCTCAAAGGAAGGAGGTGGGTGATTAAATCACAGTGCCAGGGCAGGCCCAGCCCAGCCCAGCCCAGCCCAGCCCAGCCCAGCCCAGCCCAGCCCAGCCCAGCCCAGCCCAGCCCAGCCCAGCCCAGCCCGGCACAGCGCACTGCTGTGGAGGTCCATTCCTTCACATCCTGCAGCAGGCATGATGCAGGCCTACTAGAGCAAAGGCTTGACTCTGCCCTTGTCTGTCTCTTAAAGGAAACAATCTTTCTAGCTTCTTATTGCACCTAATAAATAGACTCTAGCTTGCCTCAAACTTGACCCATCATTTCATTAGCCAGAGCTCATACTTGACCTTTATTTCTATCCAAGCTCACTGGCACCAAACCCCTGATTTGAGCGAGAGGCTCACACCAAAATGAAAAATCACCATCATCCAACCTATTTTACAATAAGTGTAGCACCTACCTCGCATTCTTGTGCTCAGTTATAACCCCCAATACCACAATTGCACTCTGCAATTCACCAAACTTAAAGGCAAAGAACCAAGACATTGATAAAGGAAGATAAGGCCTTGTCCCTATTTAACCTACTTGAGAAATAGGGAGGTTGGTAGAAGGTCATGAGGGAAAACATTTGAAATTTTGGGACACACATGCCAAAAAGAGTGTCCACTTTTCTCCTCTGTTAGCAAGTAAAAAAAAATCTTAACAAAAAAAAAAAAAATTGCTTTTTGAAAATTGCCACCTTGGGATACCTCTACAGCATTGGCAGGATTCGAACCCTGGCCGTGAGGGCTGTCCGCACCAAAGGTACAAGACTTAGCTTTGAGCTATAGCTCCTTAGTGGTCTAGAGGATTGCAGTAGTAACTATAAGCAACATACAGGCCTTGGTGTCCTTCCCTGCGGCTTCCATTGCACATGAAAAGGATGACCATGACATAAGGACAATTTGATAGGCTACTTACATGGAAACCAGTGTGGTCCAGTGGGTAAGTGCCTGCCTTCCATGCAGGCAACCAGGGTTCGAATCCCGGGTTCGGCACCAGGTGACTGATGGTGGCAGAGCAGAGGTAAGTTGGAGGTGGGCCTAAATGGCCAATTGGTAAGTAAAATGTGTCTGTGTGTTGTGTAAGAGTGGAAACATGCCTAGTGAATGAGGGATTGCAGATTGGTTGGTAAGTAAAATAGGTGTGGCCTGAACAGAGAGAGGTGAAAGAAAGGGAACAGGTGTTGTGAGGAGGAGGAGCCAAGTCAGAGTGGGTGGGGTCAGAGAGGAGGGGAGTATAGGCGGAGCCTGGGCAGAGAGGCGGGGTATAGGAGGAGCCTAGTCAGAGTGGGTGCGGTCAGAGAGGAGGGGTATAGGCAGAGCCTGGGCAGAATGGGTGGTTTCAGAGAGCAGAGGAATAGGTGGAGGAGGATCCTGACTTATTGTGGGGTACTGCAAATACTTTTTTACTGCACCCCCCTCTATACTCTCTGATTTCTGTTGGGAGGGGGCAGTCAAAATTTGGGGGAGCAGTATTAAAAGGTGCTTGGGCGCAACGTGAAGGCGATGAGGTGCACACAATGGCTTGTTTTCCAGGTACTTTTTGAGGGGCTACCATTAGTTTTTATTGCTCTGATCCTCCCTCATGGGGTGTACGCCAAATGGTTAGGGGCAACGGGGGGGCAAGAAGCTGTTTGACAGTTTCTATTAACAACAGGGGTCACCATACGATTCTGCTGCAGTTATGGTATTGAAAGGTAAAACAAGGAGCATTTGGCTGTATTTTTGCAGGTGGGGTGCCCCAAAATGTTACTGCCAGCAGCAGCAGCCCCCTTCCTCCCCACCCTGCAGATTGGTATAGGTACCTTTAGGACATTTCTGTTGAAAACAGAGGCTATAGCGAATCGCGCTACAAAATCCGAGAGCACTAACACTTGCTAAATAAAGGTGGCATCGGAGCATACGAATGAGGCAGGGAGAGGCTACTGTTGCAATTGGTTTGGCGTTCATAGTGAATAACCTCCAGCATGCGAATAGGCAAAAGTGTGAGGATTGGCAGTGTCTGTAGAGAATTTTGGCACGCTCTTCAGTTGATGTTTTCCTCCTTACGTTGGCCATGAACTACAGAGGAAAGGCCTGGCCTTACTGTTGGGCAAAACATGTATTTATGATTTTAAGAAGTGTAGTCTGGCTGTACTGAGAGGGCCTGTACAGTACGGTAAATGCCTGTATACTCCTGCAATGTGCATCCAACTGTCACTTGAGATTGAGCAGCGAACGAAGCAGCTGGGTTACTGACTGAATGTAAATGGAAGGCACATAGGAAGGGTGTTTGTGGTCACTCAAATGATTGAAACCTGGTTGATGCACTACCAAAGCTGGGGTACCAGGGGGGAACATTTGAGGGGTATTGAGATGGTGGTGTCCAGAGGTCAAAATATGTTTCAGAGACACAGAGGTACTGCGGTCCTGGTCCCACATTGGGGGTAGACAAAAGTCCCTGCTAAAGATTTCTGTCCAACTGTTACCCCATTTTGTGAAGCCTGGCTCCCTCTGTAACGATTCCACAGTGTCTTTCGATCCTACAGATGACTGCAGCAAACTTCCCACATTTTTTCTTGGCCTCATACTCCCAAAGGAGTGCCTGACATTTGCCAGCCTAACGATACTCACATTCTGGGAAAAACCTCACTAACTATGCATATTTATCTACCACACATGGCAAATCCTTACAATTGCAGAACATCATATCGCACTTGTCATCTTTGAGGTACTCTAAGTATTTGGATTTGAGGGAAATATTCATCCTTGCTTGCTCTCTCCCATCTGAAGTCTATGGTGCTGCTGTTCCTTTCTCACATGTCCCTTCAAAGAGACAAGTGACACACAGACTCAATCACTCAGCAAACATATATGCTTTGACGTTTTCATCTTGCTGTTTACCTTCCAAATATTCCCCCTTCACCACAAATACAGGCCTGCCATTCCTCATCCCCTCAGTCGAAGCAGTCCTTCACTCCTTAGGCCCTGCAAGACCACCATGAACAAGAATCATGTCAGCAAGCAGAAGAAAAGCCTCAGTGTGCTCTTTTGTTCATACTGCTGCCCTCTAGTAACACTTCATGGCAACTGCAGCATAAGAATGGGACTGAGAAGAGGGCTGTCCTATGCAAATAATATCCTCCCATGCATACTTTCTTCTGAGACGGTCGGCGGCTTGTGGCGTGATACCTCCTCCAACATATGGTCTTCAACCACATTTTAAAAAAGCCCACCTGCCTTAGACGAAGGATTTTGCCACTCGAAGGAAGCACATGGGGACATCACCCTCATTTAGCAGGGTCCTAAATTGCCTGCTGTCAGCCTGTATACAGAACAAGGGCGTTCGTGGGCGTTCGTGAGCGTTCCTCAAAGGAAGGAGGTGGGTGATTAAATCACAGTGCCAGGGCAGGCCCAGCCCAGCCCAGCCCAGCCCAGCCCAGCCCAGCCCAGCCCAGCCCAGCCCAGCCCAGCCCAGCCCAGCCCAGCCCGGCACAGCGCACTGCTGTGGAGGTCCATTCCTTCACATCCTGCAGCAGGCATGATGCAGGCCTACTAGAGCAAAGGCTTGACTCTGCCCTTGTCTGTCTCTTAAAGGAAACAATCTTTCTAGCTTCTTATTGCACCTAATAAATAGACTCTAGCTTGCCTCAAACTTGACCCATCATTTCATTAGCCAGAGCTCATACTTGACCTTTATTTCTATCCAAGCTCACTGGCACCAAACCCCTGATTTGAGCGAGAGGCTCACACCAAAATGAAAAATCACCATCATCCAACCTATTTTACAATAAGTGTAGCACCTACCTCGCATTCTTGTGCTCAGTTATAACCCCCAATACCACAATTGCACTCTGCAATTCACCAAACTTAAAGGCAAAGAACCAAGACATTGATAAAGGAAGATAAGGCCTTGTCCCTATTTAACCTACTTGAGAAATAGGGAGGTTGGTAGAAGGTCATGAGGGAAAACATTTGAAATTTTGGGACACACATGCCAAAAAGAGTGTCCACTTTTCTCCTCTGTTAGCAAGTAAAAAAAAATCTTAACAAAAAAAAAAAAAATTGCTTTTTGAAAATTGCCACCTTGGGATACCTCTACAGCATTGGCAGGATTCAAACCCTGGCCGTGAGGGCTGTCCGCACCAAAGGTACAAGACTTAGCTTTGAGCTATAGCTCCTTAGTGGTCTAGAGGATTGCAGTAGTAACTATAAGCAACATACAGGCCTTGGTGTCCTTCCCTGCGGCTTCCATTGCACATGAAAAGGATGACCATGACATAAGGACAATTTGATAGGCTACTTACATGGAAACCAGTGTGGTCCAGTGGGTAAGTGCCTGCCTTCCATGCAGGCAACCAGGGTTCGAATCCCGGGTTCGGCACCAGGTGACTGATGGTGGCAGAGCAGAGGTAAGTTGGAGGTGGGCCTAAATGGCCAATTGGTAAGTAAAATGTGTCTGTGTGTTGTGTAAGAGTGGAAACATGCCTAGTGAATGAGGGATTGCAGATTGGTTGGTAAGTAAAATAGGTGTGGCCTGAACAGAGAGAGGTGAAAGAAAGGGAACAGGTGTTGTGAGGAGGAGGAGCCAAGTCAGAGTGGGTGGGGTCAGAGAGGAGGGGAGTATAGGCGGAGCCTGGGCAGAGAGGCGGGGTATAGGAGGAGCCTAGTCAGAGTGGGTGCGGTCAGAGAGGAGGGGTATAGGCAGAGCCTGGGCAGAATGGGTGGTTTCAGAGAGCAGAGGAATAGGTGGAGGAGGATCCTGACTTATTGTGGGGTACTGCAAATACTTTTTTACTGCACCCCCCTCTATACTCTCTGATTTCTGTTGGGAGGGGGCAGTCAAAATTTGGGGGAGCAGTATTAAAAGGTGCTTGGGCGCAACGTGAAGGCGATGAGGTGCACACAATGGCTTGTTTTCCAGGTACTTTTTGAGGGGCTACCATTAGTTTTTATTGCTCTGATCCTCCCTCATGGGGTGTACGCCAAATGGTTAGGGGCAACGGGGGGGCAAGAAGCTGTTTGACAGTTTCTATTAACAACAGGGGTCACCATACGATTCTGCTGCAGTTATGGTATTGAAAGGTAAAACAAGGAGCATTTGGCTGTATTTTTGCAGGTGGGGTGCCCCAAAATGTTACTGCCAGCAGCAGCAGCCCCCTTCCTCCCCACCCTGCAGATTGGTATAGGTACCTTTAGGACATTTCTGTTGAAAACAGAGGCTATAGCGAATCGCGCTACAAAATCCGAGAGCACTAACACTTGCTAAATAAAGGTGGCATCGGAGCATACGAATGAGGCAGGGAGAGGCTACTGTTGCAATTGGTTTGGCGTTCATAGTGAATAACCTCCAGCATGCGAATAGGCAAAAGTGTGAGGATTGGCAGTGTCTGTAGAGAATTTTGGCACGCTCTTCAGTTGATGTTTTCCTCCTTACGTTGGCCATGAACTACAGAGGAAAGGCCTGGCCTTACTGTTGGGCAAAACATGTATTTATGATTTTAAGAAGTGTAGTCTGGCTGTACTGAGAGGGCCTGTACAGTACGGTAAATGCCTGTATACTCCTGCAATGTGCATCCAACTGTCACTTGAGATTGAGCAGCGAACGAAGCAGCTGGGTTACTGACTGAATGTAAATGGAAGGCACATAGGAAGGGTGTTTGTGGTCACTCAAATGATTGAAACCTGGTTGATGCACTACCAAAGCTGGGGTACCAGGGGGGAACATTTGAGGGGTATTGAGATGGTGGTGTCCAGAGGTCAAAATATGTTTCAGAGACACAGAGGTACTGCGGTCCTGGTCCCACATTGGGGGTAGACAAAAGTCCCTGCTAAAGATTTCTGTCCAACTGTTACCCCATTTTGTGAAGCCTGGCTCCCTCTGTAACGATTCCCCAGTGTCTTTCGATCCTACAGATGACTGCAGCAAACTTCCCACATTTTTTCTTGGCCTCATACTCCCAAAGGAGTGCCTGACATTTGCCAGCCTAACGATACTCACATTCTGGGAAAAACCTCACTAACTATGCATATTTATCTACCACACATGGCAAATCCTTACAATTGCAGAACATCATATCGCACTTGTCATCTTTGAGGTACTCTAAGTATTTGGATTTGAGGGAAATATTCATCCTTGCTTGCTCTCTCCCATCTGAAGTCTATGGTGCTGCTGTTCCTTTCTCACATGTCCCTTCAAAGAGACAAGTGACACACAGACTCAATCACTCAGCAAACATATATGCTTTGACGTTTTCATCTTGCTGTTTACCTTCCAAATATTCCCCCTTCACCACAAATACAGGCCTGCCATTCCTCATCCCCTCAGTCGAAGCAGTCCTTCACTCCTTAGGCCCTGCAAGACCACCATGAACAAGAATCATGTCAGCAAGCAGAAGAAAAGCCTCAGTGTGCTCTTTTGTTCATACTGCTGCCCTCTAGTAACACTTCATGGCAACTGCAGCATAAGAATGGGACTGAGAAGAGGGCTGTCCTATGCAAATAATATCCTCCCATGCATACTTTCTTCTGAGACGGTCGGCGGCTTGTGGCGTGATACCTCCTCCAACATATGGTCTTCAACCACATTTTAAAAAAGCCCACCTGCCTTAGACGAAGGATTTTGCCACTCGAAGGAAGCACATGGGGACATCACCCTCATTTAGCAGGGTCCTAAATTGCCTGCTGTCAGCCTGTATACAGAACAAGGGCGTTCGTGGGCGTTCGTGAGCGTTCCTCAAAGGAAGGAGGTGGGTGATTAAATCACAGTGCCAGGGCAGGCCCAGCCCAGCCCAGCCCAGCCCAGCCCAGCCCAGCCCAGCCCAGCCCAGCCCAGCCCAGCCCAGCCCAGCCCAGCCCAGCCCGGCACAGCGCACTGCTGTGGAGGTCCATTCCTTCACATCCTGCAGCAGGCATGATGCAGGCCTACTAGAGCAAAGGCTTGACTCTGCCCTTGTCTGTCTCTTAAAGGAAACAATCTTTCTAGCTTCTTATTGCACCTAATAAATAGACTCTAGCTTGCCTCAAACTTGACCCATCATTTCATTAGCCAGAGCTCATACTTGACCTTTATTTCTATCCAAGCTCACTGGCACCAAACCCCTGATTTGAGCGAGAGGCTCACACCAAAATGAAAAATCACCATCATCCAACCTATTTTACAATAAGTGTAGCACCTACCTCGCATTCTTGTGCTCAGTTATAACCCCCAATACCACAATTGCACTCTGCAATTCACCAAACTTAAAGGCAAAGAACCAAGACATTGATAAAGGAAGATAAGGCCTTGTCCCTATTTAACCTACTTGAGAAATAGGGAGGTTGGTAGAAGGTCATGAGGGAAAACATTTGAAATTTTGGGACACACATGCCAAAAAGAGTGTCCACTTTTCTCCTCTGTTAGCAAGTAAAAAAAAATCTTAACAAAAAAAAAAAAAATTGCTTTTTGAAAATTGCCACCTTGGGATACCTCTACAGCATTGGCAGGATTCGAACCCTGGCCGTGAGGGCTGTCCGCACCAAAGGTACAAGACTTAGCTTTGAGCTATAGCTCCTTAGTGGTCTAGAGGATTGCAGTAGTAACTATAAGCAACATACAGGCCTTGGTGTCCTTCCCTGCGGCTTCCATTGCACATGAAAAGGATGACCATGACATAAGGACAATTTGATAGGCTACTTACATGGAAACCAGTGTGGTCCAGTGGGTAAGTGCCTGCCTTCCATGCAGGCAACCAGGGTTCGAATCCCGGGTTCGGCACCAGGTGACTGATGGTGGCAGAGCAGAGGTAAGTTGGAGGTGGGCCTAAATGGCCAATTGGTAAGTAAAATGTGTCTGTGTGTTGTGTAAGAGTGGAAACATGCCTAGTGAATGAGGGATTGCAGATTGGTTGGTAAGTAAAATAGGTGTGGCCTGAACAGAGAGAGGTGAAAGAAAGGGAACAGGTGTTGTGAGGAGGAGGAGCCAAGTCAGAGTGGGTGGGGTCAGAGAGGAGGGGAGTATAGGCGGAGCCTGGGCAGAGAGGCGGGGTATAGGAGGAGCCTAGTCAGAGTGGGTGCGGTCAGAGAGGAGGGGTATAGGCAGAGCCTGGGCAGAATGGGTGGTTTCAGAGAGCAGAGGAATAGGTGGAGGAGGATCCTGACTTATTGTGGGGTACTGCAAATACTTTTTTACTGCACCCCCCTCTATACTCTCTGATTTCTGTTGGGAGGGGGCAGTCAAAATTTGGGGGAGCAGTATTAAAAGGTGCTTGGGCGCAACGTGAAGGCGATGAGGTGCACACAATGGCTTGTTTTCCAGGTACTTTTTGAGGGGCTACCATTAGTTTTTATTGCTCTGATCCTCCCTCATGGGGTGTACGCCAAATGGTTAGGGGCAACGGGGGGGCAAGAAGCTGTTTGACAGTTTCTATTAACAACAGGGGTCACCATACGATTCTGCTGCAGTTATGGTATTGAAAGGTAAAACAAGGAGCATTTGGCTGTATTTTTGCAGGTGGGGTGCCCCAAAATGTTACTGCCAGCAGCAGCAGCCCCCTTCCTCCCCACCCTGCAGATTGGTATAGGTACCTTTAGGACATTTCTGTTGAAAACAGAGGCTATAGCGAATCGCGCTACAAAATCCGAGAGCACTAACACTTGCTAAATAAAGGTGGCATCGGAGCATACGAATGAGGCAGGGAGAGGCTACTGTTGCAATTGGTTTGGCGTTCATAGTGAATAACCTCCAGCATGCGAATAGGCAAAAGTGTGAGGATTGGCAGTGTCTGTAGAGAATTTTGGCACGCTCTTCAGTTGATGTTTTCCTCCTTACGTTGGCCATGAACTACAGAGGAAAGGCCTGGCCTTACTGTTGGGCAAAACATGTATTTATGATTTTAAGAAGTGTAGTCTGGCTGTACTGAGAGGGCCTGTACAGTACGGTAAATGCCTGTATACTCCTGCAATGTGCATCCAACTGTCACTTGAGATTGAGCAGCGAACGAAGCAGCTGGGTTACTGACTGAATGTAAATGGAAGGCACATAGGAAGGGTGTTTGTGGTCACTCAAATGATTGAAACCTGGTTGATGCACTACCAAAGCTGGGGTACCAGGGGGGAACATTTGAGGGGTATTGAGATGGTGGTGTCCAGAGGTCAAAATATGTTTCAGAGACACAGAGGTACTGCGGTCCTGGTCCCACATTGGGGGTAGACAAAAGTCCCTGCTAAAGATTTCTGTCCAACTGTTACCCCATTTTGTGAAGCCTGGCTCCCTCTGTAACGATTCCACAGTGTCTTTCGATCCTACAGATGACTGCAGCAAACTTCCCACATTTTTTCTTGGCCTCATACTCCCAAAGGAGTGCCTGACATTTGCCAGCCTAACGATACTCACATTCTGGGAAAAACCTCACTAACTATGCATATTTATCTACCACACATGGCAAATCCTTACAATTGCAGAACATCATATCGCACTTGTCATCTTTGAGGTACTCTAAGTATTTGGATTTGAGGGAAATATTCATCCTTGCTTGCTCTCTCCCATCTGAAGTCTATGGTGCTGCTGTTCCTTTCTCACATGTCCCTTCAAAGAGACAAGTGACACACAGACTCAATCACTCAGCAAACATATATGCTTTGACGTTTTCATCTTGCTGTTTACCTTCCAAATATTCCCCCTTCACCACAAATACAGGCCTGCCATTCCTCATCCCCTCAGTCGAAGCAGTCCTTCACTCCTTAGGCCCTGCAAGACCACCATGAACAAGAATCATGTCAGCAAGCAGAAGAAAAGCCTCAATGTGCTCTTTTGTTCATACTGCTGCCCTCTAGTAACACTTCATGGCAACTGCAGCATAAGAATGGGACTGAGAAGAGGGCTGTCCTATGCAAATAATATCCTCCCATGCATACTTTCTTCTGAGACGGTCGGCGGCTTGTGGCGTGATACCTCCTCCAACATATGGTCTTCAACCACATTTTAAAAAAGCCCACCTGCCTTAGACGAAGGATTTTGCCACTCGAAGGAAGCACATGGGGACATCACCCTCATTTAGCAGGGTCCTAAATTGCCTGCTGTCAGCCTGTATACAGAACAAGGGCGTTCGTGGGCGTTCGTGAGCGTTCCTCAAAGGAAGGAGGTGGGTGATTAAATCACAGTGCCAGGGCAGGCCAGCCCAGCCCAGCCCAGCCCAGCCCAGCCCAGCCCAGCCCAGCCCAGCCCACACAGCGCACTGCTGTGGAGGTCCATTCCTTCACATCCTGCAGCAGGCATGATGCAGGCCTACTAGAGCAAAGGCTTGACTCTGCCCTTGTCTGTCTCTTAAAGGAAACAATCTTTCTAGCTTCTTATTGCACCTAATAAATAGACTCTAGCTTGCCTCAATTTGACCCATCATTTCATTAGCCAGAGCTCATACTTGACCTTTATTTCTATCCAAGCTCACTGGCACCAAACCCCTGATTTGAGCGAGAGGCTCACACCAAAATGAAAAATCACCATCATCCAACCTATTTTACAATAAGTGTAGCACCTACCTCGCATTCTTGTGCTCAGTTATAACCCCCAATACCACAATTGCACTCTGCAATTCACCAAACTTAAAGGCAAAGAACCAAGACATTGATAAAGGAAGATAAGGCCTTGTCCCTATTTAACCTACTTGAGAAATAGGGAGGTTGGTAGAAGGTCATGAGGGAAAACATTTGAAATTTTGGGACACACATGCCAAAAAGAGTGTCCACTTTTCTCCTCTGTTAGCAAGTAAAAAAAAATCTTAACAAAAAAAAAAAAAATTGCTTTTTGAAAACTGCCACCTTGGGATACCTCTACAGCATTGGCAGGATTCGAACCCTGGCCGTGAGGGCTGTCCGCACCAAAGGTACAAGACTTAGCTTTGAGCTATAGCTCCTTAGTGGTCTAGAGGATTGCAGTAGTAACTATAAGCAACATACAGGCCTTGGTGTCCTTCCCTGCGGCTTCCATTGCACATGAAAAGGATGACCATGACATAAGGACAATTTGATAGGCTACTTACATGGAAACCAGTGTGGTCCAGTGGGTAAGTGCCTGCCTTCCATGCAGGCAACCAGGGTTCGAATCCCGGGTTCGGCACCAGGTGACTGATGGTGGCAGAGCAGAGGTAAGTTGGAGGTGGGCCTAAATGGCCAATTGGTAAGTAAAATGTGTCTGTGTGTTGTGTAAGAGTGGAAACATGCCTAGTGAATGAGGGATTGCAGATTGGTTGGTAAGTAAAATAGGTGTGGCCTGAACAGAGAGAGGTGAAAGAAAGGGAACAGGTGTTGTGAGGAGGAGGAGCCAAGTCAGAGTGGGTGGGGTCAGAGAGGAGGGGAGTATAGGCGGAGCCTGGGCAGAGAGGTGGGGTATAGGAGGAGCCTAGTCAGAGTGGGTGCGGTCAGAGAGGAGGGGTATAGGCAGAGCCTGGGCAGAATGGGTGGTTTCAGAGAGCAGAGGAATAGGTGGAGGAGGATCCTGACTTATTGTGGGGTACTGCAAATACTTTTTTACTGCACCCCCCTCTATACTCTCTGATTTCTGTTGGGAGGGGGCAGTCAAAATTTGGGGGAGCAGTATTAAAAGGTGCTTGGGCGCAACGTGAAGGCGATGAGGTGCACACAATGGCTTGTTTTCCAGGTACTTTTTGAGGGGCTACCATTAGTTTTTATTGCTCTGATCCTCCCTCATGGGGTGTACGCCAAATGGTTAGGGGCAACGGGGGGGCAAGAAGCTGTTTGACAGTTTCTATTAACAACAGGGGTCACCATACGATTCTGCTGCAGTTATGGTATTGAAAGGTAAAACAAGGAGCATTTGGCTGTATTTTTGCAGGTGGGGTGCCCCAAAATGTTACTGCCAGCAGCAGCAGCCCCCTTCCTCCCCACCCTGCAGATTGGTATAGGTACCTTTAGGACATTTCTGTTGAAAACAGAGGCTATAGCGAATCGCGCTACAAAATCCGAGAGCACTAACACTTGCTAAATAAAGGTGGCATCGGAGCATACGAATGAGGCAGGGAGAGGCTACTGTTGCAATTGGTTTGGCGTTCATAGTGAATAACCTCCAGCATGCGAATAGGCAAAAGTGTGAGGATTGGCAGTGTCTGTAGAGAATTTTGGCACGCTCTTCAGTTGATGTTTTCCTCCTTACGTTGGCCATGAACTACAGAGGAAAGGCCTGGCCTTACTGTTGGGCAAAACATGTATTTATGATTTTAAGAAGTGTAGTCTGGCTGTACTGAGAGGGCCTGTACAGTACGGTAAATGCCTGTATACTCCTGCAATGTGCATCCAACTGTCACTTGAGATTGAGCAGCGAACGAAGCAGCTGGGTTACTGACTGAATGTAAATGGAAGGCACATAGGAAGGGTGTTTGTGGTCACTCAAATGATTGAAACCTGGTTGATGCACTACCAAAGCTGGGGTACCAGGGGGGAACATTTGAGGGGTATTGAGATGGTGGTGTCCAGAGGTCAAAATATGTTTCAGAGACACAGAGGTACTGCGGTCCTGGTCCCACATTGGGGGTAGACAAAAGTCCCTGCTAAAGATTTCTGTCCAACTGTTACCCCATTTTGTGAAGCCTGGCTCCCTCTGTAACGATTCCCCAGTGTCTTTCGATCCTACAGATGACTGCAGCAAACTTCCCACATTTTTTCTTGGCCTCATACTCCCAAAGGAGTGCCTGACATTTGCCAGCCTAACGATACTCACATTCTGGGAAAAACCTCACTAACTATGCATATTTATCTACCACACATGGCAAATCCTTACAATTGCAGAACATCATATCGCACTTGTCATCTTTGAGGTACTCTAAGTATTTGGATTTGAGGGAAATATTCATCCTTGCTTGCTCTCTCCCATCTGAAGTCTATGGTGCTGCTGTTCCTTTCTCACATGTCCCTTCAAAGAGACAAGTGACACACAGACTCAATCACTCAGCAAACATATATGCTTTGACGTTTTCATCTTGCTGTTTACCTTCCAAATATTCCCCCTTCACCACAAATACAGGCCTGCCATTCCTCATCCCCTCAGTCGAAGCAGTCCTTCACTCCTTAGGCCCTGCAAGACCACCATGAACAAGAATCATGTCAGCAAGCAGAAGAAAAGCCTCAGTGTGCTCTTTTGTTCATACTGCTGCCCTCTAGTAACACTTCATGGCAACTGCAGCATAAGAATGGGACTGAGAAGAGGGCTGTCCTATGCAAATAATATCCTCCCATGCATACTTTCTTCTGAGACGGTCGGCGGCTTGTGGCGTGATACCTCCTCCAACATATGGTCTTCAACCACATTTTAAAAAAGCCCACCTGCCTTAGACGAAGGATTTTGCCACTCGAAGGAAGCACATGGGGACATCACCCTCATTTAGCAGGGTCCTAAATTGCCTGCTGTCAGCCTGTATACAGAACAAGGGCGTTCGTGGGCGTTCGTGAGCGTTCCTCAAAGGAAGGAGGTGGGTGATTAAATCACAGTGCCAGGGCAGGCCCAGCCCAGCCCAGCCCAGCCCAGCCCAGCCCAGCCCAGCCCAGCCCAGCCCAGCCCAGCCCAGCCCAGCCCAGCCCGGCACAGCGCACTGCTGTGGAGGTCCATTCCTTCACATCCTGCAGCAGGCATGATGCAGGCCTACTAGAGCAAAGGCTTGACTCTGCCCTTGTCTGTCTCTTAAAGGAAACAATCTTTCTAGCTTCTTATTGCACCTAATAAATAGACTCTAGCTTGCCTCAAACTTGACCCATCATTTCATTAGCCAGAGCTCATACTTGACCTTTATTTCTATCCAAGCTCACTGGCACCAAACCCCTGATTTGAGCGAGAGGCTCACACCAAAATGAAAAATCACCATCATCCAACCTATTTTACAATAAGTGTAGCACCTACCTCGCATTCTTGTGCTCAGTTATAACCCCCAATACCACAATTGCACTCTGCAATTCACCAAACTTAAAGGCAAAGAACCAAGACATTGATAAAGGAAGATAAGGCCTTGTCCCTATTTAACCTACTTGAGAAATAGGGAGGTTGGTAGAAGGTCATGAGGGAAAACATTTGAAATTTTGGGACACACATGCCAAAAAGAGTGTCCACTTTTCTCCTCTGTTAGCAAGTAAAAAAAAATCTTAACAAAAAAAAAAAAAATTGCTTTTTGAAAATTGCCACCTTGGGATACCTCTACAGCATTGGCAGGATTCGAACCCTGGCCGTGAGGGCTGTCCGCACCAAAGGTACAAGACTTAGCTTTGAGCTATAGCTCCTTAGTGGTCTAGAGGATTGCAGTAGTAACTATAAGCAACATACAGGCCTTGGTGTCCTTCCCTGCGGCTTCCATTGCACATGAAAAGGATGACCATGACATAAGGACAATTTGATAGGCTACTTACATGGAAACCAGTGTGGTCCAGTGGGTAAGTGCCTGCCTTCCATGCAGGCAACCAGGGTTCGAATCCCGGGTTCGGCACCAGGTGACTGATGGTGGCAGAGCAGAGGTAAGTTGGAGGTGGGCCTAAATGGCCAATTGGTAAGTAAAATGTGTCTGTGTGTTGTGTAAGAGTGGAAACATGCCTAGTGAATGAGGGATTGCAGATTGGTTGGTAAGTAAAATAGGTGTGGCCTGAACAGAGAGAGGTGAAAGAAAGGGAACAGGTGTTGTGAGGAGGAGGAGCCAAGTCAGAGTGGGTGGGGTCAGAGAGGAGGGGAGTATAGGCGGAGCCTGGGCAGAGAGGCGGGGTATAGGAGGAGCCTAGTCAGAGTGGGTGCGGTCAGAGAGGAGGGGTATAGGCAGAGCCTGGGCAGAATGGGTGGTTTCAGAGAGCAGAGGAATAGGTGGAGGAGGATCCTGACTTATTGTGGGGTACTGCAAATACTTTTTTACTGCACCCCCCTCTATACTCTCTGATTTCTGTTGGGAGGGGGCAGTCAAAATTTGGGGGAGCAGTATTAAAAGGTGCTTGGGCGCAACGTGAAGGCGATGAGGTGCACACAATGGCTTGTTTTCCAGGTACTTTTTGAGGGGCTACCATTAGTTTTTATTGCTCTGATCCTCCCTCATGGGGTGTACGCCAAATGGTTAGGGGCAACGGGGGGGCAAGAAGCTGTTTGACAGTTTCTATTAACAACAGGGGTCACCATACGATTCTGCTGCAGTTATGGTATTGAAAGGTAAAACAAGGAGCATTTGGCTGTATTTTTGCAGGTGGGGTGCCCCAAAATGTTACTGCCAGCAGCAGCAGCCCCCTTCCTCCCCACCCTGCAGATTGGTATAGGTACCTTTAGGACATTTCTGTTGAAAACAGAGGCTATAGCGAATCGCGCTACAAAATCCGAGAGCACTAACACTTGCTAAATAAAGGTGGCATCGGAGCATACGAATGAGGCAGGGAGAGGCTACTGTTGCAATTGGTTTGGCGTTCATAGTGAATAACCTCCAGCATGCGAATAGGCAAAAGTGTGAGGATTGGCAGTGTCTGTAGAGAATTTTGGCACGCTCTTCAGTTGATGTTTTCCTCCTTACGTTGGCCATGAACTACAGAGGAAAGGCCTGGCCTTACTGTTGGGCAAAACATGTATTTATGATTTTAAGAAGTGTAGTCTGGCTGTACTGAGAGGGCCTGTACAGTACGGTAAATGCCTGTATACTCCTGCAATGTGCATCCAACTGTCACTTGAGATTGAGCAGCGAACGAAGCAGCTGGGTTACTGACTGAATGTAAATGGAAGGCACATAGGAAGGGTGTTTGTGGTCACTCAAATGATTGAAACCTGGTTGATGCACTACCAAAGCTGGGGTACCAGGGGGGAACATTTGAGGGGTATTGAGATGGTGGTGTCCAGAGGTCAAAATATGTTTCAGAGACACAGAGGTACTGCGGTCCTGGTCCCACATTGGGGGTAGACAAAAGTCCCTGCTAAAGATTTCTGTCCAACTGTTACCCCATTTTGTGAAGCCTGGCTCCCTCTGTAACGATTCCACAGTGTCTTTCGATCCTACAGATGACTGCAGCAAACTTCCCACATTTTTTCTTGGCCTCATACTCCCAAAGGAGTGCCTGACATTTGCCAGCCTAACGATACTCACATTCTGGGAAAAACCTCACTAACTATGCATATTTATCTACCACACATGGCAAATCCTTACAATTGCAGAACATCATATCGCACTTGTCATCTTTGAGGTACTCTAAGTATTTGGATTTGAGGGAAATATTCATCCTTGCTTGCTCTCTCCCATCTGAAGTCTATGGTGCTGCTGTTCCTTTCTCACATGTCCCTTCAAAGAGACAAGTGACACACAGACTCAATCACTCAGCAAACATATATGCTTTGACGTTTTCATCTTGCTGTTTACCTTCCAAATATTCCCCCTTCACCACAAATACAGGCCTGCCATTCCTCATCCCCTCAGTCGAAGCAGTCCTTCACTCCTTAGGCCCTGCAAGACCACCATGAACAAGAATCATGTCAGCAAGCAGAAGAAAAGCCTCAATGTGCTCTTTTGTTCATACTGCTGCCCTCTAGTAACACTTCATGGCAACTGCAGCATAAGAATGGGACTGAGAAGAGGGCTGTCCTATGCAAATAATATCCTCCCATGCATACTTTCTTCTGAGACGGTCGGCGGCTTGTGGCGTGATACCTCCTCCAACATATGGTCTTCAACCACATTTTAAAAAAGCCCACCTGCCTTAGACGAAGGATTTTGCCACTCGAAGGAAGCACATGGGGACATCACCCTCATTTAGCAGGGTCCTAAATTGCCTGCTGTCAGCCTGTATACAGAACAAGGGCGTTCGTGGGCGTTCGTGAGCGTTCCTCAAAGGAAGGAGGTGGGTGATTAAATCACAGTGCCAGGGCAGGCCCAGCCCAGCCCAGCCCAGCCCAGCCCAGCCCAGCCCAGCCCAGCCCAGCCCAGCCCAGCCCAGCCCGACACAGCGCACTGCTGTGGAGGTCCATTCCTTCACATCCTGCAGCAGGCATGATGCAGGCCTACTAGAGCAAAGGCTTGACTCTGCCCTTGTCTGTCTCTTAAAGGAAACAATCTTTCTAGCTTCTTATTGCACCTAATAAATAGACTCTAGCTTGCCTCAATTTGACCCATCATTTCATTAGCCAGAGCTCATACTTGACCTTTATTTCTATCCAAGCTCACTGGCACCAAACCCCTGATTTGAGCGAGAGGCTCACACCAAAATGAAAAATCACCATCATCCAACCTATTTTACAATAAGTGTAGCACCTACCTCGCATTCTTGTGCTCAGTTATAACCCCCAATACCACAATTGCACTCTGCAATTCACCAAACTTAAAGGCAAAGAACCAAGACATTGATAAAGGAAGATAAGGCCTTGTCCCTATTTAACCTACTTGAGAAATAGGGAGGTTGGTAGAAGGTCATGAGGGAAAACATTTGAAATTTTGGGACACACATGCCAAAAAGAGTGTCCACTTTTCTCCTCTGTTAGCAAGTAAAAAAAAATCTTAACAAAAAAAAAAAAAATTGCTTTTTGAAAACTGCCACCTTGGGATACCTCTACAGCATTGGCAGGATTCGAACCCTGGCCGTGAGGGCTGTCCGCACCAAAGGTACAAGACTTAGCTTTGAGCTATAGCTCCTTAGTGGTCTAGAGGATTGCAGTAGTAACTATAAGCAACATACAGGCCTTGGTGTCCTTCCCTGCGGCTTCCATTGCACATGAAAAGGATGACCATGACATAAGGACAATTTGATAGGCTACTTACATGGAAACCAGTGTGGTCCAGTGGGTAAGTGCCTGCCTTCCATGCAGGCAACCAGGGTTCGAATCCCGGGTTCGGCACCAGGTGACTGATGGTGGCAGAGCAGAGGTAAGTTGGAGGTGGGCCTAAATGGCCAATTGGTAAGTAAAATGTGTCTGTGTGTTGTGTAAGAGTGGAAACATGCCTAGTGAATGAGGGATTGCAGATTGGTTGGTAAGTAAAATAGGTGTGGCCTGAACAGAGAGAGGTGAAAGAAAGGGAACAGGTGTTGTGAGGAGGAGGAGCCAAGTCAGAGTGGGTGGGGTCAGAGAGGAGGGGAGTATAGGCGGAGCCTGGGCAGAGAGGTGGGGTATAGGAGGAGCCTAGTCAGAGTGGGTGCGGTCAGAGAGGAGGGGTATAGGCAGAGCCTGGGCAGAATGGGTGGTTTCAGAGAGCAGAGGAATAGGTGGAGGAGGATCCTGACTTATTGTGGGGTACTGCAAATACTTTTTTACTGCACCCCCCTCTATACTCTCTGATTTCTGTTGGGAGGGGGCAGTCAAAATTTGGGGGAGCAGTATTAAAAGGTGCTTGGGCGCAACGTGAAGGCGATGAGGTGCACACAATGGCTTGTTTTCCAGGTACTTTTTGAGGGGCTACCATTAGTTTTTATTGCTCTGATCCTCCCTCATGGGGTGTACGCCAAATGGTTAGGGGCAACGGGGGGGCAAGAAGCTGTTTGACAGTTTCTATTAACAACAGGGGTCACCATACGATTCTGCTGCAGTTATGGTATTGAAAGGTAAAACAAGGAGCATTTGGCTGTATTTTTGCAGGTGGGGTGCCCCAAAATGTTACTGCCAGCAGCAGCAGCCCCCTTCCTCCCCACCCTGCAGATTGGTATAGGTACCTTTAGGACATTTCTGTTGAAAACAGAGGCTATAGCGAATCGCGCTACAAAATCCGAGAGCACTAACACTTGCTAAATAAAGGTGGCATCGGAGCATACGAATGAGGCAGGGAGAGGCTACTGTTGCAATTGGTTTGGCGTTCATAGTGAATAACCTCCAGCATGCGAATAGGCAAAAGTGTGAGGATTGGCAGTGTCTGTAGAGAATTTTGGCACGCTCTTCAGTTGATGTTTTCCTCCTTACGTTGGCCATGAACTACAGAGGAAAGGCCTGGCCTTACTGTTGGGCAAAACATGTATTTATGATTTTAAGAAGTGTAGTCTGGCTGTACTGAGAGGGCCTGTACAGTACGGTAAATGCCTGTATACTCCTGCAATGTGCATCCAACTGTCACTTGAGATTGAGCAGCGAACGAAGCAGCTGGGTTACTGACTGAATGTAAATGGAAGGCACATAGGAAGGGTGTTTGTGGTCACTCAAATGATTGAAACCTGGTTGATGCACTACCAAAGCTGGGGTACCAGGGGGGAACATTTGAGGGGTATTGAGATGGTGGTGTCCAGAGGTCAAAATATGTTTCAGAGACACAGAGGTACTGCGGTCCTGGTCCCACATTGGGGGTAGACAAAAGTCCCTGCTAAAGATTTCTGTCCAACTGTTACCCCATTTTGTGAAGCCTGGCTCCCTCTGTAACGATTCCCCAGTGTCTTTCGATCCTACAGATGACTGCAGCAAACTTCCCACATTTTTTCTTGGCCTCATACTCCCAAAGGAGTGCCTGACATTTGCCAGCCTAACGATACTCACATTCTGGGAAAAACCTCACTAACTATGCATATTTATCTACCACACATGGCAAATCCTTACAATTGCAGAACATCATATCGCACTTGTCATCTTTGAGGTACTCTAAGTATTTGGATTTGAGGGAAATATTCATCCTTGCTTGCTCTCTCCCATCTGAAGTCTATAATGCTGCTGTTCCTTTCTCACATGTCCCTTCAAAGAGACAAGTGACACACAGACTCAATCACTCAGCAAACATATATGCTTTGACGTTTTCATCTTGCTGTTTACCTTCCAAATATTCCCCCTTCACCACAAATACAGGCCTGCCATTCCTCATCCCCTCAGTCGAAGCAGTCCTTCACTCCTTAGGCCCTGCAAGACCACCATGAACAAGAATCATGTCAGCAAGCAGAAGAAAAGCCTCAGTGTGCTCTTTTGTTCATACTGCTGCCCTCTAGTAACACTTCATGGCAACTGCAGCATAAGAATGGGACTGAGAAGAGGGCTGTCCTATGCAAATAATATCCTCCCATGCATACTTTCTTCTGAGACGGTCGGCGGCTTGTGGCGTGATACCTCCTCCAACATATGGTCTTCAACCACATTTTAAAAAAGCCCACCTGCCTTAGACGAAGGATTTTGCCACTCGAAGGAAGCACATGGGGACATCACCCTCATTTAGCAGGGTCCTAAATTGCCTGCTGTCAGCCTGTATACAGAACAAGGGCGTTCGTGGGCGTTCGTGAGCGTTCCTCAAAGGAAGGAGGTGGGTGATTAAATCACAGTGCCAGGGCAGGCCCAGCCCAGCCCAGCCCAGCCCAGCCCAGCCCAGCCCAGCCCAGCCCAGCCCGGCACAGCGCACTGCTGTGGAGGTCCATTCCTTCACATCCTGCAGCAGGCATGATGCAGGCCTACTAGAGCAAAGGCTTGACTCTGCCCTTGTCTGTCTCTTAAAGGAAACAATCTTTCTAGCTTCTTATTGCACCTAATAAATAGACTCTAGCTTGCCTCAAACTTGACCCATCATTTCATTAGCCAGAGCTCATACTTGACCTTTATTTCTATCCAAGCTCACTGGCACCAAACCCCTGATTTGAGCGAGAGGCTCACACCAAAATGAAAAATCACCATCATCCAACCTATTTTACAATAAGTGTAGCACCTACCTCGCATTCTTGTGCTCAGTTATAACCCCCAATACCACAATTGCACTCTGCAATTCACCAAACTTAAAGGCAAAGAACCAAGACATTGATAAAGGAAGATAAGGCCTTGTCCCTATTTAACCTACTTGAGAAATAGGGAGGTTGGTAGAAGGTCATGAGGGAAAACATTTGAAATTTTGGGACACACATGCCAAAAAGAGTGTCCACTTTTCTCCTCTGTTAGCAAGTAAAAAAAAATCTTAACAAAAAAAAAAAAATTGCTTTTTGAAAATTGCCACCTTGGGATACCTCTACAGCATTGGCAGGATTCGAACCCTGGCCGTGAGGGCTGTCCGCACCAAAGGTACAAGACTTAGCTTTGAGCTATAGCTCCTTAGTGGTCTAGAGGATTGCAGTAGTAACTATAAGCAACATACAGGCCTTGGTGTCCTTCCCTGCGGCTTCCATTGCACATGAAAAGGATGACCATGACATAAGGACAATTTGATAGGCTACTTACATGGAAACCAGTGTGGTCCAGTGGGTAAGTGCCTGCCTTCCATGCAGGCAACCAGGGTTCGAATCCCGGGTTCGGCACCAGGTGACTGATGGTGGCAGAGCAGAGGTAAGTTGGAGGTGGGCCTAAATGGCCAATTGGTAAGTAAAATGTGTCTGTGTGTTGTGTAAGAGTGGAAACATGCCTAGTGAATGAGGGATTGCAGATTGGTTGGTAAGTAAAATAGGTGTGGCCTGAACAGAGAGAGGTGAAAGAAAGGGAACAGGTGTTGTGAGGAGGAGGAGCCAAGTCAGAGTGGGTGGGGTCAGAGAGGAGGGGAGTATAGGCGGAGCCTGGGCAGAGAGGCGGGGTATAGGAGGAGCCTAGTCAGAGTGGGTGCGGTCAGAGAGGAGGGGTATAGGCAGAGCCTGGGCAGAATGGGTGGTTTCAGAGAGCAGAGGAATAGGTGGAGGAGGATCCTGACTTATTGTGGGGTACTGCAAATACTTTTTTACTGCACCCCCCTCTATACTCTCTGATTTCTGTTGGGAGGGGGCAGTCAAAATTTGGGGGAGCAGTATTAAAAGGTGCTTGGGCGCAACGTGAAGGCGATGAGGTGCACACAATGGCTTGTTTTCCAGGTACTTTTTGAGGGGCTACCATTAGTTTTTATTGCTCTGATCCTCCCTCATGGGGTGTACGCCAAATGGTTAGGGGCAACGGGGGGGCAAGAAGCTGTTTGACAGTTTCTATTAACAACAGGGGTCACCATACGATTCTGCTGCAGTTATGGTATTGAAAGGTAAAACAAGGAGCATTTGGCTGTATTTTTGCAGGTGGGGTGCCCCAAAATGTTACTGCCAGCAGCAGCAGCCCCCTTCCTCCCCACCCTGCAGATTGGTATAGGTACCTTTAGGACATTTCTGTTGAAAACAGAGGCTATAGCGAATCGCGCTACAAAATCCGAGAGCACTAACACTTGCTAAATAAAGGTGGCATCGGAGCATACGAATGAGGCAGGGAGAGGCTACTGTTGCAATTGGTTTGGCGTTCATAGTGAATAACCTCCAGCATGCGAATAGGCAAAAGTGTGAGGATTGGCAGTGTCTGTAGAGAATTTTGGCACGCTCTTCAGTTGATGTTTTCCTCCTTACGTTGGCCATGAACTACAGAGGAAAGGCCTGGCCTTACTGTTGGGCAAAACATGTATTTATGATTTTAAGAAGTGTAGTCTGGCTGTACTGAGAGGGCCTGTACAGTACGGTAAATGCCTGTATACTCCTGCAATGTGCATCCAACTGTCACTTGAGATTGAGCAGCGAACGAAGCAGCTGGGTTACTGACTGAATGTAAATGGAAGGCACATAGGAAGGGTGTTTGTGGTCACTCAAATGATTGAAACCTGGTTGATGCACTACCAAAGCTGGGGTACCAGGGGGGAACATTTGAGGGGTATTGAGATGGTGGTGTCCAGAGGTCAAAATATGTTTCAGAGACACAGAGGTACTGCGGTCCTGGTCCCACATTGGGGGTAGACAAAAGTCCCTGCTAAAGATTTCTGTCCAACTGTTACCCCATTTTGTGAAGCCTGGCTCCCTCTGTAACGATTCCACAGTGTCTTTCGATCCTACAGATGACTGCAGCAAACTTCCCACATTTTTTCTTGGCCTCATACTCCCAAAGGAGTGCCTGACATTTGCCAGCCTAACGATACTCACATTCTGGGAAAAACCTCACTAACTATGCATATTTATCTACCACACATGGCAAATCCTTACAATTGCAGAACATCATATCGCACTTGTCATCTTTGAGGTACTCTAAGTATTTGGATTTGAGGGAAATATTCATCCTTGCTTGCTCTCTCCCATCTGAAGTCTATGGTGCTGCTGTTCCTTTCTCACATGTCCCTTCAAAGAGACAAGTGACACACAGACTCAATCACTCAGCAAACATATATGCTTTGACGTTTTCATCTTGCTGTTTACCTTCCAAATATTCCCCCTTCACCACAAATACAGGCCTGCCATTCCTCATCCCCTCAGTCGAAGCAGTCCTTCACTCCTTAGGCCCTGCAAGACCACCATGAACAAGAATCATGTCAGCAAGCAGAAGAAAAGCCTCAGTGTGCTCTTTTGTTCATACTGCTGCCCTCTAGTAACACTTCATGGCAACTGCAGCATAAGAATGGGACTGAGAAGAGGGCTGTCCTATGCAAATAATATCCTCCCATGCATACTTTCTTCTGAGACGGTCGGCGGCTTGTGGCGTGATACCTCCTCCAACATATGGTCTTCAACCACATTTTAAAAAAGCCCACCTGCCTTAGACGAAGGATTTTGCCACTCGAAGGAAGCACATGGGGACATCACCCTCATTTAGCAGGGTCCTAAATTGCCTGCTGTCAGCCTGTATACAGAACAAGGGCGTTCGTGGGCGTTCGTGAGCGTTCCTCAAAGGAAGGAGGTGGGTGATTAAATCACAGTGCCAGGGCAGGCCCAGCCCAGCCCAGCCCAGCCCAGCCCAGCCCAGCCCAGCCCAGCCCAGCCCAGCCCAGCCCAGCCCAGCCCAGCCCAGCCCGGCACAGCGCACTGCTGTGGAGGTCCATTCCTTCACATCCTGCAGCAGGCATGATGCAGGCCTACTAGAGCAAAGGCTTGACTCTGCCCTTGTCTGTCTCTTAAAGGAAACAATCTTTCTAGCTTCTTATTGCACCTAATAAATAGACTCTAGCTTGCCTCAAACTTGACCCATCATTTCATTAGCCAGAGCTCATACTTGACCTTTATTTCTATCCAAGCTCACTGGCACCAAACCCCTGATTTGAGCGAGAGGCTCACACCAAAATGAAAAATCACCATCATCCAACCTATTTTACAATAAGTGTAGCACCTACCTCGCATTCTTGTGCTCAGTTATAACCCCCAATACCACAATTGCACTCTGCAATTCACCAAACTTAAAGGCAAAGAACCAAGACATTGATAAAGGAAGATAAGGCCTTGTCCCTATTTAACCTACTTGAGAAATAGGGAGGTTGGTAGAAGGTCATGAGGGAAAACATTTGAAATTTTGGGACACACATGCCAAAAAGAGTGTCCACTTTTCTCCTCTGTTAGCAAGTAAAAAAAAATCTTAACAAAAAAAAAAAAAATTGCTTTTTGAAAATTGCCACCTTGGGATACCTCTACAGCATTGGCAGGATTCGAACCCTGGCCGTGAGGGCTGTCCGCACCAAAGGTACAAGACTTAGCTTTGAGCTATAGCTCCTTAGTGGTCTAGAGGATTGCAGTAGTAACTATAAGCAACATACAGGCCTTGGTGTCCTTCCCTGCGGCTTCCATTGCACATGAAAAGGATGACCATGACATAAGGACAATTTGATAGGCTACTTACATGGAAACCAGTGTGGTCCAGTGGGTAAGTGCCTGCCTTCCATGCAGGCAACCAGGGTTCGAATCCCGGGTTCGGCACCAGGTGACTGATGGTGGCAGAGCAGAGGTAAGTTGGAGGTGGGCCTAAATGGCCAATTGGTAAGTAAAATGTGTCTGTGTGTTGTGTAAGAGTGGAAACATGCCTAGTGAATGAGGGATTGCAGATTGGTTGGTAAGTAAAATAGGTGTGGCCTGAACAGAGAGAGGTGAAAGAAAGGGAACAGGTGTTGTGAGGAGGAGGAGCCAAGTCAGAGTGGGTGGGGTCAGAGAGGAGGGGAGTATAGGCGGAGCCTGGGCAGAGAGGCGGGGTATAGGAGGAGCCTAGTCAGAGTGGGTGCGGTCAGAGAGGAGGGGTATAGGCAGAGCCTGGGCAGAATGGGTGGTTTCAGAGAGCAGAGGAATAGGTGGAGGAGGATCCTGACTTATTGTGGGGTACTGCAAATACTTTTTTACTGCACCCCCCTCTATACTCTCTGATTTCTGTTGGGAGGGGGCAGTCAAAATTTGGGGGAGCAGTATTAAAAGGTGCTTGGGCGCAACGTGAAGGCGATGAGGTGCACACAATGGCTTGTTTTCCAGGTACTTTTTGAGGGGCTACCATTAGTTTTTATTGCTCTGATCCTCCCTCATGGGGTGTACGCCAAATGGTTAGGGGCAACGGGGGGGCAAGAAGCTGTTTGACAGTTTCTATTAACAACAGGGGTCACCATACGATTCTGCTGCAGTTATGGTATTGAAAGGTAAAACAAGGAGCATTTGGCTGTATTTTTGCAGGTGGGGTGCCCCAAAATGTTACTGCCAGCAGCAGCAGCCCCCTTCCTCCCCACCCTGCAGATTGGTATAGGTACCTTTAGGACATTTCTGTTGAAAACAGAGGCTATAGCGAATCGCGCTACAAAATCCGAGAGCACTAACACTTGCTAAATAAAGGTGGCATCGGAGCATACGAATGAGGCAGGGAGAGGCTACTGTTGCAATTGGTTTGGCGTTCATAGTGAATAACCTCCAGCATGCGAATAGGCAAAAGTGTGAGGATTGGCAGTGTCTGTAGAGAATTTTGGCACGCTCTTCAGTTGATGTTTTCCTCCTTACGTTGGCCATGAACTACAGAGGAAAGGCCTGGCCTTACTGTTGGGCAAAACATGTATTTATGATTTTAAGAAGTGTAGTCTGGCTGTACTGAGAGGGCCTGTACAGTACGGTAAATGCCTGTATACTCCTGCAATGTGCATCCAACTGTCACTTGAGATTGAGCAGCGAACGAAGCAGCTGGGTTACTGACTGAATGTAAATGGAAGGCACATAGGAAGGGTGTTTGTGGTCACTCAAATGATTGAAACCTGGTTGATGCACTACCAAAGCTGGGGTACCAGGGGGGAACATTTGAGGGGTATTGAGATGGTGGTGTCCAGAGGTCAAAATATGTTTCAGAGACACAGAGGTACTGCGGTCCTGGTCCCACATTGGGGGTAGACAAAAGTCCCTGCTAAAGATTTCTGTCCAACTGTTACCCCATTTTGTGAAGCCTGGCTCCCTCTGTAACGATTCCCCAGTGTCTTTCGATCCTACAGATGACTGCAGCAAACTTCCCACATTTTTTCTTGGCCTCATACTCCCAAAGGAGTGCCTGACATTTGCCAGCCTAACGATACTCACATTCTGGGAAAAACCTCACTAACTATGCATATTTATCTACCACACATGGCAAATCCTTACAATTGCAGAACATCATATCGCACTTGTCATCTTTGAGGTACTCTAAGTATTTGGATTTGAGGGAAATATTCATCCTTGCTTGCTCTCTCCCATCTGAAGTCTATGGTGCTGCTGTTCCTTTCTCACATGTCCCTTCAAAGAGACAAGTGACACACAGACTCAATCACTCAGCAAACATATATGCTTTGACGTTTTCATCTTGCTGTTTACCTTCCAAATATTCCCCCTTCACCACAAATACAGGCCTGCCATTCCTCATCCCCTCAGTCGAAGCAGTCCTTCACTCCTTAGGCCCTGCAAGACCACCATGAACAAGAATCATGTCAGCAAGCAGAAGAAAAGCCTCAGTGTGCTCTTTTGTTCATACTGCTGCCCTCTAGTAACACTTCATGGCAACTGCAGCATAAGAATGGGACTGAGAAGAGGGCTGTCCTATGCAAATAATATCCTCCCATGCATACTTTCTTCTGAGACGGTCGGCGGCTTGTGGCGTGATACCTCCTCCAACATATGGTCTTCAACCACATTTTAAAAAAGCCCACCTGCCTTAGACGAAGGATTTTGCCACTCGAAGGAAGCACATGGGGACATCACCCTCATTTAGCAGGGTCCTAAATTGCCTGCTGTCAGCCTGTATACAGAACAAGGGCGTTCGTGGGCGTTCGTGAGCGTTCCTCAAAGGAAGGAGGTGGGTGATTAAATCACAGTGCCAGGGCAGGCCCAGCCCAGCCCAGCCCAGCCCAGCCCAGCCCAGCCCAGCCCAGCCCAGCCCAGCCCAGCCCAGCCCAGCCCAGCCCAGCCCAGCCCAGCCCGGCACAGCGCACTGCTGTGGAGGTCCATTCCTTCACATCCTGCAGCAGGCATGATGCAGGCCTACTAGAGCAAAGGCTTGACTCTGCCCTTGTCTGTCTCTTAAAGGAAACAATCTTTCTAGCTTCTTATTGCACCTAATAAATAGACTCTAGCTTGCCTCAAACTTGACCCATCATTTCATTAGCCAGAGCTCATACTTGACCTTTATTTCTATCCAAGCTCACTGGCACCAAACCCCTGATTTGAGCGAGAGGCTCACACCAAAATGAAAAATCACCATCATCCAACCTATTTTACAATAAGTGTAGCACCTACCTCGCATTCTTGTGCTCAGTTATAACCCCCAATACCACAATTGCACTCTGCAATTCACCAAACTTAAAGGCAAAGAACCAAGACATTGATAAAGGAAGATAAGGCCTTGTCCCTATTTAACCTACTTGAGAAATAGGGAGGTTGGTAGAAGGTCATGAGGGAAAACATTTGAAATTTTGGGACACACATGCCAAAAAGAGTGTCCACTTTTCTCCTCTGTTAGCAAGTAAAAAAAAATCTTAACAAAAAAAAAAAAAATTGCTTTTTGAAAATTGCCACCTTGGGATACCTCTACAGCATTGGCAGGATTCGAACCCTGGCCGTGAGGGCTGTCCGCACCAAAGGTACAAGACTTAGCTTTGAGCTATAGCTCCTTAGTGGTCTAGAGGATTGCAGTAGTAACTATAAGCAACATACAGGCCTTGGTGTCCTTCCCTGCGGCTTCCATTGCACATGAAAAGGATGACCATGACATAAGGACAATTTGATAGGCTACTTACATGGAAACCAGTGTGGTCCAGTGGGTAAGTGCCTGCCTTCCATGCAGGCAACCAGGGTTCGAATCCCGGGTTCGGCACCAGGTGACTGATGGTGGCAGAGCAGAGGTAAGTTGGAGGTGGGCCTAAATGGCCAATTGGTAAGTAAAATGTGTCTGTGTGTTGTGTAAGAGTGGAAACATGCCTAGTGAATGAGGGATTGCAGATTGGTTGGTAAGTAAAATAGGTGTGGCCTGAACAGAGAGAGGTGAAAGAAAGGGAACAGGTGTTGTGAGGAGGAGGAGCCAAGTCAGAGTGGGTGGGGTCAGAGAGGAGGGGAGTATAGGCGGAGCCTGGGCAGAGAGGCGGGGTATAGGAGGAGCCTAGTCAGAGTGGGTGCGGTCAGAGAGGAGGGGTATAGGCAGAGCCTGGGCAGAATGGGTGGTTTCAGAGAGCAGAGGAATAGGTGGAGGAGGATCCTGACTTATTGTGGGGTACTGCAAATACTTTTTTACTGCACCCCCCTCTATACTCTCTGATTTCTGTTGGGAGGGGGCAGTCAAAATTTGGGGGAGCAGTATTAAAAGGTGCTTGGGCGCAACGTGAAGGCGATGAGGTGCACACAATGGCTTGTTTTCCAGGTACTTTTTGAGGGGCTACCATTAGTTTTTATTGCTCTGATCCTCCCTCATGGGGTGTACGCCAAATGGTTAGGGGCAACGGGGGGGCAAGAAGCTGTTTGACAGTTTCTATTAACAACAGGGGTCACCATACGATTCTGCTGCAGTTATGGTATTGAAAGGTAAAACAAGGAGCATTTGGCTGTATTTTTGCAGGTGGGGTGCCCCAAAATGTTACTGCCAGCAGCAGCAGCCCCCTTCCTCCCCACCCTGCAGATTGGTATAGGTACCTTTAGGACATTTCTGTTGAAAACAGAGGCTATAGCGAATCGCGCTACAAAATCCGAGAGCACTAACACTTGCTAAATAAAGGTGGCATCGGAGCATACGAATGAGGCAGGGAGAGGCTACTGTTGCAATTGGTTTGGCGTTCATAGTGAATAACCTCCAGCATGCGAATAGGCAAAAGTGTGAGGATTGGCAGTGTCTGTAGAGAATTTTGGCACGCTCTTCAGTTGATGTTTTCCTCCTTACGTTGGCCATGAACTACAGAGGAAAGGCCTGGCCTTACTGTTGGGCAAAACATGTATTTATGATTTTAAGAAGTGTAGTCTGGCTGTACTGAGAGGGCCTGTACAGTACGGTAAATGCCTGTATACTCCTGCAATGTGCATCCAACTGTCACTTGAGATTGAGCAGCGAACGAAGCAGCTGGGTTACTGACTGAATGTAAATGGAAGGCACATAGGAAGGGTGTTTGTGGTCACTCAAATGATTGAAACCTGGTTGATGCACTACCAAAGCTGGGGTACCAGGGGGGAACATTTGAGGGGTATTGAGATGGTGGTGTCCAGAGGTCAAAATATGTTTCAGAGACACAGAGGTACTGCGGTCCTGGTCCCACATTGGGGGTAGACAAAAGTCCCTGCTAAAGATTTCTGTCCAACTGTTACCCCATTTTGTGAAGCCTGGCTCCCTCTGTAACGATTCCACAGTGTCTTTCGATCCTACAGATGACTGCAGCAAACTTCCCACATTTTTTCTTGGCCTCATACTCCCAAAGGAGTGCCTGACATTTGCCAGCCTAACGATACTCACATTCTGGGAAAAACCTCACTAACTATGCATATTTATCTACCACACATGGCAAATCCTTACAATTGCAGAACATCATATCGCACTTGTCATCTTTGAGGTACTCTAAGTATTTGGATTTGAGGGAAATATTCATCCTTGCTTGCTCTCTCCCATCTGAAGTCTATGGTGCTGCTGTTCCTTTCTCACATGTCCCTTCAAAGAGACAAGTGACACACAGACTCAATCACTCAGCAAACATATATGCTTTGACGTTTTCATCTTGCTGTTTACCTTCCAAATATTCCCCCTTCACCACAAATACAGGCCTGCCATTCCTCATCCCCTCAGTCGAAGCAGTCCTTCACTCCTTAGGCCCTGCAAGACCACCATGAACAAGAATCATGTCAGCAAGCAGAAGAAAAGCCTCAATGTGCTCTTTTGTTCATACTGCTGCCCTCTAGTAACACTTCATGGCAACTGCAGCATAAGAATGGGACTGAGAAGAGGGCTGTCCTATGCAAATAATATCCTCCCATGCATACTTTCTTCTGAGACGGTCGGCGGCTTGTGGCGTGATACCTCCTCCAACATATGGTCTTCAACCACATTTTAAAAAAGCCCACCTGCCTTAGACGAAGGATTTTGCCACTCGAAGGAAGCACATGGGGACATCACCCTCATTTAGCAGGGTCCTAAATTGCCTGCTGTCAGCCTGTATACAGAACAAGGGCGTTCGTGGGCGTTCGTGAGCGTTCCTCAAAGGAAGGAGGTGGGTGATTAAATCACAGTGCCAGGGCAGGCCCAGCCCAGCCCAGCCCAGCCCAGCCCAGCCCAGCCCAGCCCAGCCCAGCCCAGCCCGACACAGCGCACTGCTGTGGAGGTCCATTCCTTCACATCCTGCAGCAGGCATGATGCAGGCCTACTAGAGCAAAGGCTTGACTCTGCCCTTGTCTGTCTCTTAAAGGAAACAATCTTTCTAGCTTCTTATTGCACCTAATAAATAGACTCTAGCTTGCCTCAATTTGACCCATCATTTCATTAGCCAGAGCTCATACTTGACCTTTATTTCTATCCAAGCTCACTGGCACCAAACCCCTGATTTGAGCGAGAGGCTCACACCAAAATGAAAAATCACCATCATCCAACCTATTTTACAATAAGTGTAGCACCTACCTCGCATTCTTGTGCTCAGTTATAACCCCCAATACCACAATTGCACTCTGCAATTCACCAAACTTAAAGGCAAAGAACCAAGACATTGATAAAGGAAGATAAGGCCTTGTCCCTATTTAACCTACTTGAGAAATAGGGAGGTTGGTAGAAGGTCATGAGGGAAAACATTTGAAATTTTGGGACACACATGCCAAAAAGAGTGTCCACTTTTCTCCTCTGTTAGCAAGTAAAAAAAAATCTTAACAAAAAAAAAAAAAATTGCTTTTTGAAAACTGCCACCTTGGGATACCTCTACAGCATTGGCAGGATTCGAACCCTGGCCGTGAGGGCTGTCCGCACCAAAGGTACAAGACTTAGCTTTGAGCTATAGCTCCTTAGTGGTCTAGAGGATTGCAGTAGTAACTATAAGCAACATACAGGCCTTGGTGTCCTTCCCTGCGGCTTCCATTGCACATGAAAAGGATGACCATGACATAAGGACAATTTGATAGGCTACTTACATGGAAACCAGTGTGGTCCAGTGGGTAAGTGCCTGCCTTCCATGCAGGCAACCAGGGTTCGAATCCCGGGTTCGGCACCAGGTGACTGATGGTGGCAGAGCAGAGGTAAGTTGGAGGTGGGCCTAAATGGCCAATTGGTAAGTAAAATGTGTCTGTGTGTTGTGTAAGAGTGGAAACATGCCTAGTGAATGAGGGATTGCAGATTGGTTGGTAAGTAAAATAGGTGTGGCCTGAACAGAGAGAGGTGAAAGAAAGGGAACAGGTGTTGTGAGGAGGAGGAGCCAAGTCAGAGTGGGTGGGGTCAGAGAGGAGGGGAGTATAGGCGGAGCCTGGGCAGAGAGGTGGGGTATAGGAGGAGCCTAGTCAGAGTGGGTGCGGTCAGAGAGGAGGGGTATAGGCAGAGCCTGGGCAGAATGGGTGGTTTCAGAGAGCAGAGGAATAGGTGGAGGAGGATCCTGACTTATTGTGGGGTACTGCAAATACTTTTTTACTGCACCCCCCTCTATACTCTCTGATTTCTGTTGGGAGGGGGCAGTCAAAATTTGGGGGAGCAGTATTAAAAGGTGCTTGGGCGCAACGTGAAGGCGATGAGGTGCACACAATGGCTTGTTTTCCAGGTACTTTTTGAGGGGCTACCATTAGTTTTTATTGCTCTGATCCTCCCTCATGGGGTGTACGCCAAATGGTTAGGGGCAACGGGGGGGCAAGAAGCTGTTTGACAGTTTCTATTAACAACAGGGGTCACCATACGATTCTGCTGCAGTTATGGTATTGAAAGGTAAAACAAGGAGCATTTGGCTGTATTTTTGCAGGTGGGGTGCCCCAAAATGTTACTGCCAGCAGCAGCAGCCCCCTTCCTCCCCACCCTGCAGATTGGTATAGGTACCTTTAGGACATTTCTGTTGAAAACAGAGGCTATAGCGAATCGCGCTACAAAATCCGAGAGCACTAACACTTGCTAAATAAAGGTGGCATCGGAGCATACGAATGAGGCAGGGAGAGGCTACTGTTGCAATTGGTTTGGCGTTCATAGTGAATAACCTCCAGCATGCGAATAGGCAAAAGTGTGAGGATTGGCAGTGTCTGTAGAGAATTTTGGCACGCTCTTCAGTTGATGTTTTCCTCCTTACGTTGGCCATGAACTACAGAGGAAAGGCCTGGCCTTACTGTTGGGCAAAACATGTATTTATGATTTTAAGAAGTGTAGTCTGGCTGTACTGAGAGGGCCTGTACAGTACGGTAAATGCCTGTATACTCCTGCAATGTGCATCCAACTGTCACTTGAGATTGAGCAGCGAACGAAGCAGCTGGGTTACTGACTGAATGTAAATGGAAGGCACATAGGAAGGGTGTTTGTGGTCACTCAAATGATTGAAACCTGGTTGATGCACTACCAAAGCTGGGGTACCAGGGGGGAACATTTGAGGGGTATTGAGATGGTGGTGTCCAGAGGTCAAAATATGTTTCAGAGACACAGAGGTACTGCGGTCCTGGTCCCACATTGGGGGTAGACAAAAGTCCCTGCTAAAGATTTCTGTCCAACTGTTACCCCATTTTGTGAAGCCTGGCTCCCTCTGTAACGATTCCCCAGTGTCTTTCGATCCTACAGATGACTGCAGCAAACTTCCCACATTTTTTCTTGGCCTCATACTCCCAAAGGAGTGCCTGACATTTGCCAGCCTAACGATACTCACATTCTGGGAAAAACCTCACTAACTATGCATATTTATCTACCACACATGGCAAATCCTTACAATTGCAGAACATCATATCGCACTTGTCATCTTTGAGGTACTCTAAGTATTTGGATTTGAGGGAAATATTCATCCTTGCTTGCTCTCTCCCATCTGAAGTCTATGGTGCTGCTGTTCCTTTCTCACATGTCCCTTCAAAGAGACAAGTGACACACAGACTCAATCACTCAGCAAACATATATGCTTTGACGTTTTCATCTTGCTGTTTACCTTCCAAATATTCCCCCTTCACCACAAATACAGGCCTGCCATTCCTCATCCCCTCAGTCGAAGCAGTCCTTCACTCCTTAGGCCCTGCAAGACCACCATGAACAAGAATCATGTCAGCAAGCAGAAGAAAAGCCTCAGTGTGCTCTTTTGTTCATACTGCTGCCCTCTAGTAACACTTCATGGCAACTGCAGCATAAGAATGGGACTGAGAAGAGGGCTGTCCTATGCAAATAATATCCTCCCATGCATACTTTCTTCTGAGACGGTCGGCGGCTTGTGGCGTGATACCTCCTCCAACATATGGTCTTCAACCACATTTTAAAAAAGCCCACCTGCCTTAGACGAAGGATTTTGCCACTCGAAGGAAGCACATGGGGACATCACCCTCATTTAGCAGGGTCCTAAATTGCCTGCTGTCAGCCTGTATACAGAACAAGGGCGTTCGTGGGCGTTCGTGAGCGTTCCTCAAAGGAAGGAGGTGGGTGATTAAATCACAGTGCCAGGGCAGGCCCAGCCCAGCCCAGCCCAGCCCAGCCCAGCCCAGCCCAGCCCAGCCCAGCCCAGCCCAGCCCAGCCCAGCCCAGCCCAGCCCAGCCCAGCCCAGCCCAGCCCAGCCCAGCCCGGCACAGCGCACTGCTGTGGAGGTCCATTCCTTCACATCCTGCAGCAGGCATGATGCAGGCCTACTAGAGCAAAGGCTTGACTCTGCCCTTGTCTGTCTCTTAAAGGAAACAATCTTTCTAGCTTCTTATTGCACCTAATAAATAGACTCTAGCTTGCCTCAAACTTGACCCATCATTTCATTAGCCAGAGCTCATACTTGACCTTTATTTCTATCCAAGCTCACTGGCACCAAACCCCTGATTTGAGCGAGAGGCTCACACCAAAATGAAAAATCACCATCATCCAACCTATTTTACAATAAGTGTAGCACCTACCTCGCATTCTTGTGCTCAGTTATAACCCCCAATACCACAATTGCACTCTGCAATTCACCAAACTTAAAGGCAAAGAACCAAGACATTGATAAAGGAAGATAAGGCCTTGTCCCTATTTAACCTACTTGAGAAATAGGGAGGTTGGTAGAAGGTCATGAGGGAAAACATTTGAAATTTTGGGACACACATGCCAAAAAGAGTGTCCACTTTTCTCCTCTGTTAGCAAGTAAAAAAAAATCTTAACAAAAAAAAAAAAAATTGCTTTTTGAAAATTGCCACCTTGGGATACCTCTACAGCATTGGCAGGATTCGAACCCTGGCCGTGAGGGCTGTCCGCACCAAAGGTACAAGACTTAGCTTTGAGCTATAGCTCCTTAGTGGTCTAGAGGATTGCAGTAGTAACTATAAGCAACATACAGGCCTTGGTGTCCTTCCCTGCGGCTTCCATTGCACATGAAAAGGATGACCATGACATAAGGACAATTTGATAGGCTACTTACATGGAAACCAGTGTGGTCCAGTGGGTAAGTGCCTGCCTTCCATGCAGGCAACCAGGGTTCGAATCCCGGGTTTGGCACCAGGTGACTGATGGTGGCAGAGCAGAGGTAAGTTGGAGGTGGGCCTAAATGGCCAATTGGTAAGTAAAATGTGTCTGTGTGTTGTGTAAGAGTGGAAACATGCCTAGTGAATGAGGGATTGCAGATTGGTTGGTAAGTAAAATAGGTGTGGCCTGAACAGAGAGAGGTGAAAGAAAGGGAACAGGTGTTGTGAGGAGGAGGAGCCAAGTCAGAGTGGGTGGGGTCAGAGAGGAGGGGAGTATAGGCGGAGCCTGGGCAGAGAGGCGGGGTATAGGAGGAGCCTAGTCAGAGTGGGTGCGGTCAGAGAGGAGGGGTATAGGCAGAGCCTGGGCAGAATGGGTGGTTTCAGAGAGCAGAGGAATAGGTGGAGGAGGATCCTGACTTATTGTGGGGTACTGCAAATACTTTTTTACTGCACCCCCCTCTATACTCTCTGATTTCTGTTGGGAGGGGGCAGTCAAAATTTGGGGGAGCAGTATTAAAAGGTGCTTGGGCGCAACGTGAAGGCGATGAGGTGCACACAATGGCTTGTTTTCCAGGTACTTTTTGAGGGGCTACCATTAGTTTTTATTGCTCTGATCCTCCCTCATGGGGTGTACGCCAAATGGTTAGGGGCAACGGGGGGGCAAGAAGCTGTTTGACAGTTTCTATTAACAACAGGGGTCACCATACGATTCTGCTGCAGTTATGGTATTGAAAGGTAAAACAAGGAGCATTTGGCTGTATTTTTGCAGGTGGGGTGCCCCAAAATGTTACTGCCAGCAGCAGCAGCCCCCTTCCTCCCCACCCTGCAGATTGGTATAGGTACCTTTAGGACATTTCTGTTGAAAACAGAGGCTATAGCGAATCGCGCTACAAAATCCGAGAGCACTAACACTTGCTAAATAAAGGTGGCATCGGAGCATACGAATGAGGCAGGGAGAGGCTACTGTTGCAATTGGTTTGGCGTTCATAGTGAATAACCTCCAGCATGCGAATAGGCAAAAGTGTGAGGATTGGCAGTGTCTGTAGAGAATTTTGGCACGCTCTTCAGTTGATGTTTTCCTCCTTACGTTGGCCATGAACTACAGAGGAAAGGCCTGGCCTTACTGTTGGGCAAAACATGTATTTATGATTTTAAGAAGTGTAGTCTGGCTGTACTGAGAGGGCCTGTACAGTACGGTAAATGCCTGTATACTCCTGCAATGTGCATCCAACTGTCACTTGAGATTGAGCAGCGAACGAAGCAGCTGGGTTACTGACTGAATGTAAATGGAAGGCACATAGGAAGGGTGTTTGTGGTCACTCAAATGATTGAAACCTGGTTGATGCACTACCAAAGCTGGGGTACCAGGGGGGAACATTTGAGGGGTATTGAGATGGTGGTGTCCAGAGGTCAAAATATGTTTCAGAGACACAGAGGTACTGCGGTCCTGGTCCCACATTGGGGGTAGACAAAAGTCCCTGCTAAAGATTTCTGTCCAACTGTTACCCCATTTTGTGAAGCCTGGCTCCCTCTGTAACGATTCCACAGTGTCTTTCGATCCTACAGATGACTGCAGCAAACTTCCCACATTTTTTCTTGGCCTCATACTCCCAAAGGAGTGCCTGACATTTGCCAGCCTAACGATACTCACATTCTGGGAAAAACCTCACTAACTATGCATATTTATCTACCACACATGGCAAATCCTTACAATTGCAGAACATCATATCGCACTTGTCATCTTTGAGGTACTCTAAGTATTTGGATTTGAGGGAAATATTCATCCTTGCTTGCTCTCTCCCATCTGAAGTCTATGGTGCTGCTGTTCCTTTCTCACATGTCCCTTCAAAGAGACAAGTGACACACAGACTCAATCACTCAGCAAACATATATGCTTTGACGTTTTCATCTTGCTGTTTACCTTCCAAATATTCCCCCTTCACCACAAATACAGGCCTGCCATTCCTCATCCCCTCAGTCGAAGCAGTCCTTCACTCCTTAGGCCCTGCAAGACCACCATGAACAAGAATCATGTCAGCAAGCAGAAGAAAAGCCTCAATGTGCTCTTTTGTTCATACTGCTGCCCTCTAGTAACACTTCATGGCAACTGCAGCATAAGAATGGGACTGAGAAGAGGGCTGTCCTATGCAAATAATATCCTCCCATGCATACTTTCTTCTGAGACGGTCGGCGGCTTGTGGCGTGATACCTCCTCCAACATATGGTCTTCAACCACATTTTAAAAAAGCCCACCTGCCTTAGACGAAGGATTTTGCCACTCGAAGGAAGCACATGGGGACATCACCCTCATTTAGCAGGGTCCTAAATTGCCTGCTGTCAGCCTGTATACAGAACAAGGGCGTTCGTGGGCGTTCGTGAGCGTTCCTCAAAGGAAGGAGGTGGGTGATTAAATCACAGTGCCAGGGCAGGCCCAGCCCAGCCCAGCCCAGCCCAGCCCAGCCCAGCCCAGCCCAGCCCAGCCCAGCCCGACACAGCGCACTGCTGTGGAGGTCCATTCCTTCACATCCTGCAGCAGGCATGATGCAGGCCTACTAGAGCAAAGGCTTGACTCTGCCCTTGTCTGTCTCTTAAAGGAAACAATCTTTCTAGCTTCTTATTGCACCTAATAAATAGACTCTAGCTTGCCTCAATTTGACCCATCATTTCATTAGCCAGAGCTCATACTTGACCTTTATTTCTATCCAAGCTCACTGGCACCAAACCCCTGATTTGAGCGAGAGGCTCACACCAAAATGAAAAATCACCATCATCCAACCTATTTTACAATAAGTGTAGCACCTACCTCGCATTCTTGTGCTCAGTTATAACCCCCAATACCACAATTGCACTCTGCAATTCACCAAACTTAAAGGCAAAGAACCAAGACATTGATAAAGGAAGATAAGGCCTTGTCCCTATTTAACCTACTTGAGAAATAGGGAGGTTGGTAGAAGGTCATGAGGGAAAACATTTGAAATTTTGGGACACACATGCCAAAAAGAGTGTCCACTTTTCTCCTCTGTTAGCAAGTAAAAAAAAATCTTAACAAAAAAAAAAAAAATTGCTTTTTGAAAACTGCCACCTTGGGATACCTCTACAGCATTGGCAGGATTCGAACCCTGGCCGTGAGGGCTGTCCGCACCAAAGGTACAAGACTTAGCTTTGAGCTATAGCTCCTTAGTGGTCTAGAGGATTGCAGTAGTAACTATAAGCAACATACAGGCCTTGGTGTCCTTCCCTGCGGCTTCCATTGCACATGAAAAGGATGACCATGACATAAGGACAATTTGATAGGCTACTTACATGGAAACCAGTGTGGTCCAGTGGGTAAGTGCCTGCCTTCCATGCAGGCAACCAGGGTTCGAATCCCGGGTTCGGCACCAGGTGACTGATGGTGGCAGAGCAGAGGTAAGTTGGAGGTGGGCCTAAATGGCCAATTGGTAAGTAAAATGTGTCTGTGTGTTGTGTAAGAGTGGAAACATGCCTAGTGAATGAGGGATTGCAGATTGGTTGGTAAGTAAAATAGGTGTGGCCTGAACAGAGAGAGGTGAAAGAAAGGGAACAGGTGTTGTGAGGAGGAGGAGCCAAGTCAGAGTGGGTGGGGTCAGAGAGGAGGGGAGTATAGGCGGAGCCTGGGCAGAGAGGTGGGGTATAGGAGGAGCCTAGTCAGAGTGGGTGCGGTCAGAGAGGAGGGGTATAGGCAGAGCCTGGGCAGAATGGGTGGTTTCAGAGAGCAGAGGAATAGGTGGAGGAGGATCCTGACTTATTGTGGGGTACTGCAAATACTTTTTTACTGCACCCCCCTCTATACTCTCTGATTTCTGTTGGGAGGGGGCAGTCAAAATTTGGGGGAGCAGTATTAAAAGGTGCTTGGGCGCAACGTGAAGGCGATGAGGTGCACACAATGGCTTGTTTTCCAGGTACTTTTTGAGGGGCTACCATTAGTTTTTATTGCTCTGATCCTCCCTCATGGGGTGTACGCCAAATGGTTAGGGGCAACGGGGGGGCAAGAAGCTGTTTGACAGTTTCTATTAACAACAGGGGTCACCATACGATTCTGCTGCAGTTATGGTATTGAAAGGTAAAACAAGGAGCATTTGGCTGTATTTTTGCAGGTGGGGTGCCCCAAAATGTTACTGCCAGCAGCAGCAGCCCCCTTCCTCCCCACCCTGCAGATTGGTATAGGTACCTTTAGGACATTTCTGTTGAAAACAGAGGCTATAGCGAATCGCGCTACAAAATCCGAGAGCACTAACACTTGCTAAATAAAGGTGGCATCGGAGCATACGAATGAGGCAGGGAGAGGCTACTGTTGCAATTGGTTTGGCGTTCATAGTGAATAACCTCCAGCATGCGAATAGGCAAAAGTGTGAGGATTGGCAGTGTCTGTAGAGAATTTTGGCACGCTCTTCAGTTGATGTTTTCCTCCTTACGTTGGCCATGAACTACAGAGGAAAGGCCTGGCCTTACTGTTGGGCAAAACATGTATTTATGATTTTAAGAAGTGTAGTCTGGCTGTACTGAGAGGGCCTGTACAGTACGGTAAATGCCTGTATACTCCTGCAATGTGCATCCAACTGTCACTTGAGATTGAGCAGCGAACGAAGCAGCTGGGTTACTGACTGAATGTAAATGGAAGGCACATAGGAAGGGTGTTTGTGGTCACTCAAATGATTGAAACCTGGTTGATGCACTACCAAAGCTGGGGTACCAGGGGGGAACATTTGAGGGGTATTGAGATGGTGGTGTCCAGAGGTCAAAATATGTTTCAGAGACACAGAGGTACTGCGGTCCTGGTCCCACATTGGGGGTAGACAAAAGTCCCTGCTAAAGATTTCTGTCCAACTGTTACCCCATTTTGTGAAGCCTGGCTCCCTCTGTAACGATTCCCCAGTGTCTTTCGATCCTACAGATGACTGCAGCAAACTTCCCACATTTTTTCTTGGCCTCATACTCCCAAAGGAGTGCCTGACATTTGCCAGCCTAACGATACTCACATTCTGGGAAAAACCTCACTAACTATGCATATTTATCTACCACACATGGCAAATCCTTACAATTGCAGAACATCATATCGCACTTGTCATCTTTGAGGTACTCTAAGTATTTGGATTTGAGGGAAATATTCATCCTTGCTTGCTCTCTCCCATCTGAAGTCTATGGTGCTGCTGTTCCTTTCTCACATGTCCCTTCAAAGAGACAAGTGACACACAGACTCAATCACTCAGCAAACATATATGCTTTGACGTTTTCATCTTGCTGTTTACCTTCCAAATATTCCCCCTTCACCACAAATACAGGCCTGCCATTCCTCATCCCCTCAGTCGAAGCAGTCCTTCACTCCTTAGGCCCTGCAAGACCACCATGAACAAGAATCATGTCAGCAAGCAGAAGAAAAGCCTCAGTGTGCTCTTTTGTTCATACTGCTGCCCTCTAGTAACACTTCATGGCAACTGCAGCATAAGAATGGGACTGAGAAGAGGGCTGTCCTATGCAAATAATATCCTCCCATGCATACTTTCTTCTGAGACGGTCGGCGGCTTGTGGCGTGATACCTCCTCCAACATATGGTCTTCAACCACATTTTAAAAAAGCCCACCTGCCTTAGACGAAGGATTTTGCCACTCGAAGGAAGCACATGGGGACATCACCCTCATTTAGCAGGGTCCTAAATTGCCTGCTGTCAGCCTGTATACAGAACAAGGGCGTTCGTGGGCGTTCGTGAGCGTTCCTCAAAGGAAGGAGGTGGGTGATTAAATCACAGTGCCAGGGCAGGCCCAGCCCAGCCCAGCCCAGCCCAGCCCAGCCCAGCCCAGCCCAGCCCAGCCCAGCCCAGCCCAGCCCAGCCCGGCACAGCGCACTGCTGTGGAGGTCCATTCCTTCACATCCTGCAGCAGGCATGATGCAGGCCTACTAGAGCAAAGGCTTGACTCTGCCCTTGTCTGTCTCTTAAAGGAAACAATCTTTCTAGCTTCTTATTGCACCTAATAAATAGACTCTAGCTTGCCTCAAACTTGACCCATCATTTCATTAGCCAGAGCTCATACTTGACCTTTATTTCTATCCAAGCTCACTGGCACCAAACCCCTGATTTGAGCGAGAGGCTCACACCAAAATGAAAAATCACCATCATCCAACCTATTTTACAATAAGTGTAGCACCTACCTCGCATTCTTGTGCTCAGTTATAACCCCCAATACCACAATTGCACTCTGCAATTCACCAAACTTAAAGGCAAAGAACCAAGACATTGATAAAGGAAGATAAGGCCTTGTCCCTATTTAACCTACTTGAGAAATAGGGAGGTTGGTAGAAGGTCATGAGGGAAAACATTTGAAATTTTGGGACACACATGCCAAAAAGAGTGTCCACTTTTCTCCTCTGTTAGCAAGTAAAAAAAAATCTTAACAAAAAAAAAAAAAATTGCTTTTTGAAAATTGCCACCTTGGGATACCTCTACAGCATTGGCAGGATTCGAACCCTGGCCGTGAGGGCTGTCCGCACCAAAGGTACAAGACTTAGCTTTGAGCTATAGCTCCTTAGTGGTCTAGAGGATTGCAGTAGTAACTATAAGCAACATACAGGCCTTGGTGTCCTTCCCTGCGGCTTCCATTGCACATGAAAAGGATGACCATGACATAAGGACAATTTGATAGGCTACTTACATGGAAACCAGTGTGGTCCAGTGGGTAAGTGCCTGCCTTCCATGCAGGCAACCAGGGTTCGAATCCCGGGTTCGGCACCAGGTGACTGATGGTGGCAGAGCAGAGGTAAGTTGGAGGTGGGCCTAAATGGCCAATTGGTAAGTAAAATGTGTCTGTGTGTTGTGTAAGAGTGGAAACATGCCTAGTGAATGAGGGATTGCAGATTGGTTGGTAAGTAAAATAGGTGTGGCCTGAACAGAGAGAGGTGAAAGAAAGGGAACAGGTGTTGTGAGGAGGAGGAGCCAAGTCAGAGTGGGTGGGGTCAGAGAGGAGGGGAGTATAGGCGGAGCCTGGGCAGAGAGGTGGGGTATAGGAGGAGCCTAGTCAGAGTGGGTGCGGTCAGAGAGGAGGGGTATAGGCAGAGCCTGGGCAGAATGGGTGGTTTCAGAGAGCAGAGGAATAGGTGGAGGAGGATCCTGACTTATTGTGGGGTACTGCAAATACTTTTTTACTGCACCCCCCTCTATACTCTCTGATTTCTGTTGGGAGGGGGCAGTCAAAATTTGGGGGAGCAGTATTAAAAGGTGCTTGGGCGCAACGTGAAGGCGATGAGGTGCACACAATGGCTTGTTTTCCAGGTACTTTTTGAGGGGCTACCATTAGTTTTTATTGCTCTGATCCTCCCTCATGGGGTGTACGCCAAATGGTTAGGGGCAACGGGGGGGCAAGAAGCTGTTTGACAGTTTCTATTAACAACAGGGGTCACCATACGATTCTGCTGCAGTTATGGTATTGAAAGGTAAAACAAGGAGCATTTGGCTGTATTTTTGCAGGTGGGGTGCCCCAAAATGTTACTGCCAGCAGCAGCAGCCCCCTTCCTCCCCACCCTGCAGATTGGTATAGGTACCTTTAGGACATTTCTGTTGAAAACAGAGGCTATAGCGAATCGCGCTACAAAATCCGAGAGCACTAACACTTGCTAAATAAAGGTGGCATCGGAGCATACGAATGAGGCAGGGAGAGGCTACTGTTGCAATTGGTTTGGCGTTCATAGTGAATAACCTCCAGCATGCGAATAGGCAAAAGTGTGAGGATTGGCAGTGTCTGTAGAGAATTTTGGCACGCTCTTCAGTTGATGTTTTCCTCCTTACGTTGGCCATGAACTACAGAGGAAAGGCCTGGCCTTACTGTTGGGCAAAACATGTATTTATGATTTTAAGAAGTGTAGTCTGGCTGTACTGAGAGGGCCTGTACAGTACGGTAAATGCCTGTATACTCCTGCAATGTGCATCCAACTGTCACTTGAGATTGAGCAGCGAACGAAGCAGCTGGGTTACTGACTGAATGTAAATGGAAGGCACATAGGAAGGGTGTTTGTGGTCACTCAAATGATTGAAACCTGGTTGATGCACTACCAAAGCTGGGGTACCAGGGGGGAACATTTGAGGGGTATTGAGATGGTGGTGTCCAGAGGTCAAAATATGTTTCAGAGACACAGAGGTACTGCGGTCCTGGTCCCACATTGGGGGTAGACAAAAGTCCCTGCTAAAGATTTCTGTCCAACTGTTACCCCATTTTGTGAAGCCTGGCTCCCTCTGTAACGATTCCCCAGTGTCTTTCGATCCTACAGATGACTGCAGCAAACTTCCCACATTTTTTCTTGGCCTCATACTCCCAAAGGAGTGCCTGACATTTGCCAGCCTAACGATACTCACATTCTGGGAAAAACCTCACTAACTATGCATATTTATCTACCACACATGGCAAATCCTTACAATTGCAGAACATCATATCGCACTTGTCATCTTTGAGGTACTCTAAGTATTTGGATTTGAGGGAAATATTCATCCTTGCTTGCTCTCTCCCATCTGAAGTCTATGGTGCTGCTGTTCCTTTCTCACATGTCCCTTCAAAGAGACAAGTGACACACAGACTCAATCACTCAGCAAACATATATGCTTTGACGTTTTCATCTTGCTGTTTACCTTCCAAATATTCCCCCTTCACCACAAATACAGGCCTGCCATTCCTCATCCCCTCAGTCGAAGCAGTCCTTCACTCCTTAGGCCCTGCAAGACCACCATGAACAAGAATCATGTCAGCAAGCAGAAGAAAAGCCTCAGTGTGCTCTTTTGTTCATACTGCTGCCCTCTAGTAACACTTCATGGCAACTGCAGCATAAGAATGGGACTGAGAAGAGGGCTGTCCTATGCAAATAATATCCTCCCATGCATACTTTCTTCTGAGACGGTCGGCGGCTTGTGGCGTGATACCTCCTCCAACATATGGTCTTCAACCACATTTTAAAAAAGCCCACCTGCCTTAGACGAAGGATTTTGCCACTCGAAGGAAGCACATGGGGACATCACCCTCATTTAGCAGGGTCCTAAATTGCCTGCTGTCAGCCTGTATACAGAACAAGGGCGTTCGTGGGCGTTCGTGAGCGTTCCTCAAAGGAAGGAGGTGGGTGATTAAATCACAGTGCCAGGGCAGGCCCAGCCCAGCCCAGCCCAGCCCAGCCCAGCCCAGCCCAGCCCAGCCCAGCCCGGCACAGCGCACTGCTGTGGAGGTCCATTCCTTCACATCCTGCAGCAGGCATGATGCAGGCCTACTAGAGCAAAGGCTTGACTCTGCCCTTGTCTGTCTCTTAAAGGAAACAATCTTTCTAGCTTCTTATTGCACCTAATAAATAGACTCTAGCTTGCCTCAAACTTGACCCATCATTTCATTAGCCAGAGCTCATACTTGACCTTTATTTCTATCCAAGCTCACTGGCACCAAACCCCTGATTTGAGCGAGAGGCTCACACCAAAATGAAAAATCACCATCATCCAACCTATTTTACAATAAGTGTAGCACCTACCTCGCATTCTTGTGCTCAGTTATAACCCCCAATACCACAATTGCACTCTGCAATTCACCAAACTTAAAGGCAAAGAACCAAGACATTGATAAAGGAAGATAAGGCCTTGTCCCTATTTAACCTACTTGAGAAATAGGGAGGTTGGTAGAAGGTCATGAGGGAAAACATTTGAAATTTTGGGACACACATGCCAAAAAGAGTGTCCACTTTTCTCCTCTGTTAGCAAGTAAAAAAAAATCTTAACAAAAAAAAAAAAATTGCTTTTTGAAAATTGCCACCTTGGGATACCTCTACAGCATTGGCAGGATTCGAACCCTGGCCGTGAGGGCTGTCCGCACCAAAGGTACAAGACTTAGCTTTGAGCTATAGCTCCTTAGTGGTCTAGAGGATTGCAGTAGTAACTATAAGCAACATACAGGCCTTGGTGTCCTTCCCTGCGGCTTCCATTGCACATGAAAAGGATGACCATGACATAAGGACAATTTGATAGGCTACTTACATGGAAACCAGTGTGGTCCAGTGGGTAAGTGCCTGCCTTCCATGCAGGCAACCAGGGTTCGAATCCCGGGTTCGGCACCAGGTGACTGATGGTGGCAGAGCAGAGGTAAGTTGGAGGTGGGCCTAAATGGCCAATTGGTAAGTAAAATGTGTCTGTGTGTTGTGTAAGAGTGGAAACATGCCTAGTGAATGAGGGATTGCAGATTGGTTGGTAAGTAAAATAGGTGTGGCCTGAACAGAGAGAGGTGAAAGAAAGGGAACAGGTGTTGTGAGGAGGAGGAGCCAAGTCAGAGTGGGTGGGGTCAGAGAGGAGGGGAGTATAGGCGGAGCCTGGGCAGAGAGGCGGGGTATAGGAGGAGCCTAGTCAGAGTGGGTGCGGTCAGAGAGGAGGGGTATAGGCAGAGCCTGGGCAGAATGGGTGGTTTCAGAGAGCAGAGGAATAGGTGGAGGAGGATCCTGACTTATTGTGGGGTACTGCAAATACTTTTTTACTGCACCCCCCTCTATACTCTCTGATTTCTGTTGGGAGGGGGCAGTCAAAATTTGGGGGAGCAGTATTAAAAGGTGCTTGGGCGCAACGTGAAGGCGATGAGGTGCACACAATGGCTTGTTTTCCAGGTACTTTTTGAGGGGCTACCATTAGTTTTTATTGCTCTGATCCTCCCTCATGGGGTGTACGCCAAATGGTTAGGGGCAACGGGGGGGCAAGAAGCTGTTTGACAGTTTCTATTAACAACAGGGGTCACCATACGATTCTGCTGCAGTTATGGTATTGAAAGGTAAAACAAGGAGCATTTGGCTGTATTTTTGCAGGTGGGGTGCCCCAAAATGTTACTGCCAGCAGCAGCAGCCCCCTTCCTCCCCACCCTGCAGATTGGTATAGGTACCTTTAGGACATTTCTGTTGAAAACAGAGGCTATAGCGAATCGCGCTACAAAATCCGAGAGCACTAACACTTGCTAAATAAAGGTGGCATCGGAGCATACGAATGAGGCAGGGAGAGGCTACTGTTGCAATTGGTTTGGCGTTCATAGTGAATAACCTCCAGCATGCGAATAGGCAAAAGTGTGAGGATTGGCAGTGTCTGTAGAGAATTTTGGCACGCTCTTCAGTTGATGTTTTCCTCCTTACGTTGGCCATGAACTACAGAGGAAAGGTCTGGCCTTACTGTTGGGCAAAACATGTATTTATGATTTTAAGAAGTGTAGTCTGGCTGTACTGAGAGGGCCTGTACAGTACGGTAAATGCCTGTATACTCCTGCAATGTGCATCCAACTGTCACTTGAGATTGAGCAGCGAACGAAGCAGCTGGGTTACTGACTGAATGTAAATGGAAGGCACATAGGAAGGGTGTTTGTGGTCACTCAAATGATTGAAACCTGGTTGATGCACTACCAAAGCTGGGGTACCAGGGGGGAACATTTGAGGGGTATTGAGATGGTGGTGTCCAGAGGTCAAAATATGTTTCAGAGACACAGAGGTACTGCGGTCCTGGTCCCACATTGGGGGTAGACAAAAGTCCCTGCTAAAGATTTCTGTCCAACTGTTACCCCATTTTGTGAAGCCTGGCTCCCTCTGTAACGATTCCACAGTGTCTTTCGATCCTACAGATGACTGCAGCAAACTTCCCACATTTTTTCTTGGCCTCATACTCCCAAAGGAGTGCCTGACATTTGCCAGCCTAACGATACTCACATTCTGGGAAAAACCTCACTAACTATGCATATTTATCTACCACACATGGCAAATCCTTACAATTGCAGAACATCATATCGCACTTGTCATCTTTGAGGTACTCTAAGTATTTGGATTTGAGGGAAATATTCATCCTTGCTTGCTCTCTCCCATCTGAAGTCTATGGTGCTGCTGTTCCTTTCTCACATGTCCCTTCAAAGAGACAAGTGACACACAGACTCAATCACTCAGCAAACATATATGCTTTGACGTTTTCATCTTGCTGTTTACCTTCCAAATATTCCCCCTTCACCACAAATACAGGCCTGCCATTCCTCATCCCCTCAGTCGAAGCAGTCCTTCACTCCTTAGGCCCTGCAAGACCACCATGAACAAGAATCATGTCAGCAAGCAGAAGAAAAGCCTCAATGTGCTCTTTTGTTCATACTGCTGCCCTCTAGTAACACTTCATGGCAACTGCAGCATAAGAATGGGACTGAGAAGAGGGCTGTCCTATGCAAATAATATCCTCCCATGCATACTTTCTTCTGAGACGGTCGGCGGCTTGTGGCGTGATACCTCCTCCAACATATGGTCTTCAACCACATTTTAAAAAAGCCCACCTGCCTTAGACGAAGGATTTTGCCACTCGAAGGAAGCACATGGGGACATCACCCTCATTTAGCAGGGTCCTAAATTGCCTGCTGTCAGCCTGTATACAGAACAAGGGCGTTCGTGGGCGTTCGTGAGCGTTCCTCAAAGGAAGGAGGTGGGTGATTAAATCACAGTGCCAGGGCAGGCCCAGCCCAGCCCAGCCCAGCCCAGCCCAGCCCAGCCCAGCCCGACACAGCGCACTGCTGTGGAGGTCCATTCCTTCACATCCTGCAGCAGGCATGATGCAGGCCTACTAGAGCAAAGGCTTGACTCTGCCCTTGTCTGTCTCTTAAAGGAAACAATCTTTCTAGCTTCTTATTGCACCTAATAAATAGACTCTAGCTTGCCTCAATTTGACCCATCATTTCATTAGCCAGAGCTCATACTTGACCTTTATTTCTATCCAAGCTCACTGGCACCAAACCCCTGATTTGAGCGAGAGGCTCACACCAAAATGAAAAATCACCATCATCCAACCTATTTTACAATAAGTGTAGCACCTACCTCGCATTCTTGTGCTCAGTTATAACCCCCAATACCACAATTGCACTCTGCAATTCACCAAACTTAAAGGCAAAGAACCAAGACATTGATAAAGGAAGATAAGGCCTTGTCCCTATTTAACCTACTTGAGAAATAGGGAGGTTGGTAGAAGGTCATGAGGGAAAACATTTGAAATTTTGGGACACACATGCCAAAAAGAGTGTCCACTTTTCTCCTCTGTTAGCAAGTAAAAAAAAATCTTAACAAAAAAAAAAAAAATTGCTTTTTGAAAACTGCCACCTTGGGATACCTCTACAGCATTGGCAGGATTCGAACCCTGGCCGTGAGGGCTGTCCGCACCAAAGGTACAAGACTTAGCTTTGAGCTATAGCTCCTTAGTGGTCTAGAGGATTGCAGTAGTAACTATAAGCAACATACAGGCCTTGGTGTCCTTCCCTGCGGCTTCCATTGCACATGAAAAGGATGACCATGACATAAGGACAATTTGATAGGCTACTTACATGGAAACCAGTGTGGTCCAGTGGGTAAGTGCCTGCCTTCCATGCAGGCAACCAGGGTTCGAATCCCGGGTTCGGCACCAGGTGACTGATGGTGGCAGAGCAGAGGTAAGTTGGAGGTGGGCCTAAATGGCCAATTGGTAAGTAAAATGTGTCTGTGTGTTGTGTAAGAGTGGAAACATGCCTAGTGAATGAGGGATTGCAGATTGGTTGGTAAGTAAAATAGGTGTGGCCTGAACAGAGAGAGGTGAAAGAAAGGGAACAGGTGTTGTGAGGAGGAGGAGCCAAGTCAGAGTGGGTGGGGTCAGAGAGGAGGGGAGTATAGGCGGAGCCTGGGCAGAGAGGCGGGGTATAGGAGGAGCCTAGTCAGAGTGGGTGCGGTCAGAGAGGAGGGGTATAGGCAGAGCCTGGGCAGAATGGGTGGTTTCAGAGAGCAGAGGAATAGGTGGAGGAGGATCCTGACTTATTGTGGGGTACTGCAAATACTTTTTTACTGCACCCCCCTCTATACTCTCTGATTTCTGTTGGGAGGGGGCAGTCAAAATTTGGGGGAGCAGTATTAAAAGGTGCTTGGGCGCAACGTGAAGGCGATGAGGTGCACACAATGGCTTGTTTTCCAGGTACTTTTTGAGGGGCTACCATTAGTTTTTATTGCTCTGATCCTCCCTCATGGGGTGTACGCCAAATGGTTAGGGGCAACGGGGGGGCAAGAAGCTGTTTGACAGTTTCTATTAACAACAGGGGTCACCATACGATTCTGCTGCAGTTATGGTATTGAAAGGTAAAACAAGGAGCATTTGGCTGTATTTTTGCAGGTGGGGTGCCCCAAAATGTTACTGCCAGCAGCAGCAGCCCCCTTCCTCCCCACCCTGCAGATTGGTATAGGTACCTTTAGGACATTTCTGTTGAAAACAGAGGCTATAGCGAATCGCGCTACAAAATCCGAGAGCACTAACACTTGCTAAATAAAGGTGGCATCGGAGCATACGAATGAGGCAGGGAGAGGCTACTGTTGCAATTGGTTTGGCGTTCATAGTGAATAACCTCCAGCATGCGAATAGGCAAAAGTGTGAGGATTGGCAGTGTCTGTAGAGAATTTTGGCACGCTCTTCAGTTGATGTTTTCCTCCTTACGTTGGCCATGAACTACAGAGGAAAGGTCTGGCCTTACTGTTGGGCAAAACATGTATTTATGATTTTAAGAAGTGTAGTCTGGCTGTACTGAGAGGGCCTGTACAGTACGGTAAATGCCTGTATACTCCTGCAATGTGCATCCAACTGTCACTTGAGATTGAGCAGCGAACGAAGCAGCTGGGTTACTGACTGAATGTAAATGGAAGGCACATAGGAAGGGTGTTTGTGGTCACTCAAATGATTGAAACCTGGTTGATGCACTACCAAAGCTGGGGTACCAGGGGGGAACATTTGAGGGGTATTGAGATGGTGGTGTCCAGAGGTCAAAATATGTTTCAGAGACACAGAGGTACTGCGGTCCTGGTCCCACATTGGGGGTAGACAAAAGTCCCTGCTAAAGATTTCTGTCCAACTGTTACCCCATTTTGTGAAGCCTGGCTCCCTCTGTAACGATTCCACAGTGTCTTTCGATCCTACAGATGACTGCAGCAAACTTCCCACATTTTTTCTTGGCCTCATACTCCCAAAGGAGTGCCTGACATTTGCCAGCCTAACGATACTCACATTCTGGGAAAAACCTCACTAACTATGCATATTTATCTACCACACATGGCAAATCCTTACAATTGCAGAACATCATATCGCACTTGTCATCTTTGAGGTACTCTAAGTATTTGGATTTGAGGGAAATATTCATCCTTGCTTGCTCTCTCCCATCTGAAGTCTATGGTGCTGCTGTTCCTTTCTCACATGTCCCTTCAAAGAGACAAGTGACACACAGACTCAATCACTCAGCAAACATATATGCTTTGACGTTTTCATCTTGCTGTTTACCTTCCAAATATTCCCCCTTCACCACAAATACAGGCCTGCCATTCCTCATCCCCTCAGTCGAAGCAGTCCTTCACTCCTTAGGCCCTGCAAGACCACCATGAACAAGAATCATGTCAGCAAGCAGAAGAAAAGCCTCAATGTGCTCTTTTGTTCATACTGCTGCCCTCTAGTAACACTTCATGGCAACTGCAGCATAAGAATGGGACTGAGAAGAGGGCTGTCCTATGCAAATAATATCCTCCCATGCATACTTTCTTCTGAGACGGTCGGCGGCTTGTGGCGTGATACCTCCTCCAACATATGGTCTTCAACCACATTTTAAAAAAGCCCACCTGCCTTAGACGAAGGATTTTGCCACTCGAAGGAAGCACATGGGGACATCACCCTCATTTAGCAGGGTCCTAAATTGCCTGCTGTCAGCCTGTATACAGAACAAGGGCGTTCGTGGGCGTTCGTGAGCGTTCCTCAAAGGAAGGAGGTGGGTGATTAAATCACAGTGCCAGGGCAGGCCCAGCCCAGCCCAGCCCAGCCCAGCCCAGCCCAGCCCAGCCCGACACAGCGCACTGCTGTGGAGGTCCATTCCTTCACATCCTGCAGCAGGCATGATGCAGGCCTACTAGAGCAAAGGCTTGACTCTGCCCTTGTCTGTCTCTTAAAGGAAACAATCTTTCTAGCTTCTTATTGCACCTAATAAATAGACTCTAGCTTGCCTCAATTTGACCCATCATTTCATTAGCCAGAGCTCATACTTGACCTTTATTTCTATCCAAGCTCACTGGCACCAAACCCCTGATTTGAGCGAGAGGCTCACACCAAAATGAAAAATCACCATCATCCAACCTATTTTACAATAAGTGTAGCACCTACCTCGCATTCTTGTGCTCAGTTATAACCCCCAATACCACAATTGCACTCTGCAATTCACCAAACTTAAAGGCAAAGAACCAAGACATTGATAAAGGAAGATAAGGCCTTGTCCCTATTTAACCTACTTGAGAAATAGGGAGGTTGGTAGAAGGTCATGAGGGAAAACATTTGAAATTTTGGGACACACATGCCAAAAAGAGTGTCCACTTTTCTCCTCTGTTAGCAAGTAAAAAAAAATCTTAACAAAAAAAAAAAAAATTGCTTTTTGAAAACTGCCACCTTGGGATACCTCTACAGCATTGGCAGGATTCGAACCCTGGCCGTGAGGGCTGTCCGCACCAAAGGTACAAGACTTAGCTTTGAGCTATAGCTCCTTAGTGGTCTAGAGGATTGCAGTAGTAACTATAAGCAACATACAGGCCTTGGTGTCCTTCCCTGCGGCTTCCATTGCACATGAAAAGGATGACCATGACATAAGGACAATTTGATAGGCTACTTACATGGAAACCAGTGTGGTCCAGTGGGTAAGTGCCTGCCTTCCATGCAGGCAACCAGGGTTCGAATCCCGGGTTCGGCACCAGGTGACTGATGGTGGCAGAGCAGAGGTAAGTTGGAGGTGGGCCTAAATGGCCAATTGGTAAGTAAAATGTGTCTGTGTGTTGTGTAAGAGTGGAAACATGCCTAGTGAATGAGGGATTGCAGATTGGTTGGTAAGTAAAATAGGTGTGGCCTGAACAGAGAGAGGTGAAAGAAAGGGAACAGGTGTTGTGAGGAGGAGGAGCCAAGTCAGAGTGGGTGGGGTCAGAGAGGAGGGGAGTATAGGCGGAGCCTGGGCAGAGAGGTGGGGTATAGGAGGAGCCTAGTCAGAGTGGGTGCGGTCAGAGAGGAGGGGTATAGGCAGAGCCTGGGCAGAATGGGTGGTTTCAGAGAGCAGAGGAATAGGTGGAGGAGGATCCTGACTTATTGTGGGGTACTGCAAATACTTTTTTACTGCACCCCCCTCTATACTCTCTGATTTCTGTTGGGAGGGGGCAGTCAAAATTTGGGGGAGCAGTATTAAAAGGTGCTTGGGCGCAACGTGAAGGCGATGAGGTGCACACAATGGCTTGTTTTCCAGGTACTTTTTGAGGGGCTACCATTAGTTTTTATTGCTCTGATCCTCCCTCATGGGGTGTACGCCAAATGGTTAGGGGCAACGGGGGGGCAAGAAGCTGTTTGACAGTTTCTATTAACAACAGGGGTCACCATACGATTCTGCTGCAGTTATGGTATTGAAAGGTAAAACAAGGAGCATTTGGCTGTATTTTTGCAGGTGGGGTGCCCCAAAATGTTACTGCCAGCAGCAGCAGCCCCCTTCCTCCCCACCCTGCAGATTGGTATAGGTACCTTTAGGACATTTCTGTTGAAAACAGAGGCTATAGCGAATCGCGCTACAAAATCCGAGAGCACTAACACTTGCTAAATAAAGGTGGCATCGGAGCATACGAATGAGGCAGGGAGAGGCTACTGTTGCAATTGGTTTGGCGTTCATAGTGAATAACCTCCAGCATGCGAATAGGCAAAAGTGTGAGGATTGGCAGTGTCTGTAGAGAATTTTGGCACGCTCTTCAGTTGATGTTTTTCTCCTTACGTTGGCCATGAACTACAGAGGAAAGGCCTGGCCTTACTGTTGGGCAAAACATGTATTTATGATTTTAAGAAGTGTAGTCTGGCTGTACTGAGAGGGCCTGTACAGTACGGTAAATGCCTGTATACTCCTGCAATGTGCATCCAACTGTCACTTGAGATTGAGCAGCGAACGAAGCAGCTGGGTTACTGACTGAATGTAAATGGAAGGCACATAGGAAGGGTGTTTGTGGTCACTCAAATGATTGAAACCTGGTTGATGCACTACCAAAGCTGGGGTACCAGGGGGGAACATTTGAGGGGTATTGAGATGGTGGTGTCCAGAGGTCAAAATATGTTTCAGAGACACAGAGGTACTGCGGTCCTGGTCCCACATTGGGGGTAGACAAAAGTCCCTGCTAAAGATTTCTGTCCAACTGTTACCCCATTTTGTGAAGCCTGGCTCCCTCTGTAACGATTCCCCAGTGTCTTTCGATCCTACAGATGACTGCAGCAAACTTCCCACATTTTTTCTTGGCCTCATACTCCCAAAGGAGTGCCTGACATTTGCCAGCCTAACGATACTCACATTCTGGGAAAAACCTCACTAACTATGCATATTTATCTACCACACATGGCAAATCCTTACAATTGCAGAACATCATATCGCACTTGTCATCTTTGAGGTACTCTAAGTATTTGGATTTGAGGGAAATATTCATCCTTGCTTGCTCTCTCCCATCTGAAGTCTATGGTGCTGCTGTTCCTTTCTCACATGTCCCTTCAAAGAGACAAGTGACACACAGACTCAATCACTCAGCAAACATATATGCTTTGACGTTTTCATCTTGCTGTTTACCTTCCAAATATTCCCCCTTCACCACAAATACAGGCCTGCCATTCCTCATCCCCTCAGTCGAAGCAGTCCTTCACTCCTTAGGCCCTGCAAGACCACCATGAACAAGAATCATGTCAGCAAGCAGAAGAAAAGCCTCAGTGTGCTCTTTTGTTCATACTGCTGCCCTCTAGTAACACTTCATGGCAACTGCAGCATAAGAATGGGACTGAGAAGAGGGCTGTCCTATGCAAATAATATCCTCCCATGCATACTTTCTTCTGAGACGGTCGGCGGCTTGTGGCGTGATACCTCCTCCAACATATGGTCTTCAACCACATTTTAAAAAAGCCCACCTGCCTTAGACGAAGGATTTTGCCACTCGAAGGAAGCACATGGGGACATCACCCTCATTTAGCAGGGTCCTAAATTGCCTGCTGTCAGCCTGTATACAGAACAAGGGCGTTCGTGGGCGTTCGTGAGCGTTCCTCAAAGGAAGGAGGTGGGTGATTAAATCACAGTGCCAGGGCAGGCCCAGCCCAGCCCAGCCCAGCCCAGCCCAGCCCAGCCCAGCCCAGCCCAGCCCAGCCCAGCCCAGCCCAGCCCAGCCCAGCCCAGCCCAGCCCAGCCCAGCCCGGCACAGCGCACTGCTGTGGAGGTCCATTCCTTCACATCCTGCAGCAGGCATGATGCAGGCCTACTAGAGCAAAGGCTTGACTCTGCCCTTGTCTGTCTCTTAAAGGAAACAATCTTTCTAGCTTCTTATTGCACCTAATAAATAGACTCTAGCTTGCCTCAAACTTGACCCATCATTTCATTAGCCAGAGCTCATACTTGACCTTTATTTCTATCCAAGCTCACTGGCACCAAACCCCTGATTTGAGCGAGAGGCTCACACCAAAATGAAAAATCACCATCATCCAACCTATTTTACAATAAGTGTAGCACCTACCTCGCATTCTTGTGCTCAGTTATAACCCCCAATACCACAATTGCACTCTGCAATTCACCAAACTTAAAGGCAAAGAACCAAGACATTGATAAAGGAAGATAAGGCCTTGTCCCTATTTAACCTACTTGAGAAATAGGGAGGTTGGTAGAAGGTCATGAGGGAAAACATTTGAAATTTTGGGACACACATGCCAAAAAGAGTGTCCACTTTTCTCCTCTGTTAGCAAGTAAAAAAAAATCTTAACAAAAAAAAAAAAATTGCTTTTTGAAAATTGCCACCTTGGGATACCTCTACAGCATTGGCAGGATTCGAACCCTGGCCGTGAGGGCTGTCCGCACCAAAGGTACAAGACTTAGCTTTGAGCTATAGCTCCTTAGTGGTCTAGAGGATTGCAGTAGTAACTATAAGCAACATACAGGCCTTGGTGTCCTTCCCTGCGGCTTCCATTGCACATGAAAAGGATGACCATGACATAAGGACAATTTGATAGGCTACTTACATGGAAACCAGTGTGGTCCAGTGGGTAAGTGCCTGCCTTCCATGCAGGCAACCAGGGTTCGAATCCCGGGTTCGGCACCAGGTGACTGATGGTGGCAGAGCAGAGGTAAGTTGGAGGTGGGCCTAAATGGCCAATTGGTAAGTAAAATGTGTCTGTGTGTTGTGTAAGAGTGGAAACATGCCTAGTGAATGAGGGATTGCAGATTGGTTGGTAAGTAAAATAGGTGTGGCCTGAACAGAGAGAGGTGAAAGAAAGGGAACAGGTGTTGTGAGGAGGAGGAGCCAAGTCAGAGTGGGTGGGGTCAGAGAGGAGGGGAGTATAGGCGGAGCCTGGGCAGAGAGGCGGGGTATAGGAGGAGCCTAGTCAGAGTGGGTGCGGTCAGAGAGGAGGGGTATAGGCAGAGCCTGGGCAGAATGGGTGGTTTCAGAGAGCAGAGGAATAGGTGGAGGAGGATCCTGACTTATTGTGGGGTACTGCAAATACTTTTTTACTGCACCCCCCTCTATACTCTCTGATTTCTGTTGGGAGGGGGCAGTCAAAATTTGGGGGAGCAGTATTAAAAGGTGCTTGGGCGCAACGTGAAGGCGATGAGGTGCACACAATGGCTTGTTTTCCAGGTACTTTTTGAGGGGCTACCATTAGTTTTTATTGCTCTGATCCTCCCTCATGGGGTGTACGCCAAATGGTTAGGGGCAACGGGGGGGCAAGAAGCTGTTTGACAGTTTCTATTAACAACAGGGGTCACCATACGATTCTGCTGCAGTTATGGTATTGAAAGGTAAAACAAGGAGCATTTGGCTGTATTTTTGCAGGTGGGGTGCCCCAAAATGTTACTGCCAGCAGCAGCAGCCCCCTTCCTCCCCACCCTGCAGATTGGTATAGGTACCTTTAGGACATTTCTGTTGAAAACAGAGGCTATAGCGAATCGCGCTACAAAATCCGAGAGCACTAACACTTGCTAAATAAAGGTGGCATCGGAGCATACGAATGAGGCAGGGAGAGGCTACTGTTGCAATTGGTTTGGCGTTCATAGTGAATAACCTCCAGCATGCGAATAGGCAAAAGTGTGAGGATTGGCAGTGTCTGTAGAGAATTTTGGCACGCTCTTCAGTTGATGTTTTCCTCCTTACGTTGGCCATGAACTACAGAGGAAAGGCCTGGCCTTACTGTTGGGCAAAACATGTATTTATGATTTTAAGAAGTGTAGTCTGGCTGTACTGAGAGGGCCTGTACAGTACGGTAAATGCCTGTATACTCCTGCAATGTGCATCCAACTGTCACTTGAGATTGAGCAGCGAACGAAGCAGCTGGGTTACTGACTGAATGTAAATGGAAGGCACATAGGAAGGGTGTTTGTGGTCACTCAAATGATTGAAACCTGGTTGATGCACTACCAAAGCTGGGGTACCAGGGGGGAACATTTGAGGGGTATTGAGATGGTGGTGTCCAGAGGTCAAAATATGTTTCAGAGACACAGAGGTACTGCGGTCCTGGTCCCACATTGGGGGTAGACAAAAGTCCCTGCTAAAGATTTCTGTCCAACTGTTACCCCATTTTGTGAAGCCTGGCTCCCTCTGTAACGATTCCACAGTGTCTTTCGATCCTACAGATGACTGCAGCAAACTTCCCACATTTTTTCTTGGCCTCATACTCCCAAAGGAGTGCCTGACATTTGCCAGCCTAACGATACTCACATTCTGGGAAAAACCTCACTAACTATGCATATTTATCTACCACACATGGCAAATCCTTACAATTGCAGAACATCATATCGCACTTGTCATCTTTGAGGTACTCTAAGTATTTGGATTTGAGGGAAATATTCATCCTTGCTTGCTCTCTCCCATCTGAAGTCTATGGTGCTGCTGTTCCTTTCTCACATGTCCCTTCAAAGAGACAAGTGACACACAGACTCAATCACTCAGCAAACATATATGCTTTGACGTTTTCATCTTGCTGTTTACCTTCCAAATATTCCCCCTTCACCACAAATACAGGCCTGCCATTCCTCATCCCCTCAGTCGAAGCAGTCCTTCACTCCTTAGGCCCTGCAAGACCACCATGAACAAGAATCATGTCAGCAAGCAGAAGAAAAGCCTCAATGTGCTCTTTTGTTCATACTGCTGCCCTCTAGTAACACTTCATGGCAACTGCAGCATAAGAATGGGACTGAGAAGAGGGCTGTCCTATGCAAATAATATCCTCCCATGCATACTTTCTTCTGAGACGGTCGGCGGCTTGTGGCGTGATACCTCCTCCAACATATGGTCTTCAACCACATTTTAAAAAAGCCCACCTGCCTTAGACGAAGGATTTTGCCACTCGAAGGAAGCACATGGGGACATCACCCTCATTTAGCAGGGTCCTAAATTGCCTGCTGTCAGCCTGTATACAGAACAAGGGCGTTCGTGGGCGTTCGTGAGCGTTCCTCAAAGGAAGGAGGTGGGTGATTAAATCACAGTGCCAGGGCAGGCCCAGCCCAGCCCAGCCCAGCCCAGCCCAGCCCAGCCCAGCCCAGCCCAGCCCAGCCCAGCCCGACACAGCGCACTGCTGTGGAGGTCCATTCCTTCACATCCTGCAGCAGGCATGATGCAGGCCTACTAGAGCAAAGGCTTGACTCTGCCCTTGTCTGTCTCTTAAAGGAAACAATCTTTCTAGCTTCTTATTGCACCTAATAAATAGACTCTAGCTTGCCTCAATTTGACCCATCATTTCATTAGCCAGAGCTCATACTTGACCTTTATTTCTATCCAAGCTCACTGGCACCAAACCCCTGATTTGAGCGAGAGGCTCACACCAAAATGAAAAATCACCATCATCCAACCTATTTTACAATAAGTGTAGCACCTACCTCGCATTCTTGTGCTCAGTTATAACCCCCAATACCACAATTGCACTCTGCAATTCACCAAACTTAAAGGCAAAGAACCAAGACATTGATAAAGGAAGATAAGGCCTTGTCCCTATTTAACCTACTTGAGAAATAGGGAGGTTGGTAGAAGGTCATGAGGGAAAACATTTGAAATTTTGGGACACACATGCCAAAAAGAGTGTCCACTTTTCTCCTCTGTTAGCAAGTAAAAAAAAATCTTAACAAAAAAAAAAAAATTGCTTTTTGAAAACTGCCACCTTGGGATACCTCTACAGCATTGGCAGGATTCGAACCCTGGCCGTGAGGGCTGTCCGCACCAAAGGTACAAGACTTAGCTTTGAGCTATAGCTCCTTAGTGGTCTAGAGGATTGCAGTAGTAACTATAAGCAACATACAGGCCTTGGTGTCCTTCCCTGCGGCTTCCATTGCACATGAAAAGGATGACCATGACATAAGGACAATTTGATAGGCTACTTACATGGAAACCAGTGTGGTCCAGTGGGTAAGTGCCTGCCTTCCATGCAGGCAACCAGGGTTCGAATCCCGGGTTCGGCACCAGGTGACTGATGGTGGCAGAGCAGAGGTAAGTTGGAGGTGGGCCTAAATGGCCAATTGGTAAGTAAAATGTGTCTGTGTGTTGTGTAAGAGTGGAAACATGCCTAGTGAATGAGGGATTGCAGATTGGTTGGTAAGTAAAATAGGTGTGGCCTGAACAGAGAGAGGTGAAAGAAAGGGAACAGGTGTTGTGAGGAGGAGGAGCCAAGTCAGAGTGGGTGGGGTCAGAGAGGAGGGGAGTATAGGCGGAGCCTGGGCAGAGAGGTGGGGTATAGGAGGAGCCTAGTCAGAGTGGGTGCGGTCAGAGAGGAGGGGTATAGGCAGAGCCTGGGCAGAATGGGTGGTTTCAGAGAGCAGAGGAATAGGTGGAGGAGGATCCTGACTTATTGTGGGGTACTGCAAATACTTTTTTACTGCACCCCCCTCTATACTCTCTGATTTCTGTTGGGAGGGGGCAGTCAAAATTTGGGGGAGCAGTATTAAAAGGTGCTTGGGCGCAACGTGAAGGCGATGAGGTGCACACAATGGCTTGTTTTCCAGGTACTTTTTGAGGGGCTACCATTAGTTTTTATTGCTCTGATCCTCCCTCATGGGGTGTACGCCAAATGGTTAGGGGCAACGGGGGGGCAAGAAGCTGTTTGACAGTTTCTATTAACAACAGGGGTCACCATACGATTCTGCTGCAGTTATGGTATTGAAAGGTAAAACAAGGAGCATTTGGCTGTATTTTTGCAGGTGGGGTGCCCCAAAATGTTACTGCCAGCAGCAGCAGCCCCCTTCCTCCCCACCCTGCAGATTGGTATAGGTACCTTTAGGACATTTCTGTTGAAAACAGAGGCTATAGCGAATCGCGCTACAAAATCCGAGAGCACTAACACTTGCTAAATAAAGGTGGCATCGGAGCATACGAATGAGGCAGGGAGAGGCTACTGTTGCAATTGGTTTGGCGTTCATAGTGAATAACCTCCAGCATGCGAATAGGCAAAAGTGTGAGGATTGGCAGTGTCTGTAGAGAATTTTGGCACGCTCTTCAGTTGATGTTTTCCTCCTTACGTTGGCCATGAACTACAGAGGAAAGGCCTGGCCTTACTGTTGGGCAAAACATGTATTTATGATTTTAAGAAGTGTAGTCTGGCTGTACTGAGAGGGCCTGTACAGTACGGTAAATGCCTGTATACTCCTGCAATGTGCATCCAACTGTCACTTGAGATTGAGCAGCGAACGAAGCAGCTGGGTTACTGACTGAATGTAAATGGAAGGCACATAGGAAGGGTGTTTGTGGTCACTCAAATGATTGAAACCTGGTTGATGCACTACCAAAGCTGGGGTACCAGGGGGGAACATTTGAGGGGTATTGAGATGGTGGTGTCCAGAGGTCAAAATATGTTTCAGAGACACAGAGGTACTGCGGTCCTGGTCCCACATTGGGGGTAGACAAAAGTCCCTGCTAAAGATTTCTGTCCAACTGTTACCCCATTTTGTGAAGCCTGGCTCCCTCTGTAACGATTCCACAGTGTCTTTCGATCCTACAGATGACTGCAGCAAACTTCCCACATTTTTTCTTGGCCTCATACTCCCAAAGGAGTGCCTGACATTTGCCAGCCTAACGATACTCACATTCTGGGAAAAACCTCACTAACTATGCATATTTATCTACCACACATGGCAAATCCTTACAATTGCAGAACATCATATCGCACTTGTCATCTTTGAGGTACTCTAAGTATTTGGATTTGAGGGAAATATTCATCCTTGCTTGCTCTCTCCCATCTGAAGTCTATGGTGCTGCTGTTCCTTTCTCACATGTCCCTTCAAAGAGACAAGTGACACACAGACTCAATCACTCAGCAAACATATATGCTTTGACGTTTTCATCTTGCTGTTTACCTTCCAAATATTCCCCCTTCACCACAAATACAGGCCTGCCATTCCTCATCCCCTCAGTCGAAGCAGTCCTTCACTCCTTAGGCCCTGCAAGACCACCATGAACAAGAATCATGTCAGCAAGCAGAAGAAAAGCCTCAATGTGCTCTTTTGTTCATACTGCTGCCCTCTAGTAACACTTCATGGCAACTGCAGCATAAGAATGGGACTGAGAAGAGGGCTGTCCTATGCAAATAATATCCTCCCATGCATACTTTCTTCTGAGACGGTCGGCGGCTTGTGGCGTGATACCTCCTCCAACATATGGTCTTCAACCACATTTTAAAAAAGCCCACCTGCCTTAGACGAAGGATTTTGCCACTCGAAGGAAGCACATGGGGACATCACCCTCATTTAGCAGGGTCCTAAATTGCCTGCTGTCAGCCTGTATACAGAACAAGGGCGTTCGTGGGCGTTCGTGAGCGTTCCTCAAAGGAAGGAGGTGGGTGATTAAATCACAGTGCCAGGGCAGGCCCAGCCCAGCCCAGCCCAGCCCAGCCCAGCCCAGCCCAGCCCAGCCCAGCCCGACACAGCGCACTGCTGTGGAGGTCCATTCCTTCACATCCTGCAGCAGGCATGATGCAGGCCTACTAGAGCAAAGGCTTGACTCTGCCCTTGTCTGTCTCTTAAAGGAAACAATCTTTCTAGCTTCTTATTGCACCTAATAAATAGACTCTAGCTTGCCTCAATTTGACCCATCATTTCATTAGCCAGAGCTCATACTTGACCTTTATTTCTATCCAAGCTCACTGGCACCAAACCCCTGATTTGAGCGAGAGGCTCACACCAAAATGAAAAATCACCATCATCCAACCTATTTTACAATAAGTGTAGCACCTACCTCGCATTCTTGTGCTCAGTTATAACCCCCAATACCACAATTGCACTCTGCAATTCACCAAACTTAAAGGCAAAGAACCAAGACATTGATAAAGGAAGATAAGGCCTTGTCCCTATTTAACCTACTTGAGAAATAGGGAGGTTGGTAGAAGGTCATGAGGGAAAACATTTGAAATTTTGGGACACACATGCCAAAAAGAGTGTCCACTTTTCTCCTCTGTTAGCAAGTAAAAAAAAATCTTAACAAAAAAAAAAAAAATTGCTTTTTGAAAACTGCCACCTTGGGATACCTCTACAGCATTGGCAGGATTCGAACCCTGGCCGTGAGGGCTGTCCGCACCAAAGGTACAAGACTTAGCTTTGAGCTATAGCTCCTTAGTGGTCTAGAGGATTGCAGTAGTAACTATAAGCAACATACAGGCCTTGGTGTCCTTCCCTGCGGCTTCCATTGCACATGAAAAGGATGACCATGACATAAGGACAATTTGATAGGCTACTTACATGGAAACCAGTGTGGTCCAGTGGGTAAGTGCCTGCCTTCCATGCAGGCAACCAGGGTTCGAATCCCGGGTTCGGCACCAGGTGACTGATGGTGGCAGAGCAGAGGTAAGTTGGAGGTGGGCCTAAATGGCCAATTGGTAAGTAAAATGTGTCTGTGTGTTGTGTAAGAGTGGAAACATGCCTAGTGAATGAGGGATTGCAGATTGGTTGGTAAGTAAAATAGGTGTGGCCTGAACAGAGAGAGGTGAAAGAAAGGGAACAGGTGTTGTGAGGAGGAGGAGCCAAGTCAGAGTGGGTGGGGTCAGAGAGGAGGGGAGTATAGGCGGAGCCTGGGCAGAGAGGTGGGGTATAGGAGGAGCCTAGTCAGAGTGGGTGCGGTCAGAGAGGAGGGGTATAGGCAGAGCCTGGGCAGAATGGGTGGTTTCAGAGAGCAGAGGAATAGGTGGAGGAGGATCCTGACTTATTGTGGGGTACTGCAAATACTTTTTTACTGCACCCCCCTCTATACTCTCTGATTTCTGTTGGGAGGGGGCAGTCAAAATTTGGGGGAGCAGTATTAAAAGGTGCTTGGGCGCAACGTGAAGGCGATGAGGTGCACACAATGGCTTGTTTTCCAGGTACTTTTTGAGGGGCTACCATTAGTTTTTATTGCTCTGATCCTCCCTCATGGGGTGTACGCCAAATGGTTAGGGGCAACGGGGGGGCAAGAAGCTGTTTGACAGTTTCTATTAACAACAGGGGTCACCATACGATTCTGCTGCAGTTATGGTATTGAAAGGTAAAACAAGGAGCATTTGGCTGTATTTTTGCAGGTGGGGTGCCCCAAAATGTTACTGCCAGCAGCAGCAGCCCCCTTCCTCCCCACCCTGCAGATTGGTATAGGTACCTTTAGGACATTTCTGTTGAAAACAGAGGCTATAGCGAATCGCGCTACAAAATCCGAGAGCACTAACACTTGCTAAATAAAGGTGGCATCGGAGCATACGAATGAGGCAGGGAGAGGCTACTGTTGCAATTGGTTTGGCGTTCATAGTGAATAACCTCCAGCATGCGAATAGGCAAAAGTGTGAGGATTGGCAGTGTCTGTAGAGAATTTTGGCACGCTCTTCAGTTGATGTTTTTCTCCTTACGTTGGCCATGAACTACAGAGGAAAGGCCTGGCCTTACTGTTGGGCAAAACATGTATTTATGATTTTAAGAAGTGTAGTCTGGCTGTACTGAGAGGGCCTGTACAGTACGGTAAATGCCTGTATACTCCTGCAATGTGCATCCAACTGTCACTTGAGATTGAGCAGCGAACGAAGCAGCTGGGTTACTGACTGAATGTAAATGGAAGGCACATAGGAAGGGTGTTTGTGGTCACTCAAATGATTGAAACCTGGTTGATGCACTACCAAAGCTGGGGTACCAGGGGGGAACATTTGAGGGGTATTGAGATGGTGGTGTCCAGAGGTCAAAATATGTTTCAGAGACACAGAGGTACTGCGGTCCTGGTCCCACATTGGGGGTAGACAAAAGTCCCTGCTAAAGATTTCTGTCCAACTGTTACCCCATTTTGTGAAGCCTGGCTCCCTCTGTAACGATTCCACAGTGTCTTTCGATCCTACAGATGACTGCAGCAAACTTCCCACATTTTTTCTTGGCCTCATACTCCCAAAGGAGTGCCTGACATTTGCCAGCCTAACGATACTCACATTCTGGGAAAAACCTCACTAACTATGCATATTTATCTACCACACATGGCAAATCCTTACAATTGCAGAACATCATATCGCACTTGTCATCTTTGAGGTACTCTAAGTATTTGGATTTGAGGGAAATATTCATCCTTGCTTGCTCTCTCCCATCTGAAGTCTATGGTGCTGCTGTTCCTTTCTCACATGTCCCTTCAAAGAGACAAGTGACACACAGACTCAATCACTCAGCAAACATATATGCTTTGACGTTTTCATCTTGCTGTTTACCTTCCAAATATTCCCCCTTCACCACAAATACAGGCCTGCCATTCCTCATCCCCTCAGTCGAAGCAGTCCTTCACTCCTTAGGCCCTGCAAGACCACCATGAACAAGAATCATGTCAGCAAGCAGAAGAAAAGCCTCAGTGTGCTCTTTTGTTCATACTGCTGCCCTCTAGTAACACTTCATGGCAACTGCAGCATAAGAATGGGACTGAGAAGAGGGCTGTCCTATGCAAATAATATCCTCCCATGCATACTTTCTTCTGAGACGGTCGGCGGCTTGTGGCGTGATACCTCCTCCAACATATGGTCTTCAACCACATTTTAAAAAAGCCCACCTGCCTTAGACGAAGGATTTTGCCACTCGAAGGAAGCACATGGGGACATCACCCTCATTTAGCAGGGTCCTAAATTGCCTGCTGTCAGCCTGTATACAGAACAAGGGCGTTCGTGGGCGTTCGTGAGCGTTCCTCAAAGGAAGGAGGTGGGTGATTAAATCACAGTGCCAGGGCAGGCCCAGCCCAGCCCAGCCCAGCCCAGCCCAGCCCAGCCCAGCCCAGCCCAGCCCAGCCCGGCACAGCGCACTGCTGTGGAGGTCCATTCCTTCACATCCTGCAGCAGGCATGATGCAGGCCTACTAGAGCAAAGGCTTGACTCTGCCCTTGTCTGTCTCTTAAAGGAAACAATCTTTCTAGCTTCTTATTGCACCTAATAAATAGACTCTAGCTTGCCTCAAACTTGACCCATCATTTCATTAGCCAGAGCTCATACTTGACCTTTATTTCTATCCAAGCTCACTGGCACCAAACCCCTGATTTGAGCGAGAGGCTCACACCAAAATGAAAAATCACCATCATCCAACCTATTTTACAATAAGTGTAGCACCTACCTCGCATTCTTGTGCTCAGTTATAACCCCCAATACCACAATTGCACTCTGCAATTCACCAAACTTAAAGGCAAAGAACCAAGACATTGATAAAGGAAGATAAGGCCTTGTCCCTATTTAACCTACTTGAGAAATAGGGAGGTTGGTAGAAGGTCATGAGGGAAAACATTTGAAATTTTGGGACACACATGCCAAAAAGAGTGTCCACTTTTCTCCTCTGTTAGCAAGTAAAAAAAAATCTTAACAAAAAAAAAAAAAATTGCTTTTTGAAAATTGCCACCTTGGGATACCTCTACAGCATTGGCAGGATTCGAACCCTGGCCGTGAGGGCTGTCCGCACCAAAGGTACAAGACTTAGCTTTGAGCTATAGCTCCTTAGTGGTCTAGAGGATTGCAGTAGTAACTATAAGCAACATACAGGCCTTGGTGTCCTTCCCTGCGGCTTCCATTGCACATGAAAAGGATGACCATGACATAAGGACAATTTGATAGGCTACTTACATGGAAACCAGTGTGGTCCAGTGGGTAAGTGCCTGCCTTCCATGCAGGCAACCAGGGTTCGAATCCCGGGTTCGGCACCAGGTGACTGATGGTGGCAGAGCAGAGGTAAGTTGGAGGTGGGCCTAAATGGCCAATTGGTAAGTAAAATGTGTCTGTGTGTTGTGTAAGAGTGGAAACATGCCTAGTGAATGAGGGATTGCAGATTGGTTGGTAAGTAAAATAGGTGTGGCCTGAACAGAGAGAGGTGAAAGAAAGGGAACAGGTGTTGTGAGGAGGAGGAGCCAAGTCAGAGTGGGTGGGGTCAGAGAGGAGGGGAGTATAGGCGGAGCCTGGGCAGAGAGGTGGGGTATAGGAGGAGCCTAGTCAGAGTGGGTGCGGTCAGAGAGGAGGGGTATAGGCAGAGCCTGGGCAGAATGGGTGGTTTCAGAGAGCAGAGGAATAGGTGGAGGAGGATCCTGACTTATTGTGGGGTACTGCAAATACTTTTTTACTGCACCCCCCTCTATACTCTCTGATTTCTGTTGGGAGGGGGCAGTCAAAATTTGGGGGAGCAGTATTAAAAGGTGCTTGGGCGCAACGTGAAGGCGATGAGGTGCACACAATGGCTTGTTTTCCAGGTACTTTTTGAGGGGCTACCATTAGTTTTTATTGCTCTGATCCTCCCTCATGGGGTGTACGCCAAATGGTTAGGGGCAACGGGGGGGCAAGAAGCTGTTTGACAGTTTCTATTAACAACAGGGGTCACCATACGATTCTGCTGCAGTTATGGTATTGAAAGGTAAAACAAGGAGCATTTGGCTGTATTTTTGCAGGTGGGGTGCCCCAAAATGTTACTGCCAGCAGCAGCAGCCCCCTTCCTCCCCACCCTGCAGATTGGTATAGGTACCTTTAGGACATTTCTGTTGAAAACAGAGGCTATAGCGAATCGCGCTACAAAATCCGAGAGCACTAACACTTGCTAAATAAAGGTGGCATCGGAGCATACGAATGAGGCAGGGAGAGGCTACTGTTGCAATTGGTTTGGCGTTCATAGTGAATAACCTCCAGCATGCGAATAGGCAAAAGTGTGAGGATTGGCAGTGTCTGTAGAGAATTTTGGCACGCTCTTCAGTTGATGTTTTTCTCCTTACGTTGGCCATGAACTACAGAGGAAAGGCCTGGCCTTACTGTTGGGCAAAACATGTATTTATGATTTTAAGAAGTGTAGTCTGGCTGTACTGAGAGGGCCTGTACAGTACGGTAAATGCCTGTATACTCCTGCAATGTGCATCCAACTGTCACTTGAGATTGAGCAGCGAACGAAGCAGCTGGGTTACTGACTGAATGTAAATGGAAGGCACATAGGAAGGGTGTTTGTGGTCACTCAAATGATTGAAACCTGGTTGATGCACTACCAAAGCTGGGGTACCAGGGGGGAACATTTGAGGGGTATTGAGATGGTGGTGTCCAGAGGTCAAAATATGTTTCAGAGACACAGAGGTACTGCGGTCCTGGTCCCACATTGGGGGTAGACAAAAGTCCCTGCTAAAGATTTCTGTCCAACTGTTACCCCATTTTGTGAAGCCTGGCTCCCTCTGTAACGATTCCACAGTGTCTTTCGATCCTACAGATGACTGCAGCAAACTTCCCACATTTTTTCTTGGCCTCATACTCCCAAAGGAGTGCCTGACATTTGCCAGCCTAACGATACTCACATTCTGGGAAAAACCTCACTAACTATGCATATTTATCTACCACACATGGCAAATCCTTACAATTGCAGAACATCATATCGCACTTGTCATCTTTGAGGTACTCTAAGTATTTGGATTTGAGGGAAATATTCATCCTTGCTTGCTCTCTCCCATCTGAAGTCTATGGTGCTGCTGTTCCTTTCTCACATGTCCCTTCAAAGAGACAAGTGACACACAGACTCAATCACTCAGCAAACATATATGCTTTGACGTTTTCATCTTGCTGTTTACCTTCCAAATATTCCCCCTTCACCACAAATACAGGCCTGCCATTCCTCATCCCCTCAGTCGAAGCAGTCCTTCACTCCTTAGGCCCTGCAAGACCACCATGAACAAGAATCATGTCAGCAAGCAGAAGAAAAGCCTCAGTGTGCTCTTTTGTTCATACTGCTGCCCTCTAGTAACACTTCATGGCAACTGCAGCATAAGAATGGGACTGAGAAGAGGGCTGTCCTATGCAAATAATATCCTCCCATGCATACTTTCTTCTGAGACGGTCGGCGGCTTGTGGCGTGATACCTCCTCCAACATATGGTCTTCAACCACATTTTAAAAAAGCCCACCTGCCTTAGACGAAGGATTTTGCCACTCGAAGGAAGCACATGGGGACATCACCCTCATTTAGCAGGGTCCTAAATTGCCTGCTGTCAGCCTGTATACAGAACAAGGGCGTTCGTGGGCGTTCGTGAGCGTTCCTCAAAGGAAGGAGGTGGGTGATTAAATCACAGTGCCAGGGCAGGCCCAGCCCAGCCCAGCCCAGCCCAGCCCAGCCCAGCCCAGCCCGGCACAGCGCACTGCTGTGGAGGTCCATTCCTTCACATCCTGCAGCAGGCATGATGCAGGCCTACTAGAGCAAAGGCTTGACTCTGCCCTTGTCTGTCTCTTAAAGGAAACAATCTTTCTAGCTTCTTATTGCACCTAATAAATAGACTCTAGCTTGCCTCAAACTTGACCCATCATTTCATTAGCCAGAGCTCATACTTGACCTTTATTTCTATCCAAGCTCACTGGCACCAAACCCCTGATTTGAGCGAGAGGCTCACACCAAAATGAAAAATCACCATCATCCAACCTATTTTACAATAAGTGTAGCACCTACCTCGCATTCTTGTGCTCAGTTATAACCCCCAATACCACAATTGCACTCTGCAATTCACCAAACTTAAAGGCAAAGAACCAAGACATTGATAAAGGAAGATAAGGCCTTGTCCCTATTTAACCTACTTGAGAAATAGGGAGGTTGGTAGAAGGTCATGAGGGAAAACATTTGAAATTTTGGGACACACATGCCAAAAAGAGTGTCCACTTTTCTCCTCTGTTAGCAAGTAAAAAAAAATCTTAACAAAAAAAAAAAAAATTGCTTTTTGAAAATTGCCACCTTGGGATACCTCTACAGCATTGGCAGGATTCGAACCCTGGCCGTGAGGGCTGTCCGCACCAAAGGTACAAGACTTAGCTTTGAGCTATAGCTCCTTAGTGGTCTAGAGGATTGCAGTAGTAACTATAAGCAACATACAGGCCTTGGTGTCCTTCCCTGCGGCTTCCATTGCACATGAAAAGGATGACCATGACATAAGGACAATTTGATAGGCTACTTACATGGAAACCAGTGTGGTCCAGTGGGTAAGTGCCTGCCTTCCATGCAGGCAACCAGGGTTCGAATCCCGGGTTCGGCACCAGGTGACTGATGGTGGCAGAGCAGAGGTAAGTTGGAGGTGGGCCTAAATGGCCAATTGGTAAGTAAAATGTGTCTGTGTGTTGTGTAAGAGTGGAAACATGCCTAGTGAATGAGGGATTGCAGATTGGTTGGTAAGTAAAATAGGTGTGGCCTGAACAGAGAGAGGTGAAAGAAAGGGAACAGGTGTTGTGAGGAGGAGGAGCCAAGTCAGAGTGGGTGGGGTCAGAGAGGAGGGGAGTATAGGCGGAGCCTGGGCAGAGAGGCGGGGTATAGGAGGAGCCTAGTCAGAGTGGGTGCGGTCAGAGAGGAGGGGTATAGGCAGAGCCTGGGCAGAATGGGTGGTTTCAGAGAGCAGAGGAATAGGTGGAGGAGGATCCTGACTTATTGTGGGGTACTGCAAATACTTTTTTACTGCACCCCCCTCTATACTCTCTGATTTCTGTTGGGAGGGGGCAGTCAAAATTTGGGGGAGCAGTATTAAAAGGTGCTTGGGCGCAACGTGAAGGCGATGAGGTGCACACAATGGCTTGTTTTCCAGGTACTTTTTGAGGGGCTACCATTAGTTTTTATTGCTCTGATCCTCCCTCATGGGGTGTACGCCAAATGGTTAGGGGCAACGGGGGGGCAAGAAGCTGTTTGACAGTTTCTATTAACAACAGGGGTCACCATACGATTCTGCTGCAGTTATGGTATTGAAAGGTAAAACAAGGAGCATTTGGCTGTATTTTTGCAGGTGGGGTGCCCCAAAATGTTACTGCCAGCAGCAGCAGCCCCCTTCCTCCCCACCCTGCAGATTGGTATAGGTACCTTTAGGACATTTCTGTTGAAAACAGAGGCTATAGCGAATCGCGCTACAAAATCCGAGAGCACTAACACTTGCTAAATAAAGGTGGCATCGGAGCATACGAATGAGGCAGGGAGAGGCTACTGTTGCAATTGGTTTGGCGTTCATAGTGAATAACCTCCAGCATGCGAATAGGCAAAAGTGTGAGGATTGGCAGTGTCTGTAGAGAATTTTGGCACGCTCTTCAGTTGATGTTTTCCTCCTTACGTTGGCCATGAACTACAGAGGAAAGGCCTGGCCTTACTGTTGGGCAAAACATGTATTTATGATTTTAAGAAGTGTAGTCTGGCTGTACTGAGAGGGCCTGTACAGTACGGTAAATGCCTGTATACTCCTGCAATGTGCATCCAACTGTCACTTGAGATTGAGCAGCGAACGAAGCAGCTGGGTTACTGACTGAATGTAAATGGAAGGCACATAGGAAGGGTGTTTGTGGTCACTCAAATGATTGAAACCTGGTTGATGCACTACCAAAGCTGGGGTACCAGGGGGGAACATTTGAGGGGTATTGAGATGGTGGTGTCCAGAGGTCAAAATATGTTTCAGAGACACAGAGGTACTGCGGTCCTGGTCCCACATTGGGGGTAGACAAAAGTCCCTGCTAAAGATTTCTGTCCAACTGTTACCCCATTTTGTGAAGCCTGGCTCCCTCTGTAACGATTCCACAGTGTCTTTCGATCCTACAGATGACTGCAGCAAACTTCCCACATTTTTTCTTGGCCTCATACTCCCAAAGGAGTGCCTGACATTTGCCAGCCTAACGATACTCACATTCTGGGAAAAACCTCACTAACTATGCATATTTATCTACCACACATGGCAAATCCTTACAATTGCAGAACATCATATCGCACTTGTCATCTTTGAGGTACTCTAAGTATTTGGATTTGAGGGAAATATTCATCCTTGCTTGCTCCCTCCCATCTGAAGTCTATGGTGCTGCTGTTCCTTTCTCACATGTCCCTTCAAAGAGACAAGTGACACACAGACTCAATCACTCAGCAAACATATATGCTTTGACGTTTTCATCTTGCTGTTTACCTTCCAAATATTCCCCCTTCACCACAAATACAGGCCTGCCATTCCTCATCCCCTCAGTCGAAGCAGTCCTTCACTCCTTAGGCCCTGCAAGACCACCATGAACAAGAATCATGTCAGCAAGCAGAAGAAAAGCCTCAATGTGCTCTTTTGTTCATACTGCTGCCCTCTAGTAACACTTCATGGCAACTGCAGCATAAGAATGGGACTGAGAAGAGGGCTGTCCTATGCAAATAATATCCTCCCATGCATACTTTCTTCTGAGACGGTCGGCGGCTTGTGGCGTGATACCTCCTCCAACATATGGTCTTCAACCACATTTTAAAAAAGCCCACCTGCCTTAGACGAAGGATTTTGCCACTCGAAGGAAGCACATGGGGACATCACCCTCATTTAGCAGGGTCCTAAATTGCCTGCTGTCAGCCTGTATACAGAACAAGGGCGTTCGTGGGCGTTCGTGAGCGTTCCTCAAAGGAAGGAGGTGGGTGATTAAATCACAGTGCCAGGGCAGGCCCAGCCCAGCCCAGCCCAGCCCAGCCCAGCCCAGCCCAGCCCAGCCCAGCCCAGCCCAGCCCGACACAGCGCACTGCTGTGGAGGTCCATTCCTTCACATCCTGCAGCAGGCATGATGCAGGCCTACTAGAGCAAAGGCTTGACTCTGCCCTTGTCTGTCTCTTAAAGGAAACAATCTTTCTAGCTTCTTATTGCACCTAATAAATAGACTCTAGCTTGCCTCAATTTGACCCATCATTTCATTAGCCAGAGCTCATACTTGACCTTTATTTCTATCCAAGCTCACTGGCACCAAACCCCTGATTTGAGCGAGAGGCTCACACCAAAATGAAAAATCACCATCATCCAACCTATTTTACAATAAGTGTAGCACCTACCTCGCATTCTTGTGCTCAGTTATAACCCCCAATACCACAATTGCACTCTGCAATTCACCAAACTTAAAGGCAAAGAACCAAGACATTGATAAAGGAAGATAAGGCCTTGTCCCTATTTAACCTACTTGAGAAATAGGGAGGTTGGTAGAAGGTCATGAGGGAAAACATTTGAAATTTTGGGACACACATGCCAAAAAGAGTGTCCACTTTTCTCCTCTGTTAGCAAGTAAAAAAAAATCTTAACAAAAAAAAAAAAAATTGCTTTTTGAAAACTGCCACCTTGGGATACCTCTACAGCATTGGCAGGATTCGAACCCTGGCCGTGAGGGCTGTCCGCACCAAAGGTACAAGACTTAGCTTTGAGCTATAGCTCCTTAGTGGTCTAGAGGATTGCAGTAGTAACTATAAGCAACATACAGGCCTTGGTGTCCTTCCCTGCGGCTTCCATTGCACATGAAAAGGATGACCATGACATAAGGACAATTTGATAGGCTACTTACATGGAAACCAGTGTGGTCCAGTGGGTAAGTGCCTGCCTTCCATGCAGGCAACCAGGGTTCGAATCCCGGGTTCGGCACCAGGTGACTGATGGTGGCAGAGCAGAGGTAAGTTGGAGGTGGGCCTAAATGGCCAATTGGTAAGTAAAATGTGTCTGTGTGTTGTGTAAGAGTGGAAACATGCCTAGTGAATGAGGGATTGCAGATTGGTTGGTAAGTAAAATAGGTGTGGCCTGAACAGAGAGAGGTGAAAGAAAGGGAACAGGTGTTGTGAGGAGGAGGAGCCAAGTCAGAGTGGGTGGGGTCAGAGAGGAGGGGAGTATAGGCGGAGCCTGGGCAGAGAGGTGGGGTATAGGAGGAGCCTAGTCAGAGTGGGTGCGGTCAGAGAGGAGGGGTATAGGCAGAGCCTGGGCAGAATGGGTGGTTTCAGAGAGCAGAGGAATAGGTGGAGGAGGATCCTGACTTATTGTGGGGTACTGCAAATACTTTTTTACTGCACCCCCCTCTATACTCTCTGATTTCTGTTGGGAGGGGGCAGTCAAAATTTGGGGGAGCAGTATTAAAAGGTGCTTGGGCGCAACGTGAAGGCGATGAGGTGCACACAATGGCTTGTTTTCCAGGTACTTTTTGAGGGGCTACCATTAGTTTTTATTGCTCTGATCCTCCCTCATGGGGTGTACGCCAAATGGTTAGGGGCAACGGGGGGGCAAGAAGCTGTTTGACAGTTTCTATTAACAACAGGGGTCACCATACGATTCTGCTGCAGTTATGGTATTGAAAGGTAAAACAAGGAGCATTTGGCTGTATTTTTGCAGGTGGGGTGCCCCAAAATGTTACTGCCAGCAGCAGCAGCCCCCTTCCTCCCCACCCTGCAGATTGGTATAGGTACCTTTAGGACATTTCTGTTGAAAACAGAGGCTATAGCGAATCGCGCTACAAAATCCGAGAGCACTAACACTTGCTAAATAAAGGTGGCATCGGAGCATACGAATGAGGCAGGGAGAGGCTACTGTTGCAATTGGTTTGGCGTTCATAGTGAATAACCTCCAGCATGCGAATAGGCAAAAGTGTGAGGATTGGCAGTGTCTGTAGAGAATTTTGGCACGCTCTTCAGTTGATGTTTTCCTCCTTACGTTGGCCATGAACTACAGAGGAAAGGCCTGGCCTTACTGTTGGGCAAAACATGTATTTATGATTTTAAGAAGTGTAGTCTGGCTGTACTGAGAGGGCCTGTACAGTACGGTAAATGCCTGTATACTCCTGCAATGTGCATCCAACTGTCACTTGAGATTGAGCAGCGAACGAAGCAGCTGGGTTACTGACTGAATGTAAATGGAAGGCACATAGGAAGGGTGTTTGTGGTCACTCAAATGATTGAAACCTGGTTGATGCACTACCAAAGCTGGGGTACCAGGGGGGAACATTTGAGGGGTATTGAGATGGTGGTGTCCAGAGGTCAAAATATGTTTCAGAGACACAGAGGTACTGCGGTCCTGGTCCCACATTGGGGGTAGACAAAAGTCCCTGCTAAAGATTTCTGTCCAACTGTTACCCCATTTTGTGAAGCCTGGCTCCCTCTGTAACGATTCCCCAGTGTCTTTCGATCCTACAGATGACTGCAGCAAACTTCCCACATTTTTTCTTGGCCTCATACTCCCAAAGGAGTGCCTGACATTTGCCAGCCTAACGATACTCACATTCTGGGAAAAACCTCACTAACTATGCATATTTATCTACCACACATGGCAAATCCTTACAATTGCAGAACATCATATCGCACTTGTCATCTTTGAGGTACTCTAAGTATTTGGATTTGAGGGAAATATTCATCCTTGCTTGCTCTCTCCCATCTGAAGTCTATGGTGCTGCTGTTCCTTTCTCACATGTCCCTTCAAAGAGACAAGTGACACACAGACTCAATCACTCAGCAAACATATATGCTTTGACGTTTTCATCTTGCTGTTTACCTTCCAAATATTCCCCCTTCACCACAAATACAGGCCTGCCATTCCTCATCCCCTCAGTCGAAGCAGTCCTTCACTCCTTAGGCCCTGCAAGACCACCATGAACAAGAATCATGTCAGCAAGCAGAAGAAAAGCCTCAGTGTGCTCTTTTGTTCATACTGCTGCCCTCTAGTAACACTTCATGGCAACTGCAGCATAAGAATGGGACTGAGAAGAGGGCTGTCCTATGCAAATAATATCCTCCCATGCATACTTTCTTCTGAGACGGTCGGCGGCTTGTGGCGTGATACCTCCTCCAACATATGGTCTTCAACCACATTTTAAAAAAGCCCACCTGCCTTAGACGAAGGATTTTGCCACTCGAAGGAAGCACATGGGGACATCACCCTCATTTAGCAGGGTCCTAAATTGCCTGCTGTCAGCCTGTATACAGAACAAGGGCGTTCGTGGGCGTTCGTGAGCGTTCCTCAAAGGAAGGAGGTGGGTGATTAAATCACAGTGCCAGGGCAGGCCCAGCCCAGCCCAGCCCAGCCCAGCCCAGCCCAGCCCAGCCCAGCCCAGCCCAGCCCAGCCCAGCCCAGCCCAGCCCAGCCCAGCCCGGCACAGCGCACTGCTGTGGAGGTCCATTCCTTCACATCCTGCAGCAGGCATGATGCAGGCCTACTAGAGCAAAGGCTTGACTCTGCCCTTGTCTGTCTCTTAAAGGAAACAATCTTTCTAGCTTCTTATTGCACCTAATAAATAGACTCTAGCTTGCCTCAAACTTGACCCATCATTTCATTAGCCAGAGCTCATACTTGACCTTTATTTCTATCCAAGCTCACTGGCACCAAACCCCTGATTTGAGCGAGAGGCTCACACCAAAATGAAAAATCACCATCATCCAACCTATTTTACAATAAGTGTAGCACCTACCTCGCATTCTTGTGCTCAGTTATAACCCCCAATACCACAATTGCACTCTGCAATTCACCAAACTTAAAGGCAAAGAACCAAGACATTGATAAAGGAAGATAAGGCCTTGTCCCTATTTAACCTACTTGAGAAATAGGGAGGTTGGTAGAAGGTCATGAGGGAAAACATTTGAAATTTTGGGACACACATGCCAAAAAGAGTGTCCACTTTTCTCCTCTGTTAGCAAGTAAAAAAAAATCTTAACAAAAAAAAAAAAAATTGCTTTTTGAAAATTGCCACCTTGGGATACCTCTACAGCATTGGCAGGATTCGAACCCTGGCCGTGAGGGCTGTCCGCACCAAAGGTACAAGACTTAGCTTTGAGCTATAGCTCCTTAGTGGTCTAGAGGATTGCAGTAGTAACTATAAGCAACATACAGGCCTTGGTGTCCTTCCCTGCGGCTTCCATTGCACATGAAAAGGATGACCATGACATAAGGACAATTTGATAGGCTACTTACATGGAAACCAGTGTGGTCCAGTGGGTAAGTGCCTGCCTTCCATGCAGGCAACCAGGGTTCGAATCCCGGGTTCGGCACCAGGTGACTGATGGTGGCAGAGCAGAGGTAAGTTGGAGGTGGGCCTAAATGGCCAATTGGTAAGTAAAATGTGTCTGTGTGTTGTGTAAGAGTGGAAACATGCCTAGTGAATGAGGGATTGCAGATTGGTTGGTAAGTAAAATAGGTGTGGCCTGAACAGAGAGAGGTGAAAGAAAGGGAACAGGTGTTGTGAGGAGGAGGAGCCAAGTCAGAGTGGGTGGGGTCAGAGAGGAGGGGAGTATAGGCGGAGCCTGGGCAGAGAGGCGGGGTATAGGAGGAGCCTAGTCAGAGTGGGTGCGGTCAGAGAGGAGGGGTATAGGCAGAGCCTGGGCAGAATGGGTGGTTTCAGAGAGCAGAGGAATAGGTGGAGGAGGATCCTGACTTATTGTGGGGTACTGCAAATACTTTTTTACTGCACCCCCCTCTATACTCTCTGATTTCTGTTGGGAGGGGGCAGTCAAAATTTGGGGGAGCAGTATTAAAAGGTGCTTGGGCGCAACGTGAAGGCGATGAGGTGCACACAATGGCTTGTTTTCCAGGTACTTTTTGAGGGGCTACCATTAGTTTTTATTGCTCTGATCCTCCCTCATGGGGTGTACGCCAAATGGTTAGGGGCAACGGGGGGGCAAGAAGCTGTTTGACAGTTTCTATTAACAACAGGGGTCACCATACGATTCTGCTGCAGTTATGGTATTGAAAGGTAAAACAAGGAGCATTTGGCTGTATTTTTGCAGGTGGGGTGCCCCAAAATGTTACTGCCAGCAGCAGCAGCCCCCTTCCTCCCCACCCTGCAGATTGGTATAGGTACCTTTAGGACATTTCTGTTGAAAACAGAGGCTATAGCGAATCGCGCTACAAAATCCGAGAGCACTAACACTTGCTAAATAAAGGTGGCATCGGAGCATACGAATGAGGCAGGGAGAGGCTACTGTTGCAATTGGTTTGGCGTTCATAGTGAATAACCTCCAGCATGCGAATAGGCAAAAGTGTGAGGATTGGCAGTGTCTGTAGAGAATTTTGGCACGCTCTTCAGTTGATGTTTTCCTCCTTACGTTGGCCATGAACTACAGAGGAAAGGCCTGGCCTTACTGTTGGGCAAAACATGTATTTATGATTTTAAGAAGTGTAGTCTGGCTGTACTGAGAGGGCCTGTACAGTACGGTAAATGCCTGTATACTCCTGCAATGTGCATCCAACTGTCACTTGAGATTGAGCAGCGAACGAAGCAGCTGGGTTACTGACTGAATGTAAATGGAAGGCACATAGGAAGGGTGTTTGTGGTCACTCAAATGATTGAAACCTGGTTGATGCACTACCAAAGCTGGGGTACCAGGGGGGAACATTTGAGGGGTATTGAGATGGTGGTGTCCAGAGGTCAAAATATGTTTCAGAGACACAGAGGTACTGCGGTCCTGGTCCCACATTGGGGGTAGACAAAAGTCCCTGCTAAAGATTTCTGTCCAACTGTTACCCCATTTTGTGAAGCCTGGCTCCCTCTGTAACGATTCCACAGTGTCTTTCGATCCTACAGATGACTGCAGCAAACTTCCCACATTTTTTCTTGGCCTCATACTCCCAAAGGAGTGCCTGACATTTGCCAGCCTAACGATACTCACATTCTGGGAAAAACCTCACTAACTATGCATATTTATCTACCACACATGGCAAATCCTTACAATTGCAGAACATCATATCGCACTTGTCATCTTTGAGGTACTCTAAGTATTTGGATTTGAGGGAAATATTCATCCTTGCTTGCTCTCTCCCATCTGAAGTCTATGGTGCTGCTGTTCCTTTCTCACATGTCCCTTCAAAGAGACAAGTGACACACAGACTCAATCACTCAGCAAACATATATGCTTTGACGTTTTCATCTTGCTGTTTACCTTCCAAATATTCCCCCTTCACCACAAATACAGGCCTGCCATTCCTCATCCCCTCAGTCGAAGCAGTCCTTCACTCCTTAGGCCCTGCAAGACCACCATGAACAAGAATCATGTCAGCAAGCAGAAGAAAAGCCTCAATGTGCTCTTTTGTTCATACTGCTGCCCTCTAGTAACACTTCATGGCAACTGCAGCATAAGAATGGGACTGAGAAGAGGGCTGTCCTATGCAAATAATATCCTCCCATGCATACTTTCTTCTGAGACGGTCGGCGGCTTGTGGCGTGATACCTCCTCCAACATATGGTCTTCAACCACATTTTAAAAAAGCCCACCTGCCTTAGACGAAGGATTTTGCCACTCGAAGGAAGCACATGGGGACATCACCCTCATTTAGCAGGGTCCTAAATTGCCTGCTGTCAGCCTGTATACAGAACAAGGGCGTTCGTGGGCGTTCGTGAGCGTTCCTCAAAGGAAGGAGGTGGGTGATTAAATCACAGTGCCAGGGCAGGCCCAGCCCAGCCCAGCCCAGCCCAGCCCAGCCCAGCCCAGCCCAGCCCAGCCCAGCCCGACACAGCGCACTGCTGTGGAGGTCCATTCCTTCACATCCTGCAGCAGGCATGATGCAGGCCTACTAGAGCAAAGGCTTGACTCTGCCCTTGTCTGTCTCTTAAAGGAAACAATCTTTCTAGCTTCTTATTGCACCTAATAAATAGACTCTAGCTTGCCTCAATTTGACCCATCATTTCATTAGCCAGAGCTCATACTTGACCTTTATTTCTATCCAAGCTCACTGGCACCAAACCCCTGATTTGAGCGAGAGGCTCACACCAAAATGAAAAATCACCATCATCCAACCTATTTTACAATAAGTGTAGCACCTACCTCGCATTCTTGTGCTCAGTTATAACCCCCAATACCACAATTGCACTCTGCAATTCACCAAACTTAAAGGCAAAGAACCAAGACATTGATAAAGGAAGATAAGGCCTTGTCCCTATTTAACCTACTTGAGAAATAGGGAGGTTGGTAGAAGGTCATGAGGGAAAACATTTGAAATTTTGGGACACACATGCCAAAAAGAGTGTCCACTTTTCTCCTCTGTTAGCAAGTAAAAAAAAATCTTAACAAAAAAAAAAAAATTGCTTTTTGAAAACTGCCACCTTGGGATACCTCTACAGCATTGGCAGGATTCGAACCCTGGCCGTGAGGGCTGTCCGCACCAAAGGTACAAGACTTAGCTTTGAGCTATAGCTCCTTAGTGGTCTAGAGGATTGCAGTAGTAACTATAAGCAACATACAGGCCTTGGTGTCCTTCCCTGCGGCTTCCATTGCACATGAAAAGGATGACCATGACATAAGGACAATTTGATAGGCTACTTACATGGAAACCAGTGTGGTCCAGTGGGTAAGTGCCTGCCTTCCATGCAGGCAACCAGGGTTCGAATCCCGGGTTCGGCACCAGGTGACTGATGGTGGCAGAGCAGAGGTAAGTTGGAGGTGGGCCTAAATGGCCAATTGGTAAGTAAAATGTGTCTGTGTGTTGTGTAAGAGTGGAAACATGCCTAGTGAATGAGGGATTGCAGATTGGTTGGTAAGTAAAATAGGTGTGGCCTGAACAGAGAGAGGTGAAAGAAAGGGAACAGGTGTTGTGAGGAGGAGGAGCCAAGTCAGAGTGGGTGGGGTCAGAGAGGAGGGGAGTATAGGCGGAGCCTGGGCAGAGAGGTGGGGTATAGGAGGAGCCTAGTCAGAGTGGGTGCGGTCAGAGAGGAGGGGTATAGGCAGAGCCTGGGCAGAATGGGTGGTTTCAGAGAGCAGAGGAATAGGTGGAGGAGGATCCTGACTTATTGTGGGGTACTGCAAATACTTTTTTACTGCACCCCCCTCTATACTCTCTGATTTCTGTTGGGAGGGGGCAGTCAAAATTTGGGGGAGCAGTATTAAAAGGTGCTTGGGCGCAACGTGAAGGCGATGAGGTGCACACAATGGCTTGTTTTCCAGGTACTTTTTGAGGGGCTACCATTAGTTTTTATTGCTCTGATCCTCCCTCATGGGGTGTACGCCAAATGGTTAGGGGCAACGGGGGGGCAAGAAGCTGTTTGACAGTTTCTATTAACAACAGGGGTCACCATACGATTCTGCTGCAGTTATGGTATTGAAAGGTAAAACAAGGAGCATTTGGCTGTATTTTTGCAGGTGGGGTGCCCCAAAATGTTACTGCCAGCAGCAGCAGCCCCCTTCCTCCCCACCCTGCAGATTGGTATAGGTACCTTTAGGACATTTCTGTTGAAAACAGAGGCTATAGCGAATCGCGCTACAAAATCCGAGAGCACTAACACTTGCTAAATAAAGGTGGCATCGGAGCATACGAATGAGGCAGGGAGAGGCTACTGTTGCAATTGGTTTGGCGTTCATAGTGAATAACCTCCAGCATGCGAATAGGCAAAAGTGTGAGGATTGGCAGTGTCTGTAGAGAATTTTGGCACGCTCTTCAGTTGATGTTTTCCTCCTTACGTTGGCCATGAACTACAGAGGAAAGGCCTGGCCTTACTGTTGGGCAAAACATGTATTTATGATTTTAAGAAGTGTAGTCTGGCTGTACTGAGAGGGCCTGTACAGTACGGTAAATGCCTGTATACTCCTGCAATGTGCATCCAACTGTCACTTGAGATTGAGCAGCGAACGAAGCAGCTGGGTTACTGACTGAATGTAAATGGAAGGCACATAGGAAGGGTGTTTGTGGTCACTCAAATGATTGAAACCTGGTTGATGCACTACCAAAGCTGGGGTACCAGGGGGGAACATTTGAGGGGTATTGAGATGGTGGTGTCCAGAGGTCAAAATATGTTTCAGAGACACAGAGGTACTGCGGTCCTGGTCCCACATTGGGGGTAGACAAAAGTCCCTGCTAAAGATTTCTGTCCAACTGTTACCCCATTTTGTGAAGCCTGGCTCCCTCTGTAACGATTCCACAGTGTCTTTCGATCCTACAGATGACTGCAGCAAACTTCCCACATTTTTTCTTGGCCTCATACTCCCAAAGGAGTGCCTGACATTTGCCAGCCTAACGATACTCACATTCTGGGAAAAACCTCACTAACTATGCATATTTATCTACCACACATGGCAAATCCTTACAATTGCAGAACATCATATCGCACTTGTCATCTTTGAGGTACTCTAAGTATTTGGATTTGAGGGAAATATTCATCCTTGCTTGCTCTCTCCCATCTGAAGTCTATGGTGCTGCTGTTCCTTTCTCACATGTCCCTTCAAAGAGACAAGTGACACACAGACTCAATCACTCAGCAAACATATATGCTTTGACGTTTTCATCTTGCTGTTTACCTTCCAAATATTCCCCCTTCACCACAAATACAGGCCTGCCATTCCTCATCCCCTCAGTCGAAGCAGTCCTTCACTCCTTAGGCCCTGCAAGACCACCATGAACAAGAATCATGTCAGCAAGCAGAAGAAAAGCCTCAATGTGCTCTTTTGTTCATACTGCTGCCCTCTAGTAACACTTCATGGCAACTGCAGCATAAGAATGGGACTGAGAAGAGGGCTGTCCTATGCAAATAATATCCTCCCATGCATACTTTCTTCTGAGACGGTCGGCGGCTTGTGGCGTGATACCTCCTCCAACATATGGTCTTCAACCACATTTTAAAAAAGCCCACCTGCCTTAGACGAAGGATTTTGCCACTCGAAGGAAGCACATGGGGACATCACCCTCATTTAGCAGGGTCCTAAATTGCCTGCTGTCAGCCTGTATACAGAACAAGGGCGTTCGTGGGCGTTCGTGAGCGTTCCTCAAAGGAAGGAGGTGGGTGATTAAATCACAGTGCCAGGGCAGGCCCAGCCCAGCCCAGCCCAGCCCAGCCCAGCCCAGCCCAGCCCGACACAGCGCACTGCTGTGGAGGTCCATTCCTTCACATCCTGCAGCAGGCATGATGCAGGCCTACTAGAGCAAAGGCTTGACTCTGCCCTTGTCTGTCTCTTAAAGGAAACAATCTTTCTAGCTTCTTATTGCACCTAATAAATAGACTCTAGCTTGCCTCAATTTGACCCATCATTTCATTAGCCAGAGCTCATACTTGACCTTTATTTCTATCCAAGCTCACTGGCACCAAACCCCTGATTTGAGCGAGAGGCTCACACCAAAATGAAAAATCACCATCATCCAACCTATTTTACAATAAGTGTAGCACCTACCTCGCATTCTTGTGCTCAGTTATAACCCCCAATACCACAATTGCACTCTGCAATTCACCAAACTTAAAGGCAAAGAACCAAGACATTGATAAAGGAAGATAAGGCCTTGTCCCTATTTAACCTACTTGAGAAATAGGGAGGTTGGTAGAAGGTCATGAGGGAAAACATTTGAAATTTTGGGACACACATGCCAAAAAGAGTGTCCACTTTTCTCCTCTGTTAGCAAGTAAAAAAAAATCTTAACAAAAAAAAAAAAATTGCTTTTTGAAAACTGCCACCTTGGGATACCTCTACAGCATTGGCAGGATTCGAACCCTGGCCGTGAGGGCTGTCCGCACCAAAGGTACAAGACTTAGCTTTGAGCTATAGCTCCTTAGTGGTCTAGAGGATTGCAGTAGTAACTATAAGCAACATACAGGCCTTGGTGTCCTTCCCTGCGGCTTCCATTGCACATGAAAAGGATGACCATGACATAAGGACAATTTGATAGGCTACTTACATGGAAACCAGTGTGGTCCAGTGGGTAAGTGCCTGCCTTCCATGCAGGCAACCAGGGTTCGAATCCCGGGTTTGGCACCAGGTGACTGATGGTGGCAGAGCAGAGGTAAGTTGGAGGTGGGCCTAAATGGCCAATTGGTAAGTAAAATGTGTCTGTGTGTTGTGTAAGAGTGGAAACATGCCTAGTGAATGAGGGATTGCAGATTGGTTGGTAAGTAAAATAGGTGTGGCCTGAACAGAGAGAGGTGAAAGAAAGGGAACAGGTGTTGTGAGGAGGAGGAGCCAAGTCAGAGTGGGTGGGGTCAGAGAGGAGGGGAGTATAGGCGGAGCCTGGGCAGAGAGGTGGGGTATAGGAGGAGCCTAGTCAGAGTGGGTGCGGTCAGAGAGGAGGGGTATAGGCAGAGCCTGGGCAGAATGGGTGGTTTCAGAGAGCAGAGGAATAGGTGGAGGAGGATCCTGACTTATTGTGGGGTACTGCAAATACTTTTTTACTGCACCCCCCTCTATACTCTCTGATTTCTGTTGGGAGGGGGCAGTCAAAATTTGGGGGAGCAGTATTAAAAGGTGCTTGGGCGCAACGTGAAGGCGATGAGGTGCACACAATGGCTTGTTTTCCAGGTACTTTTTGAGGGGCTACCATTAGTTTTTATTGCTCTGATCCTCCCTCATGGGGTGTACGCCAAATGGTTAGGGGCAACGGGGGGGCAAGAAGCTGTTTGACAGTTTCTATTAACAACAGGGGTCACCATACGATTCTGCTGCAGTTATGGTATTGAAAGGTAAAACAAGGAGCATTTGGCTGTATTTTTGCAGGTGGGGTGCCCCAAAATGTTACTGCCAGCAGCAGCAGCCCCCTTCCTCCCCACCCTGCAGATTGGTATAGGTACCTTTAGGACATTTCTGTTGAAAACAGAGGCTATAGCGAATCGCGCTACAAAATCCGAGAGCACTAACACTTGCTAAATAAAGGTGGCATCGGAGCATACGAATGAGGCAGGGAGAGGCTACTGTTGCAATTGGTTTGGCGTTCATAGTGAATAACCTCCAGCATGCGAATAGGCAAAAGTGTGAGGATTGGCAGTGTCTGTAGAGAATTTTGGCACGCTCTTCAGTTGATGTTTTTCTCCTTACGTTGGCCATGAACTACAGAGGAAAGGCCTGGCCTTACTGTTGGGCAAAACATGTATTTATGATTTTAAGAAGTGTAGTCTGGCTGTACTGAGAGGGCCTGTACAGTACGGTAAATGCCTGTATACTCCTGCAATGTGCATCCAACTGTCACTTGAGATTGAGCAGCGAACGAAGCAGCTGGGTTACTGACTGAATGTAAATGGAAGGCACATAGGAAGGGTGTTTGTGGTCACTCAAATGATTGAAACCTGGTTGATGCACTACCAAAGCTGGGGTACCAGGGGGGAACATTTGAGGGGTATTGAGATGGTGGTGTCCAGAGGTCAAAATATGTTTCAGAGACACAGAGGTACTGCGGTCCTGGTCCCACATTGGGGGTAGACAAAAGTCCCTGCTAAAGATTTCTGTCCAACTGTTACCCCATTTTGTGAAGCCTGGCTCCCTCTGTAACGATTCCCCAGTGTCTTTCGATCCTACAGATGACTGCAGCAAACTTCCCACATTTTTTCTTGGCCTCATACTCCCAAAGGAGTGCCTGACATTTGCCAGCCTAACGATACTCACATTCTGGGAAAAACCTCACTAACTATGCATATTTATCTACCACACATGGCAAATCCTTACAATTGCAGAACATCATATCGCACTTGTCATCTTTGAGGTACTCTAAGTATTTGGATTTGAGGGAAATATTCATCCTTGCTTGCTCTCTCCCATCTGAAGTCTATGGTGCTGCTGTTCCTTTCTCACATGTCCCTTCAAAGAGACAAGTGACACACAGACTCAATCACTCAGCAAACATATATGCTTTGACGTTTTCATCTTGCTGTTTACCTTCCAAATATTCCCCCTTCACCACAAATACAGGCCTGCCATTCCTCATCCCCTCAGTCGAAGCAGTCCTTCACTCCTTAGGCCCTGCAAGACCACCATGAACAAGAATCATGTCAGCAAGCAGAAGAAAAGCCTCAGTGTGCTCTTTTGTTCATACTGCTGCCCTCTAGTAACACTTCATGGCAACTGCAGCATAAGAATGGGACTGAGAAGAGGGCTGTCCTATGCAAATAATATCCTCCCATGCATACTTTCTTCTGAGACGGTCGGCGGCTTGTGGCGTGATACCTCCTCCAACATATGGTCTTCAACCACATTTTAAAAAAGCCCACCTGCCTTAGACGAAGGATTTTGCCACTCGAAGGAAGCACATGGGGACATCACCCTCATTTAGCAGGGTCCTAAATTGCCTGCTGTCAGCCTGTATACAGAACAAGGGCGTTCGTGGGCGTTCGTGAGCGTTCCTCAAAGGAAGGAGGTGGGTGATTAAATCACAGTGCCAGGGCAGGCCCAGCCCAGCCCAGCCCAGCCCAGCCCAGCCCAGCCCAGCCCAGCCCAGCCCAGCCCAGCCCAGCCCAGCCCAGCCCAGCCCAGCCCAGCCCGGCACAGCGCACTGCTGTGGAGGTCCATTCCTTCACATCCTGCAGCAGGCATGATGCAGGCCTACTAGAGCAAAGGCTTGACTCTGCCCTTGTCTGTCTCTTAAAGGAAACAATCTTTCTAGCTTCTTATTGCACCTAATAAATAGACTCTAGCTTGCCTCAAACTTGACCCATCATTTCATTAGCCAGAGCTCATACTTGACCTTTATTTCTATCCAAGCTCACTGGCACCAAACCCCTGATTTGAGCGAGAGGCTCACACCAAAATGAAAAATCACCATCATCCAACCTATTTTACAATAAGTGTAGCACCTACCTCGCATTCTTGTGCTCAGTTATAACCCCCAATACCACAATTGCACTCTGCAATTCACCAAACTTAAAGGCAAAGAACCAAGACATTGATAAAGGAAGATAAGGCCTTGTCCCTATTTAACCTACTTGAGAAATAGGGAGGTTGGTAGAAGGTCATGAGGGAAAACATTTGAAATTTTGGGACACACATGCCAAAAAGAGTGTCCACTTTTCTCCTCTGTTAGCAAGTAAAAAAAAATCTTAACAAAAAAAAAAAAATTGCTTTTTGAAAATTGCCACCTTGGGATACCTCTACAGCATTGGCAGGATTCGAACCCTGGCCGTGAGGGCTGTCCGCACCAAAGGTACAAGACTTAGCTTTGAGCTATAGCTCCTTAGTGGTCTAGAGGATTGCAGTAGTAACTATAAGCAACATACAGGCCTTGGTGTCCTTCCCTGCGGCTTCCATTGCACATGAAAAGGATGACCATGACATAAGGACAATTTGATAGGCTACTTACATGGAAACCAGTGTGGTCCAGTGGGTAAGTGCCTGCCTTCCATGCAGGCAACCAGGGTTCGAATCCCGGGTTCGGCACCAGGTGACTGATGGTGGCAGAGCAGAGGTAAGTTGGAGGTGGGCCTAAATGGCCAATTGGTAAGTAAAATGTGTCTGTGTGTTGTGTAAGAGTGGAAACATGCCTAGTGAATGAGGGATTGCAGATTGGTTGGTAAGTAAAATAGGTGTGGCCTGAACAGAGAGAGGTGAAAGAAAGGGAACAGGTGTTGTGAGGAGGAGGAGCCAAGTCAGAGTGGGTGGGGTCAGAGAGGAGGGGAGTATAGGCGGAGCCTGGGCAGAGAGGCGGGGTATAGGAGGAGCCTAGTCAGAGTGGGTGCGGTCAGAGAGGAGGGGTATAGGCAGAGCCTGGGCAGAATGGGTGGTTTCAGAGAGCAGAGGAATAGGTGGAGGAGGATCCTGACTTATTGTGGGGTACTGCAAATACTTTTTTACTGCACCCCCCTCTATACTCTCTGATTTCTGTTGGGAGGGGGCAGTCAAAATTTGGGGGAGCAGTATTAAAAGGTGCTTGGGCGCAACGTGAAGGCGATGAGGTGCACACAATGGCTTGTTTTCCAGGTACTTTTTGAGGGGCTACCATTAGTTTTTATTGCTCTGATCCTCCCTCATGGGGTGTACGCCAAATGGTTAGGGGCAACGGGGGGGCAAGAAGCTGTTTGACAGTTTCTATTAACAACAGGGGTCACCATACGATTCTGCTGCAGTTATGGTATTGAAAGGTAAAACAAGGAGCATTTGGCTGTATTTTTGCAGGTGGGGTGCCCCAAAATGTTACTGCCAGCAGCAGCAGCCCCCTTCCTCCCCACCCTGCAGATTGGTATAGGTACCTTTAGGACATTTCTGTTGAAAACAGAGGCTATAGCGAATCGCGCTACAAAATCCGAGAGCACTAACACTTGCTAAATAAAGGTGGCATCGGAGCATACGAATGAGGCAGGGAGAGGCTACTGTTGCAATTGGTTTGGCGTTCATAGTGAATAACCTCCAGCATGCGAATAGGCAAAAGTGTGAGGATTGGCAGTGTCTGTAGAGAATTTTGGCACGCTCTTCAGTTGATGTTTTCCTCCTTACGTTGGCCATGAACTACAGAGGAAAGGCCTGGCCTTACTGTTGGGCAAAACATGTATTTATGATTTTAAGAAGTGTAGTCTGGCTGTACTGAGAGGGCCTGTACAGTACGGTAAATGCCTGTATACTCCTGCAATGTGCATCCAACTGTCACTTGAGATTGAGCAGCGAACGAAGCAGCTGGGTTACTGACTGAATGTAAATGGAAGGCACATAGGAAGGGTGTTTGTGGTCACTCAAATGATTGAAACCTGGTTGATGCACTACCAAAGCTGGGGTACCAGGGGGGAACATTTGAGGGGTATTGAGATGGTGGTGTCCAGAGGTCAAAATATGTTTCAGAGACACAGAGGTACTGCGGTCCTGGTCCCACATTGGGGGTAGACAAAAGTCCCTGCTAAAGATTTCTGTCCAACTGTTACCCCATTTTGTGAAGCCTGGCTCCCTCTGTAACGATTCCACAGTGTCTTTCGATCCTACAGATGACTGCAGCAAACTTCCCACATTTTTTCTTGGCCTCATACTCCCAAAGGAGTGCCTGACATTTGCCAGCCTAACGATACTCACATTCTGGGAAAAACCTCACTAACTATGCATATTTATCTACCACACATGGCAAATCCTTACAATTGCAGAACATCATATCGCACTTGTCATCTTTGAGGTACTCTAAGTATTTGGATTTGAGGGAAATATTCATCCTTGCTTGCTCTCTCCCATCTGAAGTCTATGGTGCTGCTGTTCCTTTCTCACATGTCCCTTCAAAGAGACAAGTGACACACAGACTCAATCACTCAGCAAACATATATGCTTTGACGTTTTCATCTTGCTGTTTACCTTCCAAATATTCCCCCTTCACCACAAATACAGGCCTGCCATTCCTCATCCCCTCAGTCGAAGCAGTCCTTCACTCCTTAGGCCCTGCAAGACCACCATGAACAAGAATCATGTCAGCAAGCAGAAGAAAAGCCTCAATGTGCTCTTTTGTTCATACTGCTGCCCTCTAGTAACACTTCATGGCAACTGCAGCATAAGAATGGGACTGAGAAGAGGGCTGTCCTATGCAAATAATATCCTCCCATGCATACTTTCTTCTGAGACGGTCGGCGGCTTGTGGCGTGATACCTCCTCCAACATATGGTCTTCAACCACATTTTAAAAAAGCCCACCTGCCTTAGACGAAGGATTTTGCCACTCGAAGGAAGCACATGGGGACATCACCCTCATTTAGCAGGGTCCTAAATTGCCTGCTGTCAGCCTGTATACAGAACAAGGGCGTTCGTGGGCGTTCGTGAGCGTTCCTCAAAGGAAGGAGGTGGGTGATTAAATCACAGTGCCAGGGCAGGCCCAGCCCAGCCCAGCCCAGCCCAGCCCAGCCCAGCCCAGCCCAGCCCAGCCCAGCCCAGCCCAGCCCGACACAGCGCACTGCTGTGGAGGTCCATTCCTTCACATCCTGCAGCAGGCATGATGCAGGCCTACTAGAGCAAAGGCTTGACTCTGCCCTTGTCTGTCTCTTAAAGGAAACAATCTTTCTAGCTTCTTATTGCACCTAATAAATAGACTCTAGCTTGCCTCAATTTGACCCATCATTTCATTAGCCAGAGCTCATACTTGACCTTTATTTCTATCCAAGCTCACTGGCACCAAACCCCTGATTTGAGCGAGAGGCTCACACCAAAATGAAAAATCACCATCATCCAACCTATTTTACAATAAGTGTAGCACCTACCTCGCATTCTTGTGCTCAGTTATAACCCCCAATACCACAATTGCACTCTGCAATTCACCAAACTTAAAGGCAAAGAACCAAGACATTGATAAAGGAAGATAAGGCCTTGTCCCTATTTAACCTACTTGAGAAATAGGGAGGTTGGTAGAAGGTCATGAGGGAAAACATTTGAAATTTTGGGACACACATGCCAAAAAGAGTGTCCACTTTTCTCCTCTGTTAGCAAGTAAAAAAAAATCTTAACAAAAAAAAAAAAAATTGCTTTTTGAAAACTGCCACCTTGGGATACCTCTACAGCATTGGCAGGATTCGAACCCTGGCCGTGAGGGCTGTCCGCACCAAAGGTACAAGACTTAGCTTTGAGCTATAGCTCCTTAGTGGTCTAGAGGATTGCAGTAGTAACTATAAGCAACATACAGGCCTTGGTGTCCTTCCCTGCGGCTTCCATTGCACATGAAAAGGATGACCATGACATAAGGACAATTTGATAGGCTACTTACATGGAAACCAGTGTGGTCCAGTGGGTAAGTGCCTGCCTTCCATGCAGGCAACCAGGGTTCGAATCCCGGGTTCGGCACCAGGTGACTGATGGTGGCAGAGCAGAGGTAAGTTGGAGGTGGGCCTAAATGGCCAATTGGTAAGTAAAATGTGTCTGTGTGTTGTGTAAGAGTGGAAACATGCCTAGTGAATGAGGGATTGCAGATTGGTTGGTAAGTAAAATAGGTGTGGCCTGAACAGAGAGAGGTGAAAGAAAGGGAACAGGTGTTGTGAGGAGGAGGAGCCAAGTCAGAGTGGGTGGGGTCAGAGAGGAGGGGAGTATAGGCGGAGCCTGGGCAGAGAGGTGGGGTATAGGAGGAGCCTAGTCAGAGTGGGTGCGGTCAGAGAGGAGGGGTATAGGCAGAGCCTGGGCAGAATGGGTGGTTTCAGAGAGCAGAGGAATAGGTGGAGGAGGATCCTGACTTATTGTGGGGTACTGCAAATACTTTTTTACTGCACCCCCCTCTATACTCTCTGATTTCTGTTGGGAGGGGGCAGTCAAAATTTGGGGGAGCAGTATTAAAAGGTGCTTGGGCGCAACGTGAAGGCGATGAGGTGCACACAATGGCTTGTTTTCCAGGTACTTTTTGAGGGGCTACCATTAGTTTTTATTGCTCTGATCCTCCCTCATGGGGTGTACGCCAAATGGTTAGGGGCAACGGGGGGGCAAGAAGCTGTTTGACAGTTTCTATTAACAACAGGGGTCACCATACGATTCTGCTGCAGTTATGGTATTGAAAGGTAAAACAAGGAGCATTTGGCTGTATTTTTGCAGGTGGGGTGCCCCAAAATGTTACTGCCAGCAGCAGCAGCCCCCTTCCTCCCCACCCTGCAGATTGGTATAGGTACCTTTAGGACATTTCTGTTGAAAACAGAGGCTATAGCGAATCGCGCTACAAAATCCGAGAGCACTAACACTTGCTAAATAAAGGTGGCATCGGAGCATACGAATGAGGCAGGGAGAGGCTACTGTTGCAATTGGTTTGGCGTTCATAGTGAATAACCTCCAGCATGCGAATAGGCAAAAGTGTGAGGATTGGCAGTGTCTGTAGAGAATTTTGGCACGCTCTTCAGTTGATGTTTTCCTCCTTACGTTGGCCATGAACTACAGAGGAAAGGCCTGGCCTTACTGTTGGGCAAAACATGTATTTATGATTTTAAGAAGTGTAGTCTGGCTGTACTGAGAGGGCCTGTACAGTACGGTAAATGCCTGTATACTCCTGCAATGTGCATCCAACTGTCACTTGAGATTGAGCAGCGAACGAAGCAGCTGGGTTACTGACTGAATGTAAATGGAAGGCACATAGGAAGGGTGTTTGTGGTCACTCAAATGATTGAAACCTGGTTGATGCACTACCAAAGCTGGGGTACCAGGGGGGAACATTTGAGGGGTATTGAGATGGTGGTGTCCAGAGGTCAAAATATGTTTCAGAGACACAGAGGTACTGCGGTCCTGGTCCCACATTGGGGGTAGACAAAAGTCCCTGCTAAAGATTTCTGTCCAACTGTTACCCCATTTTGTGAAGCCTGGCTCCCTCTGTAACGATTCCACAGTGTCTTTCGATCCTACAGATGACTGCAGCAAACTTCCCACATTTTTTCTTGGCCTCATACTCCCAAAGGAGTGCCTGACATTTGCCAGCCTAACGATACTCACATTCTGGGAAAAACCTCACTAACTATGCATATTTATCTACCACACATGGCAAATCCTTACAATTGCAGAACATCATATCGCACTTGTCATCTTTGAGGTACTCTAAGTATTTGGATTTGAGGGAAATATTCATCCTTGCTTGCTCTCTCCCATCTGAAGTCTATGGTGCTGCTGTTCCTTTCTCACATGTCCCTTCAAAGAGACAAGTGACACACAGACTCAATCACTCAGCAAACATATATGCTTTGACGTTTTCATCTTGCTGTTTACCTTCCAAATATTCCCCCTTCACCACAAATACAGGCCTGCCATTCCTCATCCCCTCAGTCGAAGCAGTCCTTCACTCCTTAGGCCCTGCAAGACCACCATGAACAAGAATCATGTCAGCAAGCAGAAGAAAAGCCTCAATGTGCTCTTTTGTTCATACTGCTGCCCTCTAGTAACACTTCATGGCAACTGCAGCATAAGAATGGGACTGAGAAGAGGGCTGTCCTATGCAAATAATATCCTCCCATGCATACTTTCTTCTGAGACGGTCGGCGGCTTGTGGCGTGATACCTCCTCCAACATATGGTCTTCAACCACATTTTAAAAAAGCCCACCTGCCTTAGACGAAGGATTTTGCCACTCGAAGGAAGCACATGGGGACATCACCCTCATTTAGCAGGGTCCTAAATTGCCTGCTGTCAGCCTGTATACAGAACAAGGGCGTTCGTGGGCGTTCGTGAGCGTTCCTCAAAGGAAGGAGGTGGGTGATTAAATCACAGTGCCAGGGCAGGCCCAGCCCAGCCCAGCCCAGCCCAGCCCAGCCCAGCCCAGCCCAGCCCAGCCCAGCCCAGCCCGACACAGCGCACTGCTGTGGAGGTCCATTCCTTCACATCCTGCAGCAGGCATGATGCAGGCCTACTAGAGCAAAGGCTTGACTCTGCCCTTGTCTGTCTCTTAAAGGAAACAATCTTTCTAGCTTCTTATTGCACCTAATAAATAGACTCTAGCTTGCCTCAATTTGACCCATCATTTCATTAGCCAGAGCTCATACTTGACCTTTATTTCTATCCAAGCTCACTGGCACCAAACCCCTGATTTGAGCGAGAGGCTCACACCAAAATGAAAAATCACCATCATCCAACCTATTTTACAATAAGTGTAGCACCTACCTCGCATTCTTGTGCTCAGTTATAACCCCCAATACCACAATTGCACTCTGCAATTCACCAAACTTAAAGGCAAAGAACCAAGACATTGATAAAGGAAGATAAGGCCTTGTCCCTATTTAACCTACTTGAGAAATAGGGAGGTTGGTAGAAGGTCATGAGGGAAAACATTTGAAATTTTGGGACACACATGCCAAAAAGAGTGTCCACTTTTCTCCTCTGTTAGCAAGTAAAAAAAAATCTTAACAAAAAAAAAAAAAATTGCTTTTTGAAAACTGCCACCTTGGGATACCTCTACAGCATTGGCAGGATTCGAACCCTGGCCGTGAGGGCTGTCCGCACCAAAGGTACAAGACTTAGCTTTGAGCTATAGCTCCTTAGTGGTCTAGAGGATTGCAGTAGTAACTATAAGCAACATACAGGCCTTGGTGTCCTTCCCTGCGGCTTCCATTGCACATGAAAAGGATGACCATGACATAAGGACAATTTGATAGGCTACTTACATGGAAACCAGTGTGGTCCAGTGGGTAAGTGCCTGCCTTCCATGCAGGCAACCAGGGTTCGAATCCCGGGTTCGGCACCAGGTGACTGATGGTGGCAGAGCAGAGGTAAGTTGGAGGTGGGCCTAAATGGCCAATTGGTAAGTAAAATGTGTCTGTGTGTTGTGTAAGAGTGGAAACATGCCTAGTGAATGAGGGATTGCAGATTGGTTGGTAAGTAAAATAGGTGTGGCCTGAACAGAGAGAGGTGAAAGAAAGGGAACAGGTGTTGTGAGGAGGAGGAGCCAAGTCAGAGTGGGTGGGGTCAGAGAGGAGGGGAGTATAGGCGGAGCCTGGGCAGAGAGGTGGGGTATAGGAGGAGCCTAGTCAGAGTGGGTGCGGTCAGAGAGGAGGGGTATAGGCAGAGCCTGGGCAGAATGGGTGGTTTCAGAGAGCAGAGGAATAGGTGGAGGAGGATCCTGACTTATTGTGGGGTACTGCAAATACTTTTTTACTGCACCCCCCTCTATACTCTCTGATTTCTGTTGGGAGGGGGCAGTCAAAATTTGGGGGAGCAGTATTAAAAGGTGCTTGGGCGCAACGTGAAGGCGATGAGGTGCACACAATGGCTTGTTTTCCAGGTACTTTTTGAGGGGCTACCATTAGTTTTTATTGCTCTGATCCTCCCTCATGGGGTGTACGCCAAATGGTTAGGGGCAACGGGGGGGCAAGAAGCTGTTTGACAGTTTCTATTAACAACAGGGGTCACCATACGATTCTGCTGCAGTTATGGTATTGAAAGGTAAAACAAGGAGCATTTGGCTGTATTTTTGCAGGTGGGGTGCCCCAAAATGTTACTGCCAGCAGCAGCAGCCCCCTTCCTCCCCACCCTGCAGATTGGTATAGGTACCTTTAGGACATTTCTGTTGAAAACAGAGGCTATAGCGAATCGCGCTACAAAATCCGAGAGCACTAACACTTGCTAAATAAAGGTGGCATCGGAGCATACGAATGAGGCAGGGAGAGGCTACTGTTGCAATTGGTTTGGCGTTCATAGTGAATAACCTCCAGCATGCGAATAGGCAAAAGTGTGAGGATTGGCAGTGTCTGTAGAGAATTTTGGCACGCTCTTCAGTTGATGTTTTTCTCCTTACGTTGGCCATGAACTACAGAGGAAAGGCCTGGCCTTACTGTTGGGCAAAACATGTATTTATGATTTTAAGAAGTGTAGTCTGGCTGTACTGAGAGGGCCTGTACAGTACGGTAAATGCCTGTATACTCCTGCAATGTGCATCCAACTGTCACTTGAGATTGAGCAGCGAACGAAGCAGCTGGGTTACTGACTGAATGTAAATGGAAGGCACATAGGAAGGGTGTTTGTGGTCACTCAAATGATTGAAACCTGGTTGATGCACTACCAAAGCTGGGGTACCAGGGGGGAACATTTGAGGGGTATTGAGATGGTGGTGTCCAGAGGTCAAAATATGTTTCAGAGACACAGAGGTACTGCGGTCCTGGTCCCACATTGGGGGTAGACAAAAGTCCCTGCTAAAGATTTCTGTCCAACTGTTACCCCATTTTGTGAAGCCTGGCTCCCTCTGTAACGATTCCACAGTGTCTTTCGATCCTACAGATGACTGCAGCAAACTTCCCACATTTTTTCTTGGCCTCATACTCCCAAAGGAGTGCCTGACATTTGCCAGCCTAACGATACTCACATTCTGGGAAAAACCTCACTAACTATGCATATTTATCTACCACACATGGCAAATCCTTACAATTGCAGAACATCATATCGCACTTGTCATCTTTGAGGTACTCTAAGTATTTGGATTTGAGGGAAATATTCATCCTTGCTTGCTCTCTCCCATCTGAAGTCTATGGTGCTGCTGTTCCTTTCTCACATGTCCCTTCAAAGAGACAAGTGACACACAGACTCAATCACTCAGCAAACATATATGCTTTGACGTTTTCATCTTGCTGTTTACCTTCCAAATATTCCCCCTTCACCACAAATACAGGCCTGCCATTCCTCATCCCCTCAGTCGAAGCAGTCCTTCACTCCTTAGGCCCTGCAAGACCACCATGAACAAGAATCATGTCAGCAAGCAGAAGAAAAGCCTCAGTGTGCTCTTTTGTTCATACTGCTGCCCTCTAGTAACACTTCATGGCAACTGCAGCATAAGAATGGGACTGAGAAGAGGGCTGTCCTATGCAAATAATATCCTCCCATGCATACTTTCTTCTGAGACGGTCGGCGGCTTGTGGCGTGATACCTCCTCCAACATATGGTCTTCAACCACATTTTAAAAAAGCCCACCTGCCTTAGACGAAGGATTTTGCCACTCGAAGGAAGCACATGGGGACATCACCCTCATTTAGCAGGGTCCTAAATTGCCTGCTGTCAGCCTGTATACAGAACAAGGGCGTTCGTGGGCGTTCGTGAGCGTTCCTCAAAGGAAGGAGGTGGGTGATTAAATCACAGTGCCAGGGCAGGCCCAGCCCAGCCCAGCCCAGCCCAGCCCAGCCCAGCCCAGCCCAGCCCAGCCCAGCCCAGCCCAGCCCAGCCCAGCCCAGCCCAGCCCAGCCCAGCCCGGCACAGCGCACTGCTGTGGAGGTCCATTCCTTCACATCCTGCAGCAGGCATGATGCAGGCCTACTAGAGCAAAGGCTTGACTCTGCCCTTGTCTGTCTCTTAAAGGAAACAATCTTTCTAGCTTCTTATTGCACCTAATAAATAGACTCTAGCTTGCCTCAAACTTGACCCATCATTTCATTAGCCAGAGCTCATACTTGACCTTTATTTCTATCCAATCTCACTGGCACCAAACCCCTGATTTGAGCGAGAGGCTCACACCAAAATGAAAAATCACCATCATCCAACCTATTTTACAATAAGTGTAGCACCTACCTCGCATTCTTGTGCTCAGTTATAACCCCCAATACCACAATTGCACTCTGCAATTCACCAAACTTAAAGGCAAAGAACCAAGACATTGATAAAGGAAGATAAGGCCTTGTCCCTATTTAACCTACTTGAGAAATAGGGAGGTTGGTAGAAGGTCATGAGGGAAAACATTTGAAATTTTGGGACACACATGCCAAAAAGAGTGTCCACTTTTCTCCTCTGTTAGCAAGTAAAAAAAAATCTTAACAAAAAAAAAAAAAATTGCTTTTTGAAAATTGCCACCTTGGGATACCTCTACAGCATTGGCAGGATTCGAACCCTGGCCGTGAGGGCTGTCCGCACCAAAGGTACAAGACTTAGCTTTGAGCTATAGCTCCTTAGTGGTCTAGAGGATTGCAGTAGTAACTATAAGCAACATACAGGCCTTGGTGTCCTTCCCTGCGGCTTCCATTGCACATGAAAAGGATGACCATGACATAAGGACAATTTGATAGGCTACTTACATGGAAACCAGTGTGGTCCAGTGGGTAAGTGCCTGCCTTCCATGCAGGCAACCAGGGTTCGAATCCCGGGTTCGGCACCAGGTGACTGATGGTGGCAGAGCAGAGGTAAGTTGGAGGTGGGCCTAAATGGCCAATTGGTAAGTAAAATGTGTCTGTGTGTTGTGTAAGAGTGGAAACATGCCTAGTGAATGAGGGATTGCAGATTGGTTGGTAAGTAAAATAGGTGTGGCCTGAACAGAGAGAGGTGAAAGAAAGGGAACAGGTGTTGTGAGGAGGAGGAGCCAAGTCAGAGTGGGTGGGGTCAGAGAGGAGGGGAGTATAGGCGGAGCCTGGGCAGAGAGGCGGGGTATAGGAGGAGCCTAGTCAGAGTGGGTGCGGTCAGAGAGGAGGGGTATAGGCAGAGCCTGGGCAGAATGGGTGGTTTCAGAGAGCAGAGGAATAGGTGGAGGAGGATCCTGACTTATTGTGGGGTACTGCAAATACTTTTTTACTGCACCCCCCTCTATACTCTCTGATTTCTGTTGGGAGGGGCAGTCAAAATTTGGGGGAGCAGTATTAAAAGGTGCTTGGGCGCAACGTGAAGGCGATGAGGTGCACACAATGGCTTGTTTTCCAGGTACTTTTTGAGGGGCTACCATTAGTTTTTATTGCTCTGATCCTCCCTCATGGGGTGTACGCCAAATGGTTAGGGGCAACGGGGGGGCAAGAAGCTGTTTGACAGTTTCTATTAACAACAGGGGTCACCATACGATTCTGCTGCAGTTATGGTATTGAAAGGTAAAACAAGGAGCATTTGGCTGTATTTTTGCAGGTGGGGTGCCCCAAAATGTTACTGCCAGCAGCAGCAGCCCCCTTCCTCCCCACCCTGCAGATTGGTATAGGTACCTTTAGGACATTTCTGTTGAAAACAGAGGCTATAGCGAATCGCGCTACAAAATCCGAGAGCACTAACACTTGCTAAATAAAGGTGGCATCGGAGCATACGAATGAGGCAGGGAGAGGCTACTGTTGCAATTGGTTTGGCGTTCATAGTGAATAACCTCCAGCATGCGAATAGGCAAAAGTGTGAGGATTGGCAGTGTCTGTAGAGAATTTTGGCACGCTCTTCAGTTGATGTTTTCCTCCTTACGTTGGCCATGAACTACAGAGGAAAGGCCTGGCCTTACTGTTGGGCAAAACATGTATTTATGATTTTAAGAAGTGTAGTCTGGCTGTACTGAGAGGGCCTGTACAGTACGGTAAATGCCTGTATACTCCTGCAATGTGCATCCAACTGTCACTTGAGATTGAGCAGCGAACGAAGCAGCTGGGTTACTGACTGAATGTAAATGGAAGGCACATAGGAAGGGTGTTTGTGGTCACTCAAATGATTGAAACCTGGTTGATGCACTACCAAAGCTGGGGTACCAGGGGGGAACATTTGAGGGGTATTGAGATGGTGGTGTCCAGAGGTCAAAATATGTTTCAGAGACACAGAGGTACTGCGGTCCTGGTCCCACATTGGGGGTAGACAAAAGTCCCTGCTAAAGATTTCTGTCCAACTGTTACCCCATTTTGTGAAGCCTGGCTCCCTCTGTAACGATTCCACAGTGTCTTTCGATCCTACAGATGACTGCAGCAAACTTCCCACATTTTTTCTTGGCCTCATACTCCCAAAGGAGTGCCTGACATTTGCCAGCCTAACGATACTCACATTCTGGGAAAAACCTCACTAACTATGCATATTTATCTACCACACATGGCAAATCCTTACAATTGCAGAACATCATATCGCACTTGTCATCTTTGAGGTACTCTAAGTATTTGGATTTGAGGGAAATATTCATCCTTGCTTGCTCTCTCCCATCTGAAGTCTATGGTGCTGCTGTTCCTTTCTCACATGTCCCTTCAAAGAGACAAGTGACACACAGACTCAATCACTCAGCAAACATATATGCTTTGACGTTTTCATCTTGCTGTTTACCTTCCAAATATTCCCCCTTCACCACAAATACAGGCCTGCCATTCCTCATCCCCTCAGTCGAAGCAGTCCTTCACTCCTTAGGCCCTGCAAGACCACCATGAACAAGAATCATGTCAGCAAGCAGAAGAAAAGCCTCAGTGTGCTCTTTTGTTCATACTGCTGCCCTCTAGTAACACTTCATGGCAACTGCAGCATAAGAATGGGACTGAGAAGAGGGCTGTCCTATGCAAATAATATCCTCCCATGCATACTTTCTTCTGAGACGGTCGGCGGCTTGTGGCGTGATACCTCCTCCAACATATGGTCTTCAACCACATTTTAAAAAAGCCCACCTGCCTTAGACGAAGGATTTTGCCACTCGAAGGAAGCACATGGGGACATCACCCTCATTTAGCAGGGTCCTAAATTGCCTGCTGTCAGCCTGTATACAGAACAAGGGCGTTCGTGGGCGTTCGTGAGCGTTCCTCAAAGGAAGGAGGTGGGTGATTAAATCACAGTGCCAGGGCAGGCCCAGCCCAGCCCAGCCCAGCCCAGCCCAGCCCAGCCCAGCCCAGCCCAGCCCAGCCCAGCCCAGCCCAGCCCAGCCCAGCCCAGCCCAGCCCGGCACAGCGCACTGCTGTGGAGGTCCATTCCTTCACATCCTGCAGCAGGCATGATGCAGGCCTACTAGAGCAAAGGCTTGACTCTGCCCTTGTCTGTCTCTTAAAGGAAACAATCTTTCTAGCTTCTTATTGCACCTAATAAATAGACTCTAGCTTGCCTCAAACTTGACCCATCATTTCATTAGCCAGAGCTCATACTTGACCTTTATTTCTATCCAAGCTCACTGGCACCAAACCCCTGATTTGAGCGAGAGGCTCACACCAAAATGAAAAATCACCATCATCCAACCTATTTTACAATAAGTGTAGCACCTACCTCGCATTCTTGTGCTCAGTTATAACCCCCAATACCACAATTGCACTCTGCAATTCACCAAACTTAAAGGCAAAGAACCAAGACATTGATAAAGGAAGATAAGGCCTTGTCCCTATTTAACCTACTTGAGAAATAGGGAGGTTGGTAGAAGGTCATGAGGGAAAACATTTGAAATTTTGGGACACACATGCCAAAAAGAGTGTCCACTTTTCTCCTCTGTTAGCAAGTAAAAAAAAATCTTAACAAAAAAAAAAAAAATTGCTTTTTGAAAATTGCCACCTTGGGATACCTCTACAGCATTGGCAGGATTCAAACCCTGGCCGTGAGGGCTGTCCGCACCAAAGGTACAAGACTTAGCTTTGAGCTATAGCTCCTTAGTGGTCTAGAGGATTGCAGTAGTAACTATAAGCAACATACAGGCCTTGGTGTCCTTCCCTGCGGCTTCCATTGCACATGAAAAGGATGACCATGACATAAGGACAATTTGATAGGCTACTTACATGGAAACCAGTGTGGTCCAGTGGGTAAGTGCCTGCCTTCCATGCAGGCAACCAGGGTTCGAATCCCGGGTTCGGCACCAGGTGACTGATGGTGGCAGAGCAGAGGTAAGTTGGAGGTGGGCCTAAATGGCCAATTGGTAAGTAAAATGTGTCTGTGTGTTGTGTAAGAGTGGAAACATGCCTAGTGAATGAGGGATTGCAGATTGGTTGGTAAGTAAAATAGGTGTGGCCTGAACAGAGAGAGGTGAAAGAAAGGGAACAGGTGTTGTGAGGAGGAGGAGCCAAGTCAGAGTGGGTGGGGTCAGAGAGGAGGGGAGTATAGGCGGAGCCTGGGCAGAGAGGCGGGGTATAGGAGGAGCCTAGTCAGAGTGGGTGCGGTCAGAGAGGAGGGGTATAGGCAGAGCCTGGGCAGAATGGGTGGTTTCAGAGAGCAGAGGAATAGGTGGAGGAGGATCCTGACTTATTGTGGGGTACTGCAAATACTTTTTTACTGCACCCCCCTCTATACTCTCTGATTTCTGTTGGGAGGGGGCAGTCAAAATTTGGGGGAGCAGTATTAAAAGGTGCTTGGGCGCAACGTGAAGGCGATGAGGTGCACACAATGGCTTGTTTTCCAGGTACTTTTTGAGGGGCTACCATTAGTTTTTATTGCTCTGATCCTCCCTCATGGGGTGTACGCCAAATGGTTAGGGGCAACGGGGGGGCAAGAAGCTGTTTGACAGTTTCTATTAACAACAGGGGTCACCATACGATTCTGCTGCAGTTATGGTATTGAAAGGTAAAACAAGGAGCATTTGGCTGTATTTTTGCAGGTGGGGTGCCCCAAAATGTTACTGCCAGCAGCAGCAGCCCCCTTCCTCCCCACCCTGCAGATTGGTATAGGTACCTTTAGGACATTTCTGTTGAAAACAGAGGCTATAGCGAATCGCGCTACAAAATCCGAGAGCACTAACACTTGCTAAATAAAGGTGGCATCGGAGCATACGAATGAGGCAGGGAGAGGCTACTGTTGCAATTGGTTTGGCGTTCATAGTGAATAACCTCCAGCATGCGAATAGGCAAAAGTGTGAGGATTGGCAGTGTCTGTAGAGAATTTTGGCACGCTCTTCAGTTGATGTTTTCCTCCTTACGTTGGCCATGAACTACAGAGGAAAGGCCTGGCCTTACTGTTGGGCAAAACATGTATTTATGATTTTAAGAAGTGTAGTCTGGCTGTACTGAGAGGGCCTGTACAGTACGGTAAATGCCTGTATACTCCTGCAATGTGCATCCAACTGTCACTTGAGATTGAGCAGCGAACGAAGCAGCTGGGTTACTGACTGAATGTAAATGGAAGGCACATAGGAAGGGTGTTTGTGGTCACTCAAATGATTGAAACCTGGTTGATGCACTACCAAAGCTGGGGTACCAGGGGGGAACATTTGAGGGGTATTGAGATGGTGGTGTCCAGAGGTCAAAATATGTTTCAGAGACACAGAGGTACTGCGGTCCTGGTCCCACATTGGGGGTAGACAAAAGTCCCTGCTAAAGATTTCTGTCCAACTGTTACCCCATTTTGTGAAGCCTGGCTCCCTCTGTAACGATTCCACAGTGTCTTTCGATCCTACAGATGACTGCAGCAAACTTCCCACATTTTTTCTTGGCCTCATACTCCCAAAGGAGTGCCTGACATTTGCCAGCCTAACGATACTCACATTCTGGGAAAAACCTCACTAACTATGCATATTTATCTACCACACATGGCAAATCCTTACAATTGCAGAACATCATATCGCACTTGTCATCTTTGAGGTACTCTAAGTATTTGGATTTGAGGGAAATATTCATCCTTGCTTGCTCTCTCCCATCTGAAGTCTATGGTGCTGCTGTTCCTTTCTCACATGTCCCTTCAAAGAGACAAGTGACACACAGACTCAATCACTCAGCAAACATATATGCTTTGACGTTTTCATCTTGCTGTTTACCTTCCAAATATTCCCCCTTCACCACAAATACAGGCCTGCCATTCCTCATCCCCTCAGTCGAAGCAGTCCTTCACTCCTTAGGCCCTGCAAGACCACCATGAACAAGAATCATGTCAGCAAGCAGAAGAAAAGCCTCAATGTGCTCTTTTGTTCATACTGCTGCCCTCTAGTAACACTTCATGGCAACTGCAGCATAAGAATGGGACTGAGAAGAGGGCTGTCCTATGCAAATAATATCCTCCCATGCATACTTTCTTCTGAGACGGTCGGCGGCTTGTGGCGTGATACCTCCTCCAACATATGGTCTTCAACCACATTTTAAAAAAGCCCACCTGCCTTAGACGAAGGATTTTGCCACTCGAAGGAAGCACATGGGGACATCACCCTCATTTAGCAGGGTCCTAAATTGCCTGCTGTCAGCCTGTATACAGAACAAGGGCGTTCGTGGGCGTTCGTGAGCGTTCCTCAAAGGAAGGAGGTGGGTGATTAAATCACAGTGCCAGGGCAGGCCCAGCCCAGCCCAGCCCAGCCCAGCCCAGCCCAGCCCAGCCCAGCCCAGCCCAGCCCAGCCCGACACAGCGCACTGCTGTGGAGGTCCATTCCTTCACATCCTGCAGCAGGCATGATGCAGGCCTACTAGAGCAAAGGCTTGACTCTGCCCTTGTCTGTCTCTTAAAGGAAACAATCTTTCTAGCTTCTTATTGCACCTAATAAATAGACTCTAGCTTGCCTCAATTTGACCCATCATTTCATTAGCCAGAGCTCATACTTGACCTTTATTTCTATCCAAGCTCACTGGCACCAAACCCCTGATTTGAGCGAGAGGCTCACACCAAAATGAAAAATCACCATCATCCAACCTATTTTACAATAAGTGTAGCACCTACCTCGCATTCTTGTGCTCAGTTATAACCCCCAATACCACAATTGCACTCTGCAATTCACCAAACTTAAAGGCAAAGAACCAAGACATTGATAAAGGAAGATAAGGCCTTGTCCCTATTTAACCTACTTGAGAAATAGGGAGGTTGGTAGAAGGTCATGAGGGAAAACATTTGAAATTTTGGGACACACATGCCAAAAAGAGTGTCCACTTTTCTCCTCTGTTAGCAAGTAAAAAAAAATCTTAACAAAAAAAAAAAAAATTGCTTTTTGAAAACTGCCACCTTGGGATACCTCTACAGCATTGGCAGGATTCGAACCCTGGCCGTGAGGGCTGTCCGCACCAAAGGTACAAGACTTAGCTTTGAGCTATAGCTCCTTAGTGGTCTAGAGGATTGCAGTAGTAACTATAAGCAACATACAGGCCTTGGTGTCCTTCCCTGCGGCTTCCATTGCACATGAAAAGGATGACCATGACATAAGGACAATTTGATAGGCTACTTACATGGAAACCAGTGTGGTCCAGTGGGTAAGTGCCTGCCTTCCATGCAGGCAACCAGGGTTCGAATCCCGGGTTCGGCACCAGGTGACTGATGGTGGCAGAGCAGAGGTAAGTTGGAGGTGGGCCTAAATGGCCAATTGGTAAGTAAAATGTGTCTGTGTGTTGTGTAAGAGTGGAAACATGCCTAGTGAATGAGGGATTGCAGATTGGTTGGTAAGTAAAATAGGTGTGGCCTGAACAGAGAGAGGTGAAAGAAAGGGAACAGGTGTTGTGAGGAGGAGGAGCCAAGTCAGAGTGGGTGGGGTCAGAGAGGAGGGGAGTATAGGCGGAGCCTGGGCAGAGAGGTGGGGTATAGGAGGAGCCTAGTCAGAGTGGGTGCGGTCAGAGAGGAGGGGTATAGGCAGAGCCTGGGCAGAATGGGTGGTTTCAGAGAGCAGAGGAATAGGTGGAGGAGGATCCTGACTTATTGTGGGGTACTGCAAATACTTTTTTACTGCACCCCCCTCTATACTCTCTGATTTCTGTTGGGAGGGGGCAGTCAAAATTTGGGGGAGCAGTATTAAAAGGTGCTTGGGCGCAACGTGAAGGCGATGAGGTGCACACAATGGCTTGTTTTCCAGGTACTTTTTGAGGGGCTACCATTAGTTTTTATTGCTCTGATCCTCCCTCATGGGGTGTACGCCAAATGGTTAGGGGCAACGGGGGGGCAAGAAGCTGTTTGACAGTTTCTATTAACAACAGGGGTCACCATACGATTCTGCTGCAGTTATGGTATTGAAAGGTAAAACAAGGAGCATTTGGCTGTATTTTTGCAGGTGGGGTGCCCCAAAATGTTACTGCCAGCAGCAGCAGCCCCCTTCCTCCCCACCCTGCAGATTGGTATAGGTACCTTTAGGACATTTCTGTTGAAAACAGAGGCTATAGCGAATCGCGCTACAAAATCCGAGAGCACTAACACTTGCTAAATAAAGGTGGCATCGGAGCATACGAATGAGGCAGGGAGAGGCTACTGTTGCAATTGGTTTGGCGTTCATAGTGAATAACCTCCAGCATGCGAATAGGCAAAAGTGTGAGGATTGGCAGTGTCTGTAGAGAATTTTGGCACGCTCTTCAGTTGATGTTTTCCTCCTTACGTTGGCCATGAACTACAGAGGAAAGGCCTGGCCTTACTGTTGGGCAAAACATGTATTTATGATTTTAAGAAGTGTAGTCTGGCTGTACTGAGAGGGCCTGTACAGTACGGTAAATGCCTGTATACTCCTGCAATGTGCATCCAACTGTCACTTGAGATTGAGCAGCGAACGAAGCAGCTGGGTTACTGACTGAATGTAAATGGAAGGCACATAGGAAGGGTGTTTGTGGTCACTCAAATGATTGAAACCTGGTTGATGCACTACCAAAGCTGGGGTACCAGGGGGGAACATTTGAGGGGTATTGAGATGGTGGTGTCCAGAGGTCAAAATATGTTTCAGAGACACAGAGGTACTGCGGTCCTGGTCCCACATTGGGGGTAGACAAAAGTCCCTGCTAAAGATTTCTGTCCAACTGTTACCCCATTTTGTGAAGCCTGGCTCCCTCTGTAACGATTCCACAGTGTCTTTCGATCCTACAGATGACTGCAGCAAACTTCCCACATTTTTTCTTGGCCTCATACTCCCAAAGGAGTGCCTGACATTTGCCAGCCTAACGATACTCACATTCTGGGAAAAACCTCACTAACTATGCATATTTATCTACCACACATGGCAAATCCTTACAATTGCAGAACATCATATCGCACTTGTCATCTTTGAGGTACTCTAAGTATTTGGATTTGAGGGAAATATTCATCCTTGCTTGCTCTCTCCCATCTGAAGTCTATGGTGCTGCTGTTCCTTTCTCACATGTCCCTTCAAAGAGACAAGTGACACACAGACTCAATCACTCAGCAAACATATATGCTTTGACGTTTTCATCTTGCTGTTTACCTTCCAAATATTCCCCCTTCACCACAAATACAGGCCTGCCATTCCTCATCCCCTCAGTCGAAGCAGTCCTTCACTCCTTAGGCCCTGCAAGACCACCATGAACAAGAATCATGTCAGCAAGCAGAAGAAAAGCCTCAATGTGCTCTTTTGTTCATACTGCTGCCCTCTAGTAACACTTCATGGCAACTGCAGCATAAGAATGGGACTGAGAAGAGGGCTGTCCTATGCAAATAATATCCTCCCATGCATACTTTCTTCTGAGACGGTCGGCGGCTTGTGGCGTGATACCTCCTCCAACATATGGTCTTCAACCACATTTTAAAAAAGCCCACCTGCCTTAGACGAAGGATTTTGCCACTCGAAGGAAGCACATGGGGACATCACCCTCATTTAGCAGGGTCCTAAATTGCCTGCTGTCAGCCTGTATACAGAACAAGGGCGTTCGTGGGCGTTCGTGAGCGTTCCTCAAAGGAAGGAGGTGGGTGATTAAATCACAGTGCCAGGGCAGGCCCAGCCCAGCCCAGCCCAGCCCAGCCCAGCCCAGCCCAGCCCAGCCCAGCCCAGCCCAGCCCAGCCCGACACAGCGCACTGCTGTGGAGGTCCATTCCTTCACATCCTGCAGCAGGCATGATGCAGGCCTACTAGAGCAAAGGCTTGACTCTGCCCTTGTCTGTCTCTTAAAGGAAACAATCTTTCTAGCTTCTTATTGCACCTAATAAATAGACTCTAGCTTGCCTCAATTTGACCCATCATTTCATTAGCCAGAGCTCATACTTGACCTTTATTTCTATCCAAGCTCACTGGCACCAAACCCCTGATTTGAGCGAGAGGCTCACACCAAAATGAAAAATCACCATCATCCAACCTATTTTACAATAAGTGTAGCACCTACCTCGCATTCTTGTGCTCAGTTATAACCCCCAATACCACAATTGCACTCTGCAATTCACCAAACTTAAAGGCAAAGAACCAAGACATTGATAAAGGAAGATAAGGCCTTGTCCCTATTTAACCTACTTGAGAAATAGGGAGGTTGGTAGAAGGTCATGAGGGAAAACATTTGAAATTTTGGGACACACATGCCAAAAAGAGTGTCCACTTTTCTCCTCTGTTAGCAAGTAAAAAAAAATCTTAACAAAAAAAAAAAAAATTGCTTTTTGAAAACTGCCACCTTGGGATACCTCTACAGCATTGGCAGGATTCGAACCCTGGCCGTGAGGGCTGTCCGCACCAAAGGTACAAGACTTAGCTTTGAGCTATAGCTCCTTAGTGGTCTAGAGGATTGCAGTAGTAACTATAAGCAACATACAGGCCTTGGTGTCCTTCCCTGCGGCTTCCATTGCACATGAAAAGGATGACCATGACATAAGGACAATTTGATAGGCTACTTACATGGAAACCAGTGTGGTCCAGTGGGTAAGTGCCTGCCTTCCATGCAGGCAACCAGGGTTCGAATCCCGGGTTCGGCACCAGGTGACTGATGGTGGCAGAGCAGAGGTAAGTTGGAGGTGGGCCTAAATGGCCAATTGGTAAGTAAAATGTGTCTGTGTGTTGTGTAAGAGTGGAAACATGCCTAGTGAATGAGGGATTGCAGATTGGTTGGTAAGTAAAATAGGTGTGGCCTGAACAGAGAGAGGTGAAAGAAAGGGAACAGGTGTTGTGAGGAGGAGGAGCCAAGTCAGAGTGGGTGGGGTCAGAGAGGAGGGGAGTATAGGCGGAGCCTGGGCAGAGAGGTGGGGTATAGGAGGAGCCTAGTCAGAGTGGGTGCGGTCAGAGAGGAGGGGTATAGGCAGAGCCTGGGCAGAATGGGTGGTTTCAGAGAGCAGAGGAATAGGTGGAGGAGGATCCTGACTTATTGTGGGGTACTGCAAATACTTTTTTACTGCACCCCCCTCTATACTCTCTGATTTCTGTTGGGAGGGGGCAGTCAAAATTTGGGGGAGCAGTATTAAAAGGTGCTTGGGCGCAACGTGAAGGCGATGAGGTGCACACAATGGCTTGTTTTCCAGGTACTTTTTGAGGGGCTACCATTAGTTTTTATTGCTCTGATCCTCCCTCATGGGGTGTACGCCAAATGGTTAGGGGCAACGGGGGGGCAAGAAGCTGTTTGACAGTTTCTATTAACAACAGGGGTCACCATACGATTCTGCTGCAGTTATGGTATTGAAAGGTAAAACAAGGAGCATTTGGCTGTATTTTTGCAGGTGGGGTGCCCCAAAATGTTACTGCCAGCAGCAGCAGCCCCCTTCCTCCCCACCCTGCAGATTGGTATAGGTACCTTTAGGACATTTCTGTTGAAAACAGAGGCTATAGCGAATCGCGCTACAAAATCCGAGAGCACTAACACTTGCTAAATAAAGGTGGCATCGGAGCATACGAATGAGGCAGGGAGAGGCTACTGTTGCAATTGGTTTGGCGTTCATAGTGAATAACCTCCAGCATGCGAATAGGCAAAAGTGTGAGGATTGGCAGTGTCTGTAGAGAATTTTGGCACGCTCTTCAGTTGATGTTTTTCTCCTTACGTTGGCCATGAACTACAGAGGAAAGGCCTGGCCTTACTGTTGGGCAAAACATGTATTTATGATTTTAAGAAGTGTAGTCTGGCTGTACTGAGAGGGCCTGTACAGTACGGTAAATGCCTGTATACTCCTGCAATGTGCATCCAACTGTCACTTGAGATTGAGCAGCGAACGAAGCAGCTGGGTTACTGACTGAATGTAAATGGAAGGCACATAGGAAGGGTGTTTGTGGTCACTCAAATGATTGAAACCTGGTTGATGCACTACCAAAGCTGGGGTACCAGGGGGGAACATTTGAGGGGTATTGAGATGGTGGTGTCCAGAGGTCAAAATATGTTTCAGAGACACAGAGGTACTGCGGTCCTGGTCCCACATTGGGGGTAGACAAAAGTCCCTGCTAAAGATTTCTGTCCAACTGTTACCCCATTTTGTGAAGCCTGGCTCCCTCTGTAACGATTCCCCAGTGTCTTTCGATCCTACAGATGACTGCAGCAAACTTCCCACATTTTTTCTTGGCCTCATACTCCCAAAGGAGTGCCTGACATTTGCCAGCCTAACGATACTCACATTCTGGGAAAAACCTCACTAACTATGCATATTTATCTACCACACATGGCAAATCCTTACAATTGCAGAACATCATATCGCACTTGTCATCTTTGAGGTACTCTAAGTATTTGGATTTGAGGGAAATATTCATCCTTGCTTGCTCTCTCCCATCTGAAGTCTATGGTGCTGCTGTTCCTTTCTCACATGTCCCTTCAAAGAGACAAGTGACACACAGACTCAATCACTCAGCAAACATATATGCTTTGACGTTTTCATCTTGCTGTTTACCTTCCAAATATTCCCCCTTCACCACAAATACAGGCCTGCCATTCCTCATCCCCTCAGTCGAAGCAGTCCTTCACTCCTTAGGCCCTGCAAGACCACCATGAACAAGAATCATGTCAGCAAGCAGAAGAAAAGCCTCAGTGTGCTCTTTTGTTCATACTGCTGCCCTCTAGTAACACTTCATGGCAACTGCAGCATAAGAATGGGACTGAGAAGAGGGCTGTCCTATGCAAATAATATCCTCCCATGCATACTTTCTTCTGAGACGGTCGGCGGCTTGTGGCGTGATACCTCCTCCAACATATGGTCTTCAACCACATTTTAAAAAAGCCCACCTGCCTTAGACGAAGGATTTTGCCACTCGAAGGAAGCACATGGGGACATCACCCTCATTTAGCAGGGTCCTAAATTGCCTGCTGTCAGCCTGTATACAGAACAAGGGCGTTCGTGGGCGTTCGTGAGCGTTCCTCAAAGGAAGGAGGTGGGTGATTAAATCACAGTGCCAGGGCAGGCCCAGCCCAGCCCAGCCCAGCCCAGCCCAGCCCAGCCCAGCCCAGCCCAGCCCAGCCCAGCCCAGCCCAGCCCAGCCCAGCCCAGCCCAGCCCAGCCCAGCCCAGCCCAGCCCAGCCCAGCCCAGCCCGGCACAGCGCACTGCTGTGGAGGTCCATTCCTTCACATCCTGCAGCAGGCATGATGCAGGCCTACTAGAGCAAAGGCTTGACTCTGCCCTTGTCTGTCTCTTAAAGGAAACAATCTTTCTAGCTTCTTATTGCACCTAATAAATAGACTCTAGCTTGCCTCAAACTTGACCCATCATTTCATTAGCCAGAGCTCATACTTGACCTTTATTTCTATCCAAGCTCACTGGCACCAAACCCCTGATTTGAGCGAGAGGCTCACACCAAAATGAAAAATCACCATCATCCAACCTATTTTACAATAAGTGTAGCACCTACCTCGCATTCTTGTGCTCAGTTATAACCCCCAATACCACAATTGCACTCTGCAATTCACCAAACTTAAAGGCAAAGAACCAAGACATTGATAAAGGAAGATAAGGCCTTGTCCCTATTTAACCTACTTGAGAAATAGGGAGGTTGGTAGAAGGTCATGAGGGAAAACATTTGAAATTTTGGGACACACATGCCAAAAAGAGTGTCCACTTTTCTCCTCTGTTAGCAAGTAAAAAAAAATCTTAACAAAAAAAAAAAAAATTGCTTTTTGAAAATTGCCACCTTGGGATACCTCTACAGCATTGGCAGGATTCAAACCCTGGCCGTGAGGGCTGTCCGCACCAAAGGTACAAGACTTAGCTTTGAGCTATAGCTCCTTAGTGGTCTAGAGGATTGCAGTAGTAACTATAAGCAACATACAGGCCTTGGTGTCCTTCCCTGCGGCTTCCATTGCACATGAAAAGGATGACCATGACATAAGGACAATTTGATAGGCTACTTACATGGAAACCAGTGTGGTCCAGTGGGTAAGTGCCTGCCTTCCATGCAGGCAACCAGGGTTCGAATCCCGGGTTCGGCACCAGGTGACTGATGGTGGCAGAGCAGAGGTAAGTTGGAGGTGGGCCTAAATGGCCAATTGGTAAGTAAAATGTGTCTGTGTGTTGTGTAAGAGTGGAAACATGCCTAGTGAATGAGGGATTGCAGATTGGTTGGTAAGTAAAATAGGTGTGGCCTGAACAGAGAGAGGTGAAAGAAAGGGAACAGGTGTTGTGAGGAGGAGGAGCCAAGTCAGAGTGGGTGGGGTCAGAGAGGAGGGGAGTATAGGCGGAGCCTGGGCAGAGAGGCGGGGTATAGGAGGAGCCTAGTCAGAGTGGGTGCGGTCAGAGAGGAGGGGTATAGGCAGAGCCTGGGCAGAATGGGTGGTTTCAGAGAGCAGAGGAATAGGTGGAGGAGGATCCTGACTTATTGTGGGGTACTGCAAATACTTTTTTACTGCACCCCCCTCTATACTCTCTGATTTCTGTTGGGAGGGGGCAGTCAAAATTTGGGGGAGCAGTATTAAAAGGTGCTTGGGCGCAACGTGAAGGCGATGAGGTGCACACAATGGCTTGTTTTCCAGGTACTTTTTGAGGGGCTACCATTAGTTTTTATTGCTCTGATCCTCCCTCATGGGGTGTACGCCAAATGGTTAGGGGCAACGGGGGGGCAAGAAGCTGTTTGACAGTTTCTATTAACAACAGGGGTCACCATACGATTCTGCTGCAGTTATGGTATTGAAAGGTAAAACAAGGAGCATTTGGCTGTATTTTTGCAGGTGGGGTGCCCCAAAATGTTACTGCCAGCAGCAGCAGCCCCCTTCCTCCCCACCCTGCAGATTGGTATAGGTACCTTTAGGACATTTCTGTTGAAAACAGAGGCTATAGCGAATCGCGCTACAAAATCCGAGAGCACTAACACTTGCTAAATAAAGGTGGCATCGGAGCATACGAATGAGGCAGGGAGAGGCTACTGTTGCAATTGGTTTGGCGTTCATAGTGAATAACCTCCAGCATGCGAATAGGCAAAAGTGTGAGGATTGGCAGTGTCTGTAGAGAATTTTGGCACGCTCTTCAGTTGATGTTTTCCTCCTTACGTTGGCCATGAACTACAGAGGAAAGGCCTGGCCTTACTGTTGGGCAAAACATGTATTTATGATTTTAAGAAGTGTAGTCTGGCTGTACTGAGAGGGCCTGTACAGTACGGTAAATGCCTGTATACTCCTGCAATGTGCATCCAACTGTCACTTGAGATTGAGCAGCGAACGAAGCAGCTGGGTTACTGACTGAATGTAAATGGAAGGCACATAGGAAGGGTGTTTGTGGTCACTCAAATGATTGAAACCTGGTTGATGCACTACCAAAGCTGGGGTACCAGGGGGGAACATTTGAGGGGTATTGAGATGGTGGTGTCCAGAGGTCAAAATATGTTTCAGAGACACAGAGGTACTGCGGTCCTGGTCCCACATTGGGGGTAGACAAAAGTCCCTGCTAAAGATTTCTGTCCAACTGTTACCCCATTTTGTGAAGCCTGGCTCCCTCTGTAACGATTCCACAGTGTCTTTCGATCCTACAGATGACTGCAGCAAACTTCCCACATTTTTTCTTGGCCTCATACTCCCAAAGGAGTGCCTGACATTTGCCAGCCTAACGATACTCACATTCTGGGAAAAACCTCACTAACTATGCATATTTATCTACCACACATGGCAAATCCTTACAATTGCAGAACATCATATCGCACTTGTCATCTTTGAGGTACTCTAAGTATTTGGATTTGAGGGAAATATTCATCCTTGCTTGCTCTCTCCCATCTGAAGTCTATGGTGCTGCTGTTCCTTTCTCACATGTCCCTTCAAAGAGACAAGTGACACACAGACTCAATCACTCAGCAAACATATATGCTTTGACGTTTTCATCTTGCTGTTTACCTTCCAAATATTCCCCCTTCACCACAAATACAGGCCTGCCATTCCTCATCCCCTCAGTCGAAGCAGTCCTTCACTCCTTAGGCCCTGCAAGACCACCATGAACAAGAATCATGTCAGCAAGCAGAAGAAAAGCCTCAATGTGCTCTTTTGTTCATACTGCTGCCCTCTAGTAACACTTCATGGCAACTGCAGCATAAGAATGGGACTGAGAAGAGGGCTGTCCTATGCAAATAATATCCTCCCATGCATACTTTCTTCTGAGACGGTCGGCGGCTTGTGGCGTGATACCTCCTCCAACATATGGTCTTCAACCACATTTTAAAAAAGCCCACCTGCCTTAGACGAAGGATTTTGCCACTCGAAGGAAGCACATGGGGACATCACCCTCATTTAGCAGGGTCCTAAATTGCCTGCTGTCAGCCTGTATACAGAACAAGGGCGTTCGTGGGCGTTCGTGAGCGTTCCTCAAAGGAAGGAGGTGGGTGATTAAATCACAGTGCCAGGGCAGGCCCAGCCCAGCCCAGCCCAGCCCAGCCCAGCCCAGCCCAGCCCAGCCCAGCCCAGCCCAGCCCAGCCCAGCCCAGCCCGACACAGCGCACTGCTGTGGAGGTCCATTCCTTCACATCCTGCAGCAGGCATGATGCAGGCCTACTAGAGCAAAGGCTTGACTCTGCCCTTGTCTGTCTCTTAAAGGAAACAATCTTTCTAGCTTCTTATTGCACCTAATAAATAGACTCTAGCTTGCCTCAATTTGACCCATCATTTCATTAGCCAGAGCTCATACTTGACCTTTATTTCTATCCAAGCTCACTGGCACCAAACCCCTGATTTGAGCGAGAGGCTCACACCAAAATGAAAAATCACCATCATCCAACCTATTTTACAATAAGTGTAGCACCTACCTCGCATTCTTGTGCTCAGTTATAACCCCCAATACCACAATTGCACTCTGCAATTCACCAAACTTAAAGGCAAAGAACCAAGACATTGATAAAGGAAGATAAGGCCTTGTCCCTATTTAACCTACTTGAGAAATAGGGAGGTTGGTAGAAGGTCATGAGGGAAAACATTTGAAATTTTGGGACACACATGCCAAAAAGAGTGTCCACTTTTCTCCTCTGTTAGCAAGTAAAAAAAAATCTTAACAAAAAAAAAAAAAATTGCTTTTTGAAAACTGCCACCTTGGGATACCTCTACAGCATTGGCAGGATTCGAACCCTGGCCGTGAGGGCTGTCCGCACCAAAGGTACAAGACTTAGCTTTGAGCTATAGCTCCTTAGTGGTCTAGAGGATTGCAGTAGTAACTATAAGCAACATACAGGCCTTGGTGTCCTTCCCTGCGGCTTCCATTGCACATGAAAAGGATGACCATGACATAAGGACAATTTGATAGGCTACTTACATGGAAACCAGTGTGGTCCAGTGGGTAAGTGCCTGCCTTCCATGCAGGCAACCAGGGTTCGAATCCCGGGTTCGGCACCAGGTGACTGATGGTGGCAGAGCAGAGGTAAGTTGGAGGTGGGCCTAAATGGCCAATTGGTAAGTAAAATGTGTCTGTGTGTTGTGTAAGAGTGGAAACATGCCTAGTGAATGAGGGATTGCAGATTGGTTGGTAAGTAAAATAGGTGTGGCCTGAACAGAGAGAGGTGAAAGAAAGGGAACAGGTGTTGTGAGGAGGAGGAGCCAAGTCAGAGTGGGTGGGGTCAGAGAGGAGGGGAGTATAGGCGGAGCCTGGGCAGAGAGGTGGGGTATAGGAGGAGCCTAGTCAGAGTGGGTGCGGTCAGAGAGGAGGGGTATAGGCAGAGCCTGGGCAGAATGGGTGGTTTCAGAGAGCAGAGGAATAGGTGGAGGAGGATCCTGACTTATTGTGGGGTACTGCAAATACTTTTTTACTGCACCCCCCTCTATACTCTCTGATTTCTGTTGGGAGGGGGCAGTCAAAATTTGGGGGAGCAGTATTAAAAGGTGCTTGGGCGCAACGTGAAGGCGATGAGGTGCACACAATGGCTTGTTTTCCAGGTACTTTTTGAGGGGCTACCATTAGTTTTTATTGCTCTGATCCTCCCTCATGGGGTGTACGCCAAATGGTTAGGGGCAACGGGGGGGCAAGAAGCTGTTTGACAGTTTCTATTAACAACAGGGGTCACCATACGATTCTGCTGCAGTTATGGTATTGAAAGGTAAAACAAGGAGCATTTGGCTGTATTTTTGCAGGTGGGGTGCCCCAAAATGTTACTGCCAGCAGCAGCAGCCCCCTTCCTCCCCACCCTGCAGATTGGTATAGGTACCTTTAGGACATTTCTGTTGAAAACAGAGGCTATAGCGAATCGCGCTACAAAATCCGAGAGCACTAACACTTGCTAAATAAAGGTGGCATCGGAGCATACGAATGAGGCAGGGAGAGGCTACTGTTGCAATTGGTTTGGCGTTCATAGTGAATAACCTCCAGCATGCGAATAGGCAAAAGTGTGAGGATTGGCAGTGTCTGTAGAGAATTTTGGCACGCTCTTCAGTTGATGTTTTCCTCCTTACGTTGGCCATGAACTACAGAGGAAAGGCCTGGCCTTACTGTTGGGCAAAACATGTATTTATGATTTTAAGAAGTGTAGTCTGGCTGTACTGAGAGGGCCTGTACAGTACGGTAAATGCCTGTATACTCCTGCAATGTGCATCCAACTGTCACTTGAGATTGAGCAGCGAACGAAGCAGCTGGGTTACTGACTGAATGTAAATGGAAGGCACATAGGAAGGGTGTTTGTGGTCACTCAAATGATTGAAACCTGGTTGATGCACTACCAAAGCTGGGGTACCAGGGGGGAACATTTGAGGGGTATTGAGATGGTGGTGTCCAGAGGTCAAAATATGTTTCAGAGACACAGAGGTACTGCGGTCCTGGTCCCACATTGGGGGTAGACAAAAGTCCCTGCTAAAGATTTCTGTCCAACTGTTACCCCATTTTGTGAAGCCTGGCTCCCTCTGTAACGATTCCACAGTGTCTTTCGATCCTACAGATGACTGCAGCAAACTTCCCACATTTTTTCTTGGCCTCATACTCCCAAAGGAGTGCCTGACATTTGCCAGCCTAACGATACTCACATTCTGGGAAAAACCTCACTAACTATGCATATTTATCTACCACACATGGCAAATCCTTACAATTGCAGAACATCATATCGCACTTGTCATCTTTGAGGTACTCTAAGTATTTGGATTTGAGGGAAATATTCATCCTTGCTTGCTCTCTCCCATCTGAAGTCTATGGTGCTGCTGTTCCTTTCTCACATGTCCCTTCAAAGAGACAAGTGACACACAGACTCAATCACTCAGCAAACATATATGCTTTGACGTTTTCATCTTGCTGTTTACCTTCCAAATATTCCCCCTTCACCACAAATACAGGCCTGCCATTCCTCATCCCCTCAGTCGAAGCAGTCCTTCACTCCTTAGGCCCTGCAAGACCACCATGAACAAGAATCATGTCAGCAAGCAGAAGAAAAGCCTCAATGTGCTCTTTTGTTCATACTGCTGCCCTCTAGTAACACTTCATGGCAACTGCAGCATAAGAATGGGACTGAGAAGAGGGCTGTCCTATGCAAATAATATCCTCCCATGCATACTTTCTTCTGAGACGGTCGGCGGCTTGTGGCGTGATACCTCCTCCAACATATGGTCTTCAACCACATTTTAAAAAAGCCCACCTGCCTTAGACGAAGGATTTTGCCACTCGAAGGAAGCACATGGGGACATCACCCTCATTTAGCAGGGTCCTAAATTGCCTGCTGTCAGCCTGTATACAGAACAAGGGCGTTCGTGGGCGTTCGTGAGCGTTCCTCAAAGGAAGGAGGTGGGTGATTAAATCACAGTGCCAGGGCAGGCCCAGCCCAGCCCAGCCCAGCCCAGCCCAGCCCAGCCCAGCCCAGCCCAGCCCAGCCCAGCCCAGCCCGACACAGCGCACTGCTGTGGAGGTCCATTCCTTCACATCCTGCAGCAGGCATGATGCAGGCCTACTAGAGCAAAGGCTTGACTCTGCCCTTGTCTGTCTCTTAAAGGAAACAATCTTTCTAGCTTCTTATTGCACCTAATAAATAGACTCTAGCTTGCCTCAATTTGACCCATCATTTCATTAGCCAGAGCTCATACTTGACCTTTATTTCTATCCAAGCTCACTGGCACCAAACCCCTGATTTGAGCGAGAGGCTCACACCAAAATGAAAAATCACCATCATCCAACCTATTTTACAATAAGTGTAGCACCTACCTCGCATTCTTGTGCTCAGTTATAACCCCCAATACCACAATTGCACTCTGCAATTCACCAAACTTAAAGGCAAAGAACCAAGACATTGATAAAGGAAGATAAGGCCTTGTCCCTATTTAACCTACTTGAGAAATAGGGAGGTTGGTAGAAGGTCATGAGGGAAAACATTTGAAATTTTGGGACACACATGCCAAAAAGAGTGTCCACTTTTCTCCTCTGTTAGCAAGTAAAAAAAAATCTTAACAAAAAAAAAAAAAATTGCTTTTTGAAAACTGCCACCTTGGGATACCTCTACAGCATTGGCAGGATTCGAACCCTGGCCGTGAGGGCTGTCCGCACCAAAGGTACAAGACTTAGCTTTGAGCTATAGCTCCTTAGTGGTCTAGAGGATTGCAGTAGTAACTATAAGCAACATACAGGCCTTGGTGTCCTTCCCTGCGGCTTCCATTGCACATGAAAAGGATGACCATGACATAAGGACAATTTGATAGGCTACTTACATGGAAACCAGTGTGGTCCAGTGGGTAAGTGCCTGCCTTCCATGCAGGCAACCAGGGTTCGAATCCCGGGTTCGGCACCAGGTGACTGATGGTGGCAGAGCAGAGGTAAGTTGGAGGTGGGCCTAAATGGCCAATTGGTAAGTAAAATGTGTCTGTGTGTTGTGTAAGAGTGGAAACATGCCTAGTGAATGAGGGATTGCAGATTGGTTGGTAAGTAAAATAGGTGTGGCCTGAACAGAGAGAGGTGAAAGAAAGGGAACAGGTGTTGTGAGGAGGAGGAGCCAAGTCAGAGTGGGTGGGGTCAGAGAGGAGGGGAGTATAGGCGGAGCCTGGGCAGAGAGGTGGGGTATAGGAGGAGCCTAGTCAGAGTGGGTGCGGTCAGAGAGGAGGGGTATAGGCAGAGCCTGGGCAGAATGGGTGGTTTCAGAGAGCAGAGGAATAGGTGGAGGAGGATCCTGACTTATTGTGGGGTACTGCAAATACTTTTTTACTGCACCCCCCTCTATACTCTCTGATTTCTGTTGGGAGGGGGCAGTCAAAATTTGGGGGAGCAGTATTAAAAGGTGCTTGGGCGCAACGTGAAGGCGATGAGGTGCACACAATGGCTTGTTTTCCAGGTACTTTTTGAGGGGCTACCATTAGTTTTTATTGCTCTGATCCTCCCTCATGGGGTGTACGCCAAATGGTTAGGGGCAACGGGGGGGCAAGAAGCTGTTTGACAGTTTCTATTAACAACAGGGGTCACCATACGATTCTGCTGCAGTTATGGTATTGAAAGGTAAAACAAGGAGCATTTGGCTGTATTTTTGCAGGTGGGGTGCCCCAAAATGTTACTGCCAGCAGCAGCAGCCCCCTTCCTCCCCACCCTGCAGATTGGTATAGGTACCTTTAGGACATTTCTGTTGAAAACAGAGGCTATAGCGAATCGCGCTACAAAATCCGAGAGCACTAACACTTGCTAAATAAAGGTGGCATCGGAGCATACGAATGAGGCAGGGAGAGGCTACTGTTGCAATTGGTTTGGCGTTCATAGTGAATAACCTCCAGCATGCGAATAGGCAAAAGTGTGAGGATTGGCAGTGTCTGTAGAGAATTTTGGCACGCTCTTCAGTTGATGTTTTTCTCCTTACGTTGGCCATGAACTACAGAGGAAAGGCCTGGCCTTACTGTTGGGCAAAACATGTATTTATGATTTTAAGAAGTGTAGTCTGGCTGTACTGAGAGGGCCTGTACAGTACGGTAAATGCCTGTATACTCCTGCAATGTGCATCCAACTGTCACTTGAGATTGAGCAGCGAACGAAGCAGCTGGGTTACTGACTGAATGTAAATGGAAGGCACATAGGAAGGGTGTTTGTGGTCACTCAAATGATTGAAACCTGGTTGATGCACTACCAAAGCTGGGGTACCAGGGGGGAACATTTGAGGGGTATTGAGATGGTGGTGTCCAGAGGTCAAAATATGTTTCAGAGACACAGAGGTACTGCGGTCCTGGTCCCACATTGGGGGTAGACAAAAGTCCCTGCTAAAGATTTCTGTCCAACTGTTACCCCATTTTGTGAAGCCTGGCTCCCTCTGTAACGATTCCCCAGTGTCTTTCGATCCTACAGATGACTGCAGCAAACTTCCCACATTTTTTCTTGGCCTCATACTCCCAAAGGAGTGCCTGACATTTGCCAGCCTAACGATACTCACATTCTGGGAAAAACCTCACTAACTATGCATATTTATCTACCACACATGGCAAATCCTTACAATTGCAGAACATCATATCGCACTTGTCATCTTTGAGGTACTCTAAGTATTTGGATTTGAGGGAAATATTCATCCTTGCTTGCTCTCTCCCATCTGAAGTCTATGGTGCTGCTGTTCCTTTCTCACATGTCCCTTCAAAGAGACAAGTGACACACAGACTCAATCACTCAGCAAACATATATGCTTTGACGTTTTCATCTTGCTGTTTACCTTCCAAATATTCCCCCTTCACCACAAATACAGGCCTGCCATTCCTCATCCCCTCAGTCGAAGCAGTCCTTCACTCCTTAGGCCCTGCAAGACCACCATGAACAAGAATCATGTCAGCAAGCAGAAGAAAAGCCTCAGTGTGCTCTTTTGTTCATACTGCTGCCCTCTAGTAACACTTCATGGCAACTGCAGCATAAGAATGGGACTGAGAAGAGGGCTGTCCTATGCAAATAATATCCTCCCATGCATACTTTCTTCTGAGACGGTCGGCGGCTTGTGGCGTGATACCTCCTCCAACATATGGTCTTCAACCACATTTTAAAAAAGCCCACCTGCCTTAGACGAAGGATTTTGCCACTCGAAGGAAGCACATGGGGACATCACCCTCATTTAGCAGGGTCCTAAATTGCCTGCTGTCAGCCTGTATACAGAACAAGGGCGTTCGTGGGCGTTCGTGAGCGTTCCTCAAAGGAAGGAGGTGGGTGATTAAATCACAGTGCCAGGGCAGGCCCAGCCCAGCCCAGCCCAGCCCAGCCCAGCCCAGCCCAGCCCAGCCCAGCCCAGCCCAGCCCAGCCCAGCCCAGCCCAGCCCAGCCCAGCCCAGCCCAGCCCAGCCCAGCCCAGCCCAGCCCAGCCCAGCCCGGCACAGCGCACTGCTGTGGAGGTCCATTCCTTCACATCCTGCAGCAGGCATGATGCAGGCCTACTAGAGCAAAGGCTTGACTCTGCCCTTGTCTGTCTCTTAAAGGAAACAATCTTTCTAGCTTCTTATTGCACCTAATAAATAGACTCTAGCTTGCCTCAAACTTGACCCATCATTTCATTAGCCAGAGCTCATACTTGACCTTTATTTCTATCCAAGCTCACTGGCACCAAACCCCTGATTTGAGCGAGAGGCTCACACCAAAATGAAAAATCACCATCATCCAACCTATTTTACAATACGTGTAGCACCTACCTCGCATTCTTGTGCTCAGTTATAACCCCCAATACCACAATTGCACTCTGCAATTCACCAAACTTAAAGGCAAAGAACCAAGACATTGATAAAGGAAGATAAGGCCTTGTCCCTATTTAACCTACTTGAGAAATAGGGAGGTTGGTAGAAGGTCATGAGGGAAAACATTTGAAATTTTGGGACACACATGCCAAAAAGAGTGTCCACTTTTCTCCTCTGTTAGCAAGTAAAAAAAAATCTTAACAAAAAAAAAAAAATTGCTTTTTGAAAATTGCCACCTTGGGATACCTCTACAGCATTGGCAGGATTCGAACCCTGGCCGTGAGGGCTGTCCGCACCAAAGGTACAAGACTTAGCTTTGAGCTATAGCTCCTTAGTGGTCTAGAGGATTGCAGTAGTAACTATAAGCAACATACAGGCCTTGGTGTCCTTCCCTGCGGCTTCCATTGCACATGAAAAGGATGACCATGACATAAGGACAATTTGATAGGCTACTTACATGGAAACCAGTGTGGTCCAGTGGGTAAGTGCCTGCCTTCCATGCAGGCAACCAGGGTTCGAATCCTGGGTTCGGCACCAGGTGACTGATGGTGGCAGAGCAGAGGTAAGTTGGAGGTGGGCCTAAATGGCCAATTGGTAAGTAAAATGTGTCTGTGTGTTGTGTAAGAGTGGAAACATGCCTAGTGAATGAGGGATTGCAGATTGGTTGGTAAGTAAAATAGGTGTGGCCTGAACAGAGAGAGGTGAAAGAAAGGGAACAGGTGTTGTGAGGAGGAGGAGCCAAGTCAGAGTGGGTGGGGTCAGAGAGGAGGGGAGTATAGGCGGAGCCTGGGCAGAGAGGCGGGGTATAGGAGGAGCCTAGTCAGAGTGGGTGCGGTCAGAGAGGAGGGGTATAGGCAGAGCCTGGGCAGAATGGGTGGTTTCAGAGAGCAGAGGAATAGGTGGAGGAGGATCCTGACTTATTGTGGGGTACTGCAAATACTTTTTTACTGCACCCCCCTCTATACTCTCTGATTTCTGTTGGGAGGGGGCAGTCAAAATTTGGGGGAGCAGTATTAAAAGGTGCTTGGGCGCAACGTGAAGGCGATGAGGTGCACACAATGGCTTGTTTTCCAGGTACTTTTTGAGGGGCTACCATTAGTTTTTATTGCTCTGATCCTCCCTCATGGGGTGTACGCCAAATGGTTAGGGGCAACGGGGGGGCAAGAAGCTGTTTGACAGTTTCTATTAACAACAGGGGTCACCATACGATTCTGCTGCAGTTATGGTATTGAAAGGTAAAACAAGGAGCATTTGGCTGTATTTTTGCAGGTGGGGTGCCCCAAAATGTTACTGCCAGCAGCAGCAGCCCCCTTCCTCCCCACCCTGCAGATTGGTATAGGTACCTTTAGGACATTTCTGTTGAAAACAGAGGCTATAGCGAATCGCGCTACAAAATCCGAGAGCACTAACACTTGCTAAATAAAGGTGGCATCGGAGCATACGAATGAGGCAGGGAGAGGCTACTGTTGCAATTGGTTTGGCGTTCATAGTGAATAACCTCCAGCATGCGAATAGGCAAAAGTGTGAGGATTGGCAGTGTCTGTAGAGAATTTTGGCACGCTCTTCAGTTGATGTTTTCCTCCTTACGTTGGCCATGAACTACAGAGGAAAGGCCTGGCCTTACTGTTGGGCAAAACATGTATTTATGATTTTAAGAAGTGTAGTCTGGCTGTACTGAGAGGGCCTGTACAGTACGGTAAATGCCTGTATACTCCTGCAATGTGCATCCAACTGTCACTTGAGATTGAGCAGCGAACGAAGCAGCTGGGTTACTGACTGAATGTAAATGGAAGGCACATAGGAAGGGTGTTTGTGGTCACTCAAATGATTGAAACCTGGTTGATGCACTACCAAAGCTGGGGTACCAGGGGGGAACATTTGAGGGGTATTGAGATGGTGGTGTCCAGAGGTCAAAATATGTTTCAGAGACACAGAGGTACTGCGGTCCTGGTCCCACATTGGGGGTAGACAAAAGTCCCTGCTAAAGATTTCTGTCCAACTGTTACCCCATTTTGTGAAGCCTGGCTCCCTCTGTAACGATTCCACAGTGTCTTTCGATCCTACAGATGACTGCAGCAAACTTCCCACATTTTTTCTTGGCCTCATACTCCCAAAGGAGTGCCTGACATTTGCCAGCCTAACGATACTCACATTCTGGGAAAAACCTCACTAACTATGCATATTTATCTACCACACATGGCAAATCCTTACAATTGCAGAACATCATATCGCACTTGTCATCTTTGAGGTACTCTAAGTATTTGGATTTGAGGGAAATATTCATCCTTGCTTGCTCTCTCCCATCTGAAGTCTATGGTGCTGCTGTTCCTTTCTCACATGTCCCTTCAAAGAGACAAGTGACACACAGACTCAATCACTCAGCAAACATATATGCTTTGACGTTTTCATCTTGCTGTTTACCTTCCAAATATTCCCCCTTCACCACAAATACAGGCCTGCCATTCCTCATCCCCTCAGTCGAAGCAGTCCTTCACTCCTTAGGCCCTGCAAGACCACCATGAACAAGAATCATGTCAGCAAGCAGAAGAAAAGCCTCAATGTGCTCTTTTGTTCATACTGCTGCCCTCTAGTAACACTTCATGGCAACTGCAGCATAAGAATGGGACTGAGAAGAGGGCTGTCCTATGCAAATAATATCCTCCCATGCATACTTTCTTCTGAGACGGTCGGCGGCTTGTGGCGTGATACCTCCTCCAACATATGGTCTTCAACCACATTTTAAAAAAGCCCACCTGCCTTAGACGAAGGATTTTGCCACTCGAAGGAAGCACATGGGGACATCACCCTCATTTAGCAGGGTCCTAAATTGCCTGCTGTCAGCCTGTATACAGAACAAGGGCGTTCGTGGGCGTTCGTGAGCGTTCCTCAAAGGAAGGAGGTGGGTGATTAAATCACAGTGCCAGGGCAGGCCCAGCCCAGCCCAGCCCAGCCCAGCCCAGCCCAGCCCAGCCCAGCCCAGCCCAGCCCAGCCCAGCCCGACACAGCGCACTGCTGTGGAGGTCCATTCCTTCACATCCTGCAGCAGGCATGATGCAGGCCTACTAGAGCAAAGGCTTGACTCTGCCCTTGTCTGTCTCTTAAAGGAAACAATCTTTCTAGCTTCTTATTGCACCTAATAAATAGACTCTAGCTTGCCTCAATTTGACCCATCATTTCATTAGCCAGAGCTCATACTTGACCTTTATTTCTATCCAAGCTCACTGGCACCAAACCCCTGATTTGAGCGAGAGGCTCACACCAAAATGAAAAATCACCATCATCCAACCTATTTTACAATAAGTGTAGCACCTACCTCGCATTCTTGTGCTCAGTTATAACCCCCAATACCACAATTGCACTCTGCAATTCACCAAACTTAAAGGCAAAGAACCAAGACATTGATAAAGGAAGATAAGGCCTTGTCCCTATTTAACCTACTTGAGAAATAGGGAGGTTGGTAGAAGGTCATGAGGGAAAACATTTGAAATTTTGGGACACACATGCCAAAAAGAGTGTCCACTTTTCTCCTCTGTTAGCAAGTAAAAAAAAATCTTAACAAAAAAAAAAAAAATTGCTTTTTGAAAACTGCCACCTTGGGATACCTCTACAGCATTGGCAGGATTCGAACCCTGGCCGTGAGGGCTGTCCGCACCAAAGGTACAAGACTTAGCTTTGAGCTATAGCTCCTTAGTGGTCTAGAGGATTGCAGTAGTAACTATAAGCAACATACAGGCCTTGGTGTCCTTCCCTGCGGCTTCCATTGCACATGAAAAGGATGACCATGACATAAGGACAATTTGATAGGCTACTTACATGGAAACCAGTGTGGTCCAGTGGGTAAGTGCCTGCCTTCCATGCAGGCAACCAGGGTTCGAATCCCGGGTTCGGCACCAGGTGACTGATGGTGGCAGAGCAGAGGTAAGTTGGAGGTGGGCCTAAATGGCCAATTGGTAAGTAAAATGTGTCTGTGTGTTGTGTAAGAGTGGAAACATGCCTAGTGAATGAGGGATTGCAGATTGGTTGGTAAGTAAAATAGGTGTGGCCTGAACAGAGAGAGGTGAAAGAAAGGGAACAGGTGTTGTGAGGAGGAGGAGCCAAGTCAGAGTGGGTGGGGTCAGAGAGGAGGGGAGTATAGGCGGAGCCTGGGCAGAGAGGTGGGGTATAGGAGGAGCCTAGTCAGAGTGGGTGCGGTCAGAGAGGAGGGGTATAGGCAGAGCCTGGGCAGAATGGGTGGTTTCAGAGAGCAGAGGAATAGGTGGAGGAGGATCCTGACTTATTGTGGGGTACTGCAAATACTTTTTTACTGCACCCCCCTCTATACTCTCTGATTTCTGTTGGGAGGGGGCAGTCAAAATTTGGGGGAGCAGTATTAAAAGGTGCTTGGGCGCAACGTGAAGGCGATGAGGTGCACACAATGGCTTGTTTTCCAGGTACTTTTTGAGGGGCTACCATTAGTTTTTATTGCTCTGATCCTCCCTCATGGGGTGTACGCCAAATGGTTAGGGGCAACGGGGGGGCAAGAAGCTGTTTGACAGTTTCTATTAACAACAGGGGTCACCATACGATTCTGCTGCAGTTATGGTATTGAAAGGTAAAACAAGGAGCATTTGGCTGTATTTTTGCAGGTGGGGTGCCCCAAAATGTTACTGCCAGCAGCAGCAGCCCCCTTCCTCCCCACCCTGCAGATTGGTATAGGTACCTTTAGGACATTTCTGTTGAAAACAGAGGCTATAGCGAATCGCGCTACAAAATCCGAGAGCACTAACACTTGCTAAATAAAGGTGGCATCGGAGCATACGAATGAGGCAGGGAGAGGCTACTGTTGCAATTGGTTTGGCGTTCATAGTGAATAACCTCCAGCATGCGAATAGGCAAAAGTGTGAGGATTGGCAGTGTCTGTAGAGAATTTTGGCACGCTCTTCAGTTGATGTTTTCCTCCTTACGTTGGCCATGAACTACAGAGGAAAGGCCTGGCCTTACTGTTGGGCAAAACATGTATTTATGATTTTAAGAAGTGTAGTCTGGCTGTACTGAGAGGGCCTGTACAGTACGGTAAATGCCTGTATACTCCTGCAATGTGCATCCAACTGTCACTTGAGATTGAGCAGCGAACGAAGCAGCTGGGTTACTGACTGAATGTAAATGGAAGGCACATAGGAAGGGTGTTTGTGGTCACTCAAATGATTGAAACCTGGTTGATGCACTACCAAAGCTGGGGTACCAGGGGGGAACATTTGAGGGGTATTGAGATGGTGGTGTCCAGAGGTCAAAATATGTTTCAGAGACACAGAGGTACTGCGGTCCTGGTCCCACATTGGGGGTAGACAAAAGTCCCTGCTAAAGATTTCTGTCCAACTGTTACCCCATTTTGTGAAGCCTGGCTCCCTCTGTAACGATTCCACAGTGTCTTTCGATCCTACAGATGACTGCAGCAAACTTCCCACATTTTTTCTTGGCCTCATACTCCCAAAGGAGTGCCTGACATTTGCCAGCCTAACGATACTCACATTCTGGGAAAAACCTCACTAACTATGCATATTTATCTACCACACATGGCAAATCCTTACAATTGCAGAACATCATATCGCACTTGTCATCTTTGAGGTACTCTAAGTATTTGGATTTGAGGGAAATATTCATCCTTGCTTGCTCTCTCCCATCTGAAGTCTATGGTGCTGCTGTTCCTTTCTCACATGTCCCTTCAAAGAGACAAGTGACACACAGACTCAATCACTCAGCAAACATATATGCTTTGACGTTTTCATCTTGCTGTTTACCTTCCAAATATTCCCCCTTCACCACAAATACAGGCCTGCCATTCCTCATCCCCTCAGTCGAAGCAGTCCTTCACTCCTTAGGCCCTGCAAGACCACCATGAACAAGAATCATGTCAGCAAGCAGAAGAAAAGCCTCAATGTGCTCTTTTGTTCATACTGCTGCCCTCTAGTAACACTTCATGGCAACTGCAGCATAAGAATGGGACTGAGAAGAGGGCTGTCCTATGCAAATAATATCCTCCCATGCATACTTTCTTCTGAGACGGTCGGCGGCTTGTGGCGTGATACCTCCTCCAACATATGGTCTTCAACCACATTTTAAAAAAGCCCACCTGCCTTAGACGAAGGATTTTGCCACTCGAAGGAAGCACATGGGGACATCACCCTCATTTAGCAGGGTCCTAAATTGCCTGCTGTCAGCCTGTATACAGAACAAGGGCGTTCGTGGGCGTTCGTGAGCGTTCCTCAAAGGAAGGAGGTGGGTGATTAAATCACAGTGCCAGGGCAGGCCCAGCCCAGCCCAGCCCAGCCCAGCCCAGCCCAGCCCAGCCCAGCCCAGCCCAGCCCAGCCCAGCCCAGCCCGACACAGCGCACTGCTGTGGAGGTCCATTCCTTCACATCCTGCAGCAGGCATGATGCAGGCCTACTAGAGCAAAGGCTTGACTCTGCCCTTGTCTGTCTCTTAAAGGAAACAATCTTTCTAGCTTCTTATTGCACCTAATAAATAGACTCTAGCTTGCCTCAATTTGACCCATCATTTCATTAGCCAGAGCTCATACTTGACCTTTATTTCTATCCAAGCTCACTGGCACCAAACCCCTGATTTGAGCGAGAGGCTCACACCAAAATGAAAAATCACCATCATCCAACCTATTTTACAATAAGTGTAGCACCTACCTCGCATTCTTGTGCTCAGTTATAACCCCCAATACCACAATTGCACTCTGCAATTCACCAAACTTAAAGGCAAAGAACCAAGACATTGATAAAGGAAGATAAGGCCTTGTCCCTATTTAACCTACTTGAGAAATAGGGAGGTTGGTAGAAGGTCATGAGGGAAAACATTTGAAATTTTGGGACACACATGCCAAAAAGAGTGTCCACTTTTCTCCTCTGTTAGCAAGTAAAAAAAAATCTTAACAAAAAAAAAAAAAATTGCTTTTTGAAAACTGCCACCTTGGGATACCTCTACAGCATTGGCAGGATTCGAACCCTGGCCGTGAGGGCTGTCCGCACCAAAGGTACAAGACTTAGCTTTGAGCTATAGCTCCTTAGTGGTCTAGAGGATTGCAGTAGTAACTATAAGCAACATACAGGCCTTGGTGTCCTTCCCTGCGGCTTCCATTGCACATGAAAAGGATGACCATGACATAAGGACAATTTGATAGGCTACTTACATGGAAACCAGTGTGGTCCAGTGGGTAAGTGCCTGCCTTCCATGCAGGCAACCAGGGTTCGAATCCCGGGTTCGGCACCAGGTGACTGATGGTGGCAGAGCAGAGGTAAGTTGGAGGTGGGCCTAAATGGCCAATTGGTAAGTAAAATGTGTCTGTGTGTTGTGTAAGAGTGGAAACATGCCTAGTGAATGAGGGATTGCAGATTGGTTGGTAAGTAAAATAGGTGTGGCCTGAACAGAGAGAGGTGAAAGAAAGGGAACAGGTGTTGTGAGGAGGAGGAGCCAAGTCAGAGTGGGTGGGGTCAGAGAGGAGGGGAGTATAGGCGGAGCCTGGGCAGAGAGGTGGGGTATAGGAGGAGCCTAGTCAGAGTGGGTGCGGTCAGAGAGGAGGGGTATAGGCAGAGCCTGGGCAGAATGGGTGGTTTCAGAGAGCAGAGGAATAGGTGGAGGAGGATCCTGACTTATTGTGGGGTACTGCAAATACTTTTTTACTGCACCCCCCTCTATACTCTCTGATTTCTGTTGGGAGGGGGCAGTCAAAATTTGGGGGAGCAGTATTAAAAGGTGCTTGGGCGCAACGTGAAGGCGATGAGGTGCACACAATGGCTTGTTTTCCAGGTACTTTTTGAGGGGCTACCATTAGTTTTTATTGCTCTGATCCTCCCTCATGGGGTGTACGCCAAATGGTTAGGGGCAACGGGGGGGCAAGAAGCTGTTTGACAGTTTCTATTAACAACAGGGGTCACCATACGATTCTGCTGCAGTTATGGTATTGAAAGGTAAAACAAGGAGCATTTGGCTGTATTTTTGCAGGTGGGGTGCCCCAAAATGTTACTGCCAGCAGCAGCAGCCCCCTTCCTCCCCACCCTGCAGATTGGTATAGGTACCTTTAGGACATTTCTGTTGAAAACAGAGGCTATAGCGAATCGCGCTACAAAATCCGAGAGCACTAACACTTGCTAAATAAAGGTGGCATCGGAGCATACGAATGAGGCAGGGAGAGGCTACTGTTGCAATTGGTTTGGCGTTCATAGTGAATAACCTCCAGCATGCGAATAGGCAAAAGTGTGAGGATTGGCAGTGTCTGTAGAGAATTTTGGCACGCTCTTCAGTTGATGTTTTTCTCCTTACGTTGGCCATGAACTACAGAGGAAAGGCCTGGCCTTACTGTTGGGCAAAACATGTATTTATGATTTTAAGAAGTGTAGTCTGGCTGTACTGAGAGGGCCTGTACAGTACGGTAAATGCCTGTATACTCCTGCAATGTGCATCCAACTGTCACTTGAGATTGAGCAGCGAACGAAGCAGCTGGGTTACTGACTGAATGTAAATGGAAGGCACATAGGAAGGGTGTTTGTGGTCACTCAAATGATTGAAACCTGGTTGATGCACTACCAAAGCTGGGGTACCAGGGGGGAACATTTGAGGGGTATTGAGATGGTGGTGTCCAGAGGTCAAAATATGTTTCAGAGACACAGAGGTACTGCGGTCCTGGTCCCACATTGGGGGTAGACAAAAGTCCCTGCTAAAGATTTCTGTCCAACTGTTACCCCATTTTGTGAAGCCTGGCTCCCTCTGTAACGATTCCACAGTGTCTTTCGATCCTACAGATGACTGCAGCAAACTTCCCACATTTTTTCTTGGCCTCATACTCCCAAAGGAGTGCCTGACATTTGCCAGCCTAACGATACTCACATTCTGGGAAAAACCTCACTAACTATGCATATTTATCTACCACACATGGCAAATCCTTACAATTGCAGAACATCATATCGCACTTGTCATCTTTGAGGTACTCTAAGTATTTGGATTTGAGGGAAATATTCATCCTTGCTTGCTCTCTCCCATCTGAAGTCTATGGTGCTGCTGTTCCTTTCTCACATGTCCCTTCAAAGAGACAAGTGACACACAGACTCAATCACTCAGCAAACATATATGCTTTGACGTTTTCATCTTGCTGTTTACCTTCCAAATATTCCCCCTTCACCACAAATACAGGCCTGCCATTCCTCATCCCCTCAGTCGAAGCAGTCCTTCACTCCTTAGGCCCTGCAAGACCACCATGAACAAGAATCATGTCAGCAAGCAGAAGAAAAGCCTCAATGTGCTCTTTTGTTCATACTGCTGCCCTCTAGTAACACTTCATGGCAACTGCAGCATAAGAATGGGACTGAGAAGAGGGCTGTCCTATGCAAATAATATCCTCCCATGCATACTTTCTTCTGAGACGGTCGGCGGCTTGTGGCGTGATACCTCCTCCAACATATGGTCTTCAACCACATTTTAAAAAAGCCCACCTGCCTTAGACGAAGGATTTTGCCACTCGAAGGAAGCACATGGGGACATCACCCTCATTTAGCAGGGTCCTAAATTGCCTGCTGTCAGCCTGTATACAGAACAAGGGCGTTCGTGGGCGTTCGTGAGCGTTCCTCAAAGGAAGGAGGTGGGTGATTAAATCACAGTGCCAGGGCAGGCCCAGCCCAGCCCAGCCCAGCCCAGCCCAGCCCAGCCCAGCCCAGCCCAGCCCAGCCCAGCCCAGCCCAGCCCGACACAGCGCACTGCTGTGGAGGTCCATTCCTTCACATCCTGCAGCAGGCATGATGCAGGCCTACTAGAGCAAAGGCTTGACTCTGCCCTTGTCTGTCTCTTAAAGGAAACAATCTTTCTAGCTTCTTATTGCACCTAATAAATAGACTCTAGCTTGCCTCAATTTGACCCATCATTTCATTAGCCAGAGCTCATACTTGACCTTTATTTCTATCCAAGCTCACTGGCACCAAACCCCTGATTTGAGCGAGAGGCTCACACCAAAATGAAAAATCACCATCATCCAACCTATTTTACAATAAGTGTAGCACCTACCTCGCATTCTTGTGCTCAGTTATAACCCCCAATACCACAATTGCACTCTGCAATTCACCAAACTTAAAGGCAAAGAACCAAGACATTGATAAAGGAAGATAAGGCCTTGTCCCTATTTAACCTACTTGAGAAATAGGGAGGTTGGTAGAAGGTCATGAGTGAAAACATTTGAAATTTTGGGACACACATGCCAAAAAGAGTGTCCACTTTTCTCCTCTGTTAGCAAGTAAAAAAAAATCTTAACAAAAAAAAAAAAAATTGCTTTTTGAAAACTGCCACCTTGGGATACCTCTACAGCATTGGCAGGATTCGAACCCTGGCCGTGAGGGCTGTCCGCACCAAAGGTACAAGACTTAGCTTTGAGCTATAGCTCCTTAGTGGTCTAGAGGATTGCAGTAGTAACTATAAGCAACATACAGGCCTTGGTGTCCTTCCCTGCGGCTTCCATTGCACATGAAAAGGATGACCATGACATAAGGACAATTTGATAGGCTACTTACATGGAAACCAGTGTGGTCCAGTGGGTAAGTGCCTGCCTTCCATGCAGGCAACCAGGGTTCGAATCCCGGGTTCGGCACCAGGTGACTGATGGTGGCAGAGCAGAGGTAAGTTGGAGGTGGGCCTAAATGGCCAATTGGTAAGTAAAATGTGTCTGTGTGTTGTGTAAGAGTGGAAACATGCCTAGTGAATGAGGGATTGCAGATTGGTTGGTAAGTAAAATAGGTGTGGCCTGAACAGAGAGAGGTGAAAGAAAGGGAACAGGTGTTGTGAGGAGGAGGAGCCAAGTCAGAGTGGGTGGGGTCAGAGAGGAGGGGAGTATAGGCGGAGCCTGGGCAGAGAGGTGGGGTATAGGAGGAGCCTAGTCAGAGTGGGTGCGGTCAGAGAGGAGGGGTATAGGCAGAGCCTGGGCAGAATGGGTGGTTTCAGAGAGCAGAGGAATAGGTGGAGGAGGATCCTGACTTATTGTGGGGTACTGCAAATACTTTTTTACTGCACCCCCCTCTATACTCTCTGATTTCTGTTGGGAGGGGGCAGTCAAAATTTGGGGGAGCAGTATTAAAAGGTGCTTGGGCGCAACGTGAAGGCGATGAGGTGCACACAATGGCTTGTTTTCCAGGTACTTTTTGAGGGGCTACCATTAGTTTTTATTGCTCTGATCCTCCCTCATGGGGTGTACGCCAAATGGTTAGGGGCAACGGGGGGGCAAGAAGCTGTTTGACAGTTTCTATTAACAACAGGGGTCACCATACTATTCTGCTGCAGTTATGGTATTGAAAGGTAAAACAAGGAGCATTTGGCTGTATTTTTGCAGGTGGGGTGCCCCAAAATGTTACTGCCAGCAGCAGCAGCCCCCTTCCTCCCCACCCTGCAGATTGGTATAGGTACCTTTAGGACATTTCTGTTGAAAACAGAGGCTATAGCGAATCGCGCTACAAAATCCGAGAGCACTAACACTTGCTAAATAAAGGTGGCATCGGAGCATACGAATGAGGCAGGGAGAGGCTACTGTTGCAATTGGTTTGGCGTTCATAGTGAATAACCTCCAGCATGCGAATAGGCAAAAGTGTGAGGATTGGCAGTGTCTGTAGAGAATTTTGGCACGCTCTTCAGTTGATGTTTTCCTCCTTACGTTGGCCATGAACTACAGAGGAAAGGCCTGGCCTTACTGTTGGGCAAAACATGTATTTATGATTTTAAGAAGTGTAGTCTGGCTGTACTGAGAGGGCCTGTACAGTACGGTAAATGCCTGTATACTCCTGCAATGTGCATCCAACTGTCACTTGAGATTGAGCAGCGAACGAAGCAGCTGGGTTACTGACTGAATGTAAATGGAAGGCACATAGGAAGGGTGTTTGTGGTCACTCAAATGATTGAAACCTGGTTGATGCACTACCAAAGCTGGGGTACCAGGGGGGAACATTTGAGGGGTATTGAGATGGTGGTGTCCAGAGGTCAAAATATGTTTCAGAGACACAGAGGTACTGCGGTCCTGGTCCCACATTGGGGGTAGACAAAAGTCCCTGCTAAAGATTTCTGTCCAACTGTTACCCCATTTTGTGAAGCCTGGCTCCCTCTGTAACGATTCCACAGTGTCTTTTGATCCTACAGATGACTGCAGCAAACTTCCCACATTTTTTCTTGGCCTCATACTCCCAAAGGAGTGCCTGACATTTGCCAGCCTAACGATACTCACATTCTGGGAAAAACCTCACTAACTATGCATATTTATCTACCACACATGGCAAATCCTTACAATTGCAGAACATCATATCGCACTTGTCATCTTTGAGGTACTCTAAGTATTTGGATTTGAGGGAAATATTCATCCTTGCTTGCTCTCTCCCATCTGAAGTCTATGGTGCTGCTGTTCCTTTCTCACATGTCCCTTCAAAGAGACAAGTGACACACAGACTCAATCACTCAGCAAACATATATGCTTTGACGTTTTCATCTTGCTGTTTACCTTCCAAATATTCCCCCTTCACCACAAATACAGGCCTGCCATTCCTCATCCCCTCAGTCGAAGCAGTCCTTCACTCCTTAGGCCCTGCAAGACCACCATGAACAAGAATCATGTCAGCAAGCAGAAGAAAAGCCTCAGTGTGCTCTTTTGTTCATACTGCTGCCCTCTAGTAACACTTCATGGCAACTGCAGCATAAGAATGGGACTGAGAAGAGGGCTGTCCTATGCAAATAATATCCTCCCATGCATACTTTCTTCTGAGACGGTCGGCGGCTTGTGGCGTGATACCTCCTCCAACATATGGTCTTCAACCACATTTTAAAAAAGCCCACCTGCCTTAGACGAAGGATTTTGCCACTCGAAGGAAGCACATGGGGACATCACCCTCATTTAGCAGGGTCCTAAATTGCCTGCTGTCAGCCTGTATACAGAACAAGGGCGTTCGTGGGCGTTCGTGAGCGTTCCTCAAAGGAAGGAGGTGGGTGATTAAATCACAGTGCCAGGGCAGGCCCAGCCCAGCCCAGCCCAGCCCAGCCCAGCCCAGCCCAGCCCAGCCCAGCCCAGCCCAGCCCAGCCCAGCCCAGCCCAGCCCGGCACAGCGCACTGCTGTGGAGGTCCATTCCTTCACATCCTGCAGCAGGCATGATGCAGGCCTACTAGAGCAAAGGCTTGACTCTGCCCTTGTCTGTCTCTTAAAGGAAACAATCTTTCTAGCTTCTTATTGCACCTAATAAATAGACTCTAGCTTGCCTCAAACTTGACCCATCATTTCATTAGCCAGAGCTCATACTTGACCTTTATTTCTATCCAAGCTCACTGGCACCAAACCCCTGATTTGAGCGAGAGGCTCACACCAAAATGAAAAATCACCATCATCCAACCTATTTTACAATAAGTGTAGCACCTACCTCGCATTCTTGTGCTCAGTTATAACCCCCAATACCACAATTGCACTCTGCAATTCACCAAACTTAAAGGCAAAGAACCAAGACATTGATAAAGGAAGATAAGGCCTTGTCCCTATTTAACCTACTTGAGAAATAGGGAGGTTGGTAGAAGGTCATGAGGGAAAACATTTGAAATTTTGGGACACACATGCCAAAAAGAGTGTCCACTTTTCTCCTCTGTTAGCAAGTAAAAAAAAATCTTAACAAAAAAAAAAAAAATTGCTTTTTGAAAATTGCCACCTTGGGATACCTCTACAGCATTGGCAGGATTCGAACCCTGGCCGTGAGGGCTGTCTGCACCAAAGGTACAAGACTTACCTTTGAGCTATAGCTCCTTAGTGGTCTAGAGGATTGCAGTAGTAACTATAAGCAACATACAGGCCTTGGTGTCCTTCCCTGCGGCTTCCATTGCACATGAAAAGGATGACCATGACATAAGGACAATTTGATAGGCTACTTACATGGAAACCAGTGTGGTCCAGTGGGTAAGTGCCTGCCTTCCATGCAGGCAACCAGGGTTCGAATCCTGGGTTCGGCACCAGGTGACTGATGGTGGCAGAGCAGAGGTAAGTTGGAGGTGGGCCTAAATGGCCAATTGGTAAGTAAAATGTGTCTGTGTGTTGTGTAAGAGTGGAAACATGCCTAGTGAATGAGGGATTGCAGATTGGTTGGTAAGTAAAATAGGTGTGGCCTGAACAGAGAGAGGTGAAAGAAAGGGAACAGGTGTTGTGAAGAGGAGGAGCCAAGTCAGAGTGGGTGGGGTCAGAGAGGAGGAGTATAGGAGGAGCTGGGTCAGAGTGGGTGGGGTTAGAGAGGAGGGGTTCAGGAGGAGCCTAGTCAGAGGGGGTGGGGTCAGAGAGGAGGGGAGTATAGGCGGAGCCTGGGCAGAGAGGCGGGGTATAGGAGGAGCCTAGTCAGAGTGGGTGCGGTCAGAGAGGAGGGGTATAGGCAGAGCCTGGGCAGAATGGGTGGTTTCAGAGAGCAGAGGAATAGGTGGAGGAGGATCCTGACTTATTGTGGGGTACTGCAAATACTTTTTTACTGCACCCCCCTCTATACTCTCTGATTTCTGTTGGGAGGGGGCAGTCAAAATTTGGGGGAGCAGTATTAAAAGGTGCTTGGGCGCAACGTGAAGGCGATGAGGTGCACACAATGGCTTGTTTTCCAGGTACTTTTTGAGGGGCTACCATTAGTTTTTATTGCTCTGATCCTCCCTCATGGGGTGTACGCCAAATGGTTAGGGGCAACGGGGGGGCAAGAAGCTGTTTGACAGTTTCTATTAACAACAGGGGTCACCATACGATTCTGCTGCAGTTATGGTATTGAAAGGTAAAACAAGGAGCATTTGGCTGTATTTTTGCAGGTGGGGTGCCCCAAAATGTTACTGCCAGCAGCAGCAGCCCCCTTCCTCCCCACCCTGCAGATTGGTATAGGTACCTTTAGGACATTTCTGTTGAAAACAGAGGCTATAGCGAATCGCGCTACAAAATCCGAGAGCACTAACACTTGCTAAATAAAGGTGGCATCGGAGCATACGAATGAGGCAGGGAGAGGCTACTGTTGCAATTGGTTTGGCGTTCATAGTGAATAACCTCCAGCATGCGAATAGGCAAAAGTGTGAGGATTGGCAGTGTCTGTAGAGAATTTTGGCACGCTCTTCAGTTGATGTTTTCCTCCTTACGTTGGCCATGAACTACAGAGGAAAGGCCTGGCCTTACTGTTGGGCAAAACATGTATTTATGATTTTAAGAAGTGTAGTCTGGCTGTACTGAGAGGGCCTGTACAGTACGGTAAATGCCTGTATACTCCTGCAATGTGCATCCAACTGTCACTTGAGATTGAGCAGCGAACGAAGCAGCTGGGTTACTGACTGAATGTAAATGGAAGGCACATAGGAAGGGTGTTTGTGGTCACTCAAATGATTGAAACCTGGTTGATGCACTACCAAAGCTGGGGTACCAGGGGGGAACATTTGAGGGGTATTGAGATGGTGGTGTCCAGAGGTCAAAATATGTTTCAGAGACACAGAGGTACTGCGGTCCTGGTCCCACATTGGGGGTAGACAAAAGTCCCTGCTAAAGATTTCTGTCCAACTGTTACCCCATTTTGTGAAGCCTGGCTCCCTCTGTAACGATTCCCCAGTGTCTTTCGATCCTACAGATGACTGCAGCAAACTTCCCACATTTTTTCTTGGCCTCATACTCCCAAAGGAGTGCCTGACATTTGCCAGCCTAACGATACTCACATTCTGGGAAAAACCTCACTAACTATGCATATTTATCTACCACACATGGCAAATCCTTACAATTGCAGAACATCATATCGCACTTGTCATCTTTGAGGTACTCTAAGTATTTGGATTTGAGGGAAATATTCATCCTTGCTTGCTCTCTCCCATCTGAAGTCTATGGTGCTGCTGTTCCTTTCTCACATGTCCCTTCAAAGAGACAAGTGACACACAGACTCAATCACTCAGCAAACATATATGCTTTGACGTTTTCATCTTGCTGTTTACCTTCCAAATATTCCCCCTTCACCACAAATACAGGCCTGCCATTCCTCATCCCCTCAGTCGAAGCAGTCCTTCACTCCTTAGGCCCTGCAAGACCACCATGAACAAGAATCATGTCAGCAAGCAGAAGAAAAGCCTCAATGTGCTCTTTTGTTCATACTGCTGCCCTCTAGTAACACTTCATGGCAACTGCAGCATAAGAATGGGACTGAGAAGAGGGCTGTCCTATGCAAATAATATCCTCCCATGCATACTTTCTTCTGAGACGGTCGGCGGCTTGTGGCGTGATACCTCCTCCAACATATGGTCTTCAACCACATTTTAAAAAAGCCCACCTGCCTTAGACGAAGGATTTTGCCACTCGAAGGAAGCACATGGGGACATCACCCTCATTTAGCAGGGTCCTAAATTGCCTGCTGTCAGCCTGTATACAGAACAAGGGCGTTCGTGGGCGTTCGTGAGCGTTCCTCAAAGGAAGGAGGTGGGTGATTAAATCACAGTGCCAGGGCAGGCCCAGCCCAGCCCAGCCCAGCCCAGCCCAGCCCAGCCCAGCCCAGCCCAGCCCAGCCCAGCCCAGCCCAGCCCAGCCCGACACAGCGCACTGCTGTGGAGGTCCATTCCTTCACATCCTGCAGCAGGCATGATGCAGGCCTACTAGAGCAAAGGCTTGACTCTGCCCTTGTCTGTCTCTTAAAGGAAACAATCTTTCTAGCTTCTTATTGCACCTAATAAATAGACTCTAGCTTGCCTCAATTTGACCCATCATTTCATTAGCCAGAGCTCATACTTGACCTTTATTTCTATCCAAGCTCACTGGCACCAAACCCCTGATTTGAGCGAGAGGCTCACACCAAAATGAAAAATCACCATCATCCAACCTATTTTACAATAAGTGTAGCACCTACCTCGCATTCTTGTGCTCAGTTATAACCCCCAATACCACAATTGCACTCTGCAATTCACCAAACTTAAAGGCAAAGAACCAAGACATTGATAAAGGAAGATAAGGCCTTGTCCCTATTTAACCTACTTGAGAAATAGGGAGGTTGGTAGAAGGTCATGAGGGAAAACATTTGAAATTTTGGGACACACATGCCAAAAAGAGTGTCCACTTTTCTCCTCTGTTAGCAAGTAAAAAAAAATCTTAACAAAAAAAAAAAAAATTGCTTTTTGAAAACTGCCACCTTGGGATACCTCTACAGCATTGGCAGGATTCGAACCCTGGCCGTGAGGGCTGTCCGCACCAAAGGTACAAGACTTAGCTTTGAGCTATAGCTCCTTAGTGGTCTAGAGGATTGCAGTAGTAACTATAAGCAACATACAGGCCTTGGTGTCCTTCCCTGCGGCTTCCATTGCACATGAAAAGGATGACCATGACATAAGGACAATTTGATAGGCTACTTACATGGAAACCAGTGTGGTCCAGTGGGTAAGTGCCTGCCTTCCATGCAGGCAACCAGGGTTCGAATCCCGGGTTCGGCACCAGGTGACTGATGGTGGCAGAGCAGAGGTAAGTTGGAGGTGGGCCTAAATGGCCAATTGGTAAGTAAAATGTGTCTGTGTGTTGTGTAAGAGTGGAAACATGCCTAGTGAATGAGGGATTGCAGATTGGTTGGTAAGTAAAATAGGTGTGGCCTGAACAGAGAGAGGTGAAAGAAAGGGAACAGGTGTTGTGAGGAGGAGGAGCCAAGTCAGAGTGGGTGGGGTCAGAGAGGAGGGGAGTATAGGCGGAGCCTGGGCAGAGAGGTGGGGTATAGGAGGAGCCTAGTCAGAGTGGGTGCGGTCAGAGAGGAGGGGTATAGGCAGAGCCTGGGCAGAATGGGTGGTTTCAGAGAGCAGAGGAATAGGTGGAGGAGGATCCTGACTTATTGTGGGGTACTGCAAATACTTTTTTACTGCACCCCCCTCTATACTCTCTGATTTCTGTTGGGAGGGGGCAGTCAAAATTTGGGGGAGCAGTATTAAAAGGTGCTTGGGCGCAACGTGAAGGCGATGAGGTGCACACAATGGCTTGTTTTCCAGGTACTTTTTGAGGGGCTACCATTAGTTTTTATTGCTCTGATCCTCCCTCATGGGGTGTACGCCAAATGGTTAGGGGCAACGGGGGGGCAAGAAGCTGTTTGACAGTTTCTATTAACAACAGGGGTCACCATACGATTCTGCTGCAGTTATGGTATTGAAAGGTAAAACAAGGAGCATTTGGCTGTATTTTTGCAGGTGGGGTGCCCCAAAATGTTACTGCCAGCAGCAGCAGCCCCCTTCCTCCCCACCCTGCAGATTGGTATAGGTACCTTTAGGACATTTCTGTTGAAAACAGAGGCTATAGCGAATCGCGCTACAAAATCCGAGAGCACTAACACTTGCTAAATAAAGGTGGCATCGGAGCATACGAATGAGGCAGGGAGAGGCTACTGTTGCAATTGGTTTGGCGTTCATAGTGAATAACCTCCAGCATGCGAATAGGCAAAAGTGTGAGGATTGGCAGTGTCTGTAGAGAATTTTGGCACGCTCTTCAGTTGATGTTTTCCTCCTTACGTTGGCCATGAACTACAGAGGAAAGGCCTGGCCTTACTGTTGGGCAAAACATGTATTTATGATTTTAAGAAGTGTAGTCTGGCTGTACTGAGAGGGCCTGTACAGTACGGTAAATGCCTGTATACTCCTGCAATGTGCATCCAACTGTCACTTGAGATTGAGCAGCGAACGAAGCAGCTGGGTTACTGACTGAATGTAAATGGAAGGCACATAGGAAGGGTGTTTGTGGTCACTCAAATGATTGAAACCTGGTTGATGCACTACCAAAGCTGGGGTACCAGGGGGGAACATTTGAGGGGTATTGAGATGGTGGTGTCCAGAGGTCAAAATATGTTTCAGAGACACAGAGGTACTGCGGTCCTGGTCCCACATTGGGGGTAGACAAAAGTCCCTGCTAAAGATTTCTGTCCAACTGTTACCCCATTTTGTGAAGCCTGGCTCCCTCTGTAACGATTCCCCAGTGTCTTTTGATCCTACAGATGACTGCAGCAAACTTCCCACATTTTTTCTTGGCCTCATACTCCCAAAGGAGTGCCTGACATTTGCCAGCCTAACGATACTCACATTCTGGGAAAAACCTCACTAACTATGCATATTTATCTACCACACATGGCAAATCCTTACAATTGCAGAACATCATATCGCACTTGTCATCTTTGAGGTACTCTAAGTATTTGGATTTGAGGGAAATATTCATCCTTGCTTGCTCTCTCCCATCTGAAGTCTATGGTGCTGCTGTTCCTTTCTCACATGTCCCTTCAAAGAGACAAGTGACACACAGACTCAATCACTCAGCAAACATATATGCTTTGACGTTTTCATCTTGCTGTTTACCTTCCAAATATTCCCCCTTCACCACAAATACAGGCCTGCCATTCCTCATCCCCTCAGTCGAAGCAGTCCTTCACTCCTTAGGCCCTGCAAGACCACCATGAACAAGAATCATGTCAGCAAGCAGAAGAAAAGCCTCAGTGTGCTCTTTTGTTCATACTGCTGCCCTCTAGTAACACTTCATGGCAACTGCAGCATAAGAATGGGACTGAGAAGAGGGCTGTCCTATGCAAATAATATCCTCCCATGCATACTTTCTTCTGAGACGGTCGGCGGCTTGTGGCGTGATACCTCCTCCAACATATGGTCTTCAACCACATTTTAAAAAAGCCCACCTGCCTTAGACGAAGGATTTTGCCACTCGAAGGAAGCACATGGGGACATCACCCTCATTTAGCAGGGTCCTAAATTGCCTGCTGTCAGCCTGTATACAGAACAAGGGCGTTCGTGGGCGTTCGTGAGCGTTCCTCAAAGGAAGGAGGTGGGTGATTAAATCACAGTGCCAGGGCAGGCCCAGCCCAGCCCAGCCCAGCCCAGCCCAGCCCAGCCCAGCCCAGCCCAGCCCAGCCCAGCCCAGCCCAGCCCAGCCCAGCCCAGCCCAGCCCAGCCCAGCCCAGCCCAGCCCGGCACAGCGCACTGCTGTGGAGGTCCATTCCTTCACATCCTGCAGCAGGCATGATGCAGGCCTACTAGAGCAAAGGCTTGACTCTGCCCTTGTCTGTCTCTTAAAGGAAACAATCTTTCTAGCTTCTTATTGCACCTAATAAATAGACTCTAGCTTGCCTCAAACTTGACCCATCATTTCATTAGCCAGAGCTCATACTTGACCTTTATTTCTATCCAAGCTCACTGGCACCAAACCCCTGATTTGAGCGAGAGGCTCACACCAAAATGAAAAATCACCATCATCCAACCTATTTTACAATAAGTGTAGCACCTACCTCGCATTCTTGTGCTCAGTTATAACCCCCAATACCACAATTGCACTCTGCAATTCACCAAACTTAAAGGCAAAGAACCAAGACATTGATAAAGGAAGATAAGGCCTTGTCCCTATTTAACCTACTTGAGAAATAGGGAGGTTGGTAGAAGGTCATGAGGGAAAACATTTGAAATTTTGGGACACACATGCCAAAAAGAGTGTCCACTTTTCTCCTCTGTTAGCAAGTAAAAAAAAATCTTAACAAAAAAAAAAAAATTGCTTTTTGAAAATTGCCACCTTGGGATACCTCTACAGCATTGGCAGGATTCGAACCCTGGCCGTGAGGGCTGTCTGCACCAAAGGTACAAGACTTACCTTTGAGCTATAGCTCCTTAGTGGTCCAGAGGATTGCAGTAGTAACTATAAGCAACATACAGGCCTTGGTGTCCTTCCCTGCGGCTTCCATTGCACATGAAAAGGATGACCATGACATAAGGACAATTTGATAGGCTACTTACATGGAAACCAGTGTGGTCCAGTGGGTAAGTGCCTGCCTTCCATGCAGGCAACCAGGGTTCGAATCCTGGGTTCGGCACCAGGTGACTGATGGTGGCAGAGCAGAGGTAAGTTGGAGGTGGGCCTAAATGGCCAATTGGTAAGTAAAATGTGTCTGTGTGTTGTGTAAGAGTGGAAACATGCCTAGTGAATGAGGGATTGCAGATTGGTTGGTAAGTAAAATAGGTGTGGCCTGAACAGAGAGAGGTGAAAGAAAAGGAACAGGTGTTGTGAAGAGGAGGAGCCAAGTCAGAGTGGGTGGGGTCAGAGAGGAGGAGTATAGGAGGAGCTGGGTCAGAGTGGGTGGGGTTAGAGAGGAGGGGTTCAGGAGGAGCCTAGTCAGAGGGGGTGGGGTCAGAGAGGAGGGGAGTATAGGCGGAGCCTGGGCAGAGAGGTGGGGTATAGGAGGAGCCTAGTCAGAGTGGGTGCGGTCAGAGAGGAGGGGTATAGGCAGAGCCTGGGCAGAATGGGTGGTTTCAGAGAGCAGAGGAATAGGTGGAGGAGGATCCTGACTTATTGTGGGGTACTGCAAATACTTTTTTACTGCACCCCCCTCTATACTCTCTGATTTCTGTTGGGAGGGGGCAGTCAAAATTTGGGGGAGCAGTATTAAAAGGTGCTTGGGCGCAACGTGAAGGCGATGAGGTGCACACAATGGCTTGTTTTCCAGGTACTTTTTGAGGGGCTACCATTAGTTTTTATTGCTCTGATCCTCCCTCATGGGGTGTACGCCAAATGGTTAGGGGCAACGGGGGGGCAAGAAGCTGTTTGACAGTTTCTATTAACAACAGGGGTCACCATACGATTCTGCTGCAGTTATGGTATTGAAAGGTAAAACAAGGAGCATTTGGCTGTATTTTTGCAGGTGGGGTGCCCCAAAATGTTACTGCCAGCAGCAGCAGCCCCCTTCCTCCCCACCCTGCAGATTGGTATAGGTACCTTTAGGACATTTCTGTTGAAAACAGAGGCTATAGCGAATCGCGCTACAAAATCCGAGAGCACTAACACTTGCTAAATAAAGGTGGCATCGGAGCATACGAATGAGGCAGGGAGAGGCTACTGTTGCAATTGGTTTGGCGTTCATAGTGAATAACCTCCAGCATGCGAATAGGCAAAAGTGTGAGGATTGGCAGTGTCTGTAGAGAATTTTGGCACGCTCTTCAGTTGATGTTTTCCTCCTTACGTTGGCCATGAACTACAGAGGAAAGGCCTGGCCTTACTGTTGGGCAAAACATGTATTTATGATTTTAAGAAGTGTAGTCTGGCTGTACTGAGAGGGCCTGTACAGTACGGTAAATGCCTGTATACTCCTGCAATGTGCATCCAACTGTCACTTGAGATTGAGCAGCGAACGAAGCAGCTGGGTTACTGACTGAATGTAAATGGAAGGCACATAGGAAGGGTGTTTGTGGTCACTCAAATGATTGAAACCTGGTTGATGCACTACCAAAGCTGGGGTACCAGGGGGGAACATTTGAGGGGTATTGAGATGGTGGTGTCCAGAGGTCAAAATATGTTTCAGAGACACAGAGGTACTGCGGTCCTGGTCCCACATTGGGGGTAGACAAAAGTCCCTGCTAAAGATTTCTGTCCAACTGTTACCCCATTTTGTGAAGCCTGGCTCCCTCTGTAACGATTCCCCAGTGTCTTTCGATCCTACAGATGACTGCAGCAAACTTCCCACATTTTTTCTTGGCCTCATACTCCCAAAGGAGTGCCTGACATTTGCCAGCCTAACGATACTCACATTCTGGGAAAAACCTCACTAACTATGCATATTTATCTACCACACATGGCAAATCCTTACAATTGCAGAACATCATATCGCACTTGTCATCTTTGAGGTACTCTAAGTATTTGGATTTGAGGGAAATATTCATCCTTGCTTGCTCTCTCCCATCTGAAGTCTATGGTGCTGCTGTTCCTTTCTCACATGTCCCTTCAAAGAGACAAGTGACACACAGACTCAATCACTCAGCAAACATATATGCTTTGACGTTTTCATCTTGCTGTTTACCTTCCAAATATTCCCCCTTCACCACAAATACAGGCCTGCCATTCCTCATCCCCTCAGTCGAAGCAGTCCTTCACTCCTTAGGCCCTGCAAGACCACCATGAACAAGAATCATGTCAGCAAGCAGAAGAAAAGCCTCAATGTGCTCTTTTGTTCATACTGCTGCCCTCTAGTAACACTTCATGGCAACTGCAGCATAAGAATGGGACTGAGAAGAGGGCTGTCCTATGCAAATAATATCCTCCCATGCATACTTTCTTCTGAGACGGTCGGCGGCTTGTGGCGTGATACCTCCTCCAACATATGGTCTTCAACCACATTTTAAAAAAGCCCACCTGCCTTAGACGAAGGATTTTGCCACTCGAAGGAAGCACATGGGGACATCACCCTCATTTAGCAGGGTCCTAAATTGCCTGCTGTCAGCCTGTATACAGAACAAGGGCGTTCGTGGGCGTTCGTGAGCGTTCCTCAAAGGAAGGAGGTGGGTGATTAAATCACAGTGCCAGGGCAGGCCCAGCCCAGCCCAGCCCAGCCCAGCCCAGCCCAGCCCAGCCCAGCCCAGCCCGACACAGCGCACTGCTGTGGAGGTCCATTCCTTCACATCCTGCAGCAGGCATGATGCAGGCCTACTAGAGCAAAGGCTTGACTCTGCCCTTGTCTGTCTCTTAAAGGAAACAATCTTTCTAGCTTCTTATTGCACCTAATAAATAGACTCTAGCTTGCCTCAATTTGACCCATCATTTCATTAGCCAGAGCTCATACTTGACCTTTATTTCTATCCAAGCTCACTGGCACCAAACCCCTGATTTGAGCGAGAGGCTCACACCAAAATGAAAAATCACCATCATCCAACCTATTTTACAATAAGTGTAGCACCTACCTCGCATTCTTGTGCTCAGTTATAACCCCCAATACCACAATTGCACTCTGCAATTCACCAAACTTAAAGGCAAAGAACCAAGACATTGATAAAGGAAGATAAGGCCTTGTCCCTATTTAACCTACTTGAGAAATAGGGAGGTTGGTAGAAGGTCATGAGGGAAAACATTTGAAATTTTGGGACACACATGCCAAAAAGAGTGTCCACTTTTCTCCTCTGTTAGCAAGTAAAAAAAAATCTTAACAAAAAAAAAAAAAATTGCTTTTTGAAAACTGCCACCTTGGGATACCTCTACAGCATTGGCAGGATTCGAACCCTGGCCGTGAGGGCTGTCCGCACCAAAGGTACAAGACTTAGCTTTGAGCTATAGCTCCTTAGTGGTCTAGAGGATTGCAGTAGTAACTATAAGCAACATACAGGCCTTGGTGTCCTTCCCTGCGGCTTCCATTGCACATGAAAAGGATGACCATGACATAAGGACAATTTGATAGGCTACTTACATGGAAACCAGTGTGGTCCAGTGGGTAAGTGCCTGCCTTCCATGCAGGCAACCAGGGTTCGAATCCCGGGTTCGGCACCAGGTGACTGATGGTGGCAGAGCAGAGGTAAGTTGGAGGTGGGCCTAAATGGCCAATTGGTAAGTAAAATGTGTCTGTGTGTTGTGTAAGAGTGGAAACATGCCTAGTGAATGAGGGATTGCAGATTGGTTGGTAAGTAAAATAGGTGTGGCCTGAACAGAGAGAGGTGAAAGAAAGGGAACAGGTGTTGTGAGGAGGAGGAGCCAAGTCAGAGTGGGTGGGGTCAGAGAGGAGGGGAGTATAGGCGGAGCCTGGGCAGAGAGGTGGGGTATAGGAGGAGCCTAGTCAGAGTGGGTGCGGTCAGAGAGGAGGGGTATAGGCAGAGCCTGGGCAGAATGGGTGGTTTCAGAGAGCAGAGGAATAGGTGGAGGAGGATCCTGACTTATTGTGGGGTACTGCAAATACTTTTTTACTGCACCCCCCTCTATACTCTCTGATTTCTGTTGGGAGGGGACAGTCAAAATTTTGGGGGAGCAGTATTAAAAGGTGCTTGGGCGCAACGTGAAGGCGATGAGGTGCACACAATGGCTTGTTTTCCAGGTACTTTTTTGAGGGGCTACCATTAGTTTTTATTGCTCTGATCCTCCCTCATGGGGTGTACGCCAAATGGTTAGGGGCAACGGGGGGGCAAGAAGCTGTTTGACAGTTTCTATTAACAACAGGGGTCACCATACGATTCTGCTGCAGTTATGGTATTGAAAGGTAAAACAAGGAGCATTTGGCTGTATTTTTGCAGGTGGGGTGCCCCAAAATGTTACTGCCAGCAGCAGCAGCCCCCTTCCTCCCCACCCTGCAGATTGGTATAGGTACCTTTAGGACATTTCTGTTGAAAACAGAGGCTATAGCGAATCGCGCTACAAAATCCGAGAGCACTAACACTTGCTAAATAAAGGTGGCATCGGAGCATACGAATGAGGCAGGGAGAGGCTACTGTTGCAATTGGTTTGGCGTTCATAGTGAATAACCTCCAGCATGCGAATAGGCAAAAGTGTGAGGATTGGCAGTGTCTGTAGAGAATTTTGGCACGCTCTTCAGTTGATGTTTTCCTCCTTACGTTGGCCATGAACTACAGAGGAAAGGCCTGGCCTTACTGTTGGGCAAAACATGTATTTATGATTTTAAGAAGTGTAGTCTGGCTGTACTGAGAGGGCCTGTACAGTACGGTAAATGCCTGTATACTGACTGAATGTAAATGGAAGGCACATAGGAAGGGTGTTTGTGGTCACTCAAATGATTGAAACCTGGTTGATGCACTACCAAAGCTGGGGTACCAGGGGGGAACATTTGAGGGGTATTGAGATGGTGGTGTCCAGAGGTCAAAATATGTTTCAGAGACACAGAGGTACTGCGGTCCTGGTCCCACATTGGGGGTAGACAAAAGTCCCTGCTAAAGATTTCTGTCCAACTGTTACCCCATTTTGTGAAGCCTGGCTCCCTCTGTAACGATTCCCCAGTGTCTTTCGATCCTACAGATGACTGCAGCAAACTTCCCACATTTTTTCTTGGCCTCATACTCCCAAAGGAGTGCCTGACATTTGCCAGCCTAACGATACTCACATTCTGGGAAAAACCTCACTAACTATGCATATTTATCTACCACACATGGCAAATCCTTACAATTGCAGAACATCATATCGCACTTGTCATCTTTGAGGTACTCTAAGTATTTGGATTTGAGGGAAATATTCATCCTTGCTTGCTCTCTCCCATCTGAAGTCTATGGTGCTGCTGTTCCTTTCTCACATGTCCCTTCAAAGAGACAAGTGACACACAGACTCAATCACTCAGCAAACATATATGCTTTGACGTTTTCATCTTGCTGTTTACCTTCCAAATATTCCCCCTTCACCACAAATACAGGCCTGCCATTCCTCATCCCCTCAGTCGAAGCAGTCCTTCACTCCTTAGGCCCTGCAAGACCACCATGAACAAGAATCATGTCAGCAAGCAGAAGAAAAGCCTCAGTGTGCTCTTTTGTTCATACTGCTGCCCTCTAGTAACACTTCATGGCAACTGCAGCATAAGAATGGGACTGAGAAGAGGGCTGTCCTATGCAAATAATATCCTCCCATGCATACTTTCTTCTGAGACGGTCGGCGGCTTGTGGCGTGATACCTCCTCCAACATATGGTCTTCAACCACATTTTAAAAAAGCCCACCTGCCTTAGACGAAGGATTTTGCCACTCGAAGGAAGCACATGGGGACATCACCCTCATTTAGCAGGGTCCTAAATTGCCTGCTGTCAGCCTGTATACAGAACAAGGGCGTTCGTGGGCGTTCGTGAGCGTTCCTCAAAGGAAGGAGGTGGGTGATTAAATCACAGTGCCAGGGCAGGCCCAGCCCAGCCCAGCCCAGCCCAGCCCAGCCCAGCCCGGCACAGCGCACTGCTGTGGAGGTCCATTCCTTCACATCCTGCAGCAGGCATGATGCAGGCCTACTAGAGCAAAGGCTTGACTCTGCCCTTGTCTGTCTCTTAAAGGAAACAATCTTTCTAGCTTCTTATTGCACCTAATAAATAGACTCTAGCTTGCCTCAAACTTGACCCATCATTTCATTAGCCAGAGCTCATACTTGACCTTTATTTCTATCCAAGCTCACTGGCACCAAACCCCTGATTTGAGCGAGAGGCTCACACCAAAATGAAAAATCACCATCATCCAACCTATTTTACAATAAGTGTAGCACCTACCTCGCATTCTTGTGCTCAGTTATAACCCCCAATACCACAATTGCACTCTGCAATTCACCAAACTTAAAGGCAAAGAACCAAGACATTGATAAAGGAAGATAAGGCCTTGTACCTATTTAACCTACTTGAGAAATAGGGAGGTTGGTAGAAGGTCATGAGGGAAAACATTTGAAATTTTGGGACACACATGCCAAAAAGAGTGTCCACTTTTCTCCTCTGTTAGCAAGTAAAAAAAAATCTTAACAAAAAAAAAAAAAATTGCTTTTTGAAAATTGCCACCTTGGGATACCTCTACAGCATTGGCAGGATTCGAACCCTGGCCGTGAGGGCTGTCTGCACCAAAGGTACAAGACTTACCTTTGAGCTATAGCTCCTTAGTGGTCCAGAGGATTGCAGTAGTAACTATAAGCAACATACAGGCCTTGGTGTCCTTCCCTGCGGCTTCCATTGCACATGAAAAGGATGACCATGACATAAGGACAATTTGATAGGCTACTTACATGGAAACCAGTGTGGTCCAGTGGGTAAGTGCCTGCCTTCCATGCAGGCAACCAGGGTTCGAATCCTGGGTTCGGCACCAGGTGACTGATGGTGGCAGAGCAGAGGTAAGTTGGAGGTGGGCCTAAATGGCCAATTGGTAAGTAAAATGTGTCTGTGTGTTGTGTAAGAGTGGAAACATGCCTAGTGAATGAGGGATTGCAGATTGGTTGGTAAGTAAAATAGGTGTGGCCTGAACAGAGAGAGGTGAAAGAAAGGGAACAGGTGTTGTGAAGAGGAGGAGCCAAGTCAGAGTGGGTGGGGTCAGAGAGGAGGAGTATAGGAGGAGCTGGGTCAGAGTGGGTGGGGTTAGAGAGGAGGGGTTCAGGAGGAGCCTAGTCAGAGGGGGTGGGGTCAGAGAGGAGGGGAGTATAGGCGGAGCCTGGGCAGAGAGGCGGGGTATAGGAGGAGCCTAGTCAGAGTGGGTGCGGTCAGAGAGGAGGGGTATAGGCAGAGCCTGGGCAGAATGGGTGGTTTCAGAGAGCAGAGGAATAGGTGGAGGAGGATCCTGACTTATTGTGGGGTACTGCAAATACTTTTTTACTGCACCCCCCTCTATACTCTCTGATTTCTGTTGGGAGGGGGCAGTCAAAATTTGGGGGAGCAGTATTAAAAGGTGCTTGGGCGCAACGTGAAGGCGATGAGGTGCACACAATGGCTTGTTTTCCAGGTACTTTTTGAGGGGCTACCATTAGTTTTTATTGCTCTGATCCTCCCTCATGGGGTGTACGCCAAATGGTTAGGGGCAACGGGGGGGCAAGAAGCTGTTTGACAGTTTCTATTAACAACAGGGGTCACCATACGATTCTGCTGCAGTTATGGTATTGAAAGGTAAAACAAGGAGCATTTGGCTGTATTTTTGCAGGTGGGGTGCCCCAAAATGTTACTGCCAGCAGCAGCAGCCCCCTTCCTCCCCACCCTGCAGATTGGTATAGGTACCTTTAGGACATTTCTGTTGAAAACAGAGGCTATAGCGAATCGCGCTACAAAATCCGAGAGCACTAACACTTGCTAAATAAAGGTGGCATCGGAGCATACGAATGAGGCAGGGAGAGGCTACTGTTGCAATTGGTTTGGCGTTCATAGTGAATAACCTCCAGCATGCGAATAGGCAAAAGTGTGAGGATTGGCAGTGTCTGTAGAGAATTTTGGCACGCTCTTCAGTTGATGTTTTCCTCCTTACGTTGGCCATGAACTACAGAGGAAAGGCCTGGCCTTACTGTTGGGCAAAACATGTATTTATGATTTTAAGAAGTGTAGTCTGGCTGTACTGAGAGGGCCTGTACAGTACGGTAAATGCCTGTATACTCCTGCAATGTGCATCCAACTGTCACTTGAGATTGAGCAGCGAACGAAGCAGCTGGGTTACTGACTGAATGTAAATGGAAGGCACATAGGAAGGGTGTTTGTGGTCACTCAAATGATTGAAACCTGGTTGATGCACTACCAAAGCTGGGGTACCAGGGGGGAACATTTGAGGGGTATTGAGATGGTGGTGTCCAGAGGTCAAAATATGTTTCAGAGACACAGAGGTACTGCGGTCCTGGTCCCACATTGGGGGTAGACAAAAGTCCCTGCTAAAGATTTCTGTCCAACTGTTACCCCATTTTGTGAAGCCTGGCTCCCTCTGTAACGATTCCCCAGTGTCTTTCGATCCTACAGATGACTGCAGCAAACTTCCCACATTTTTTCTTGGCCTCATACTCCCAAAGGAGTGCCTGACATTTGCCAGCCTAACGATACTCACATTCTGGGAAAAACCTCACTAACTATGCATATTTATCTACCACACATGGCAAATCCTTACAATTGCAGAACATCATATCGCACTTGTCATCTTTGAGGTACTCTAAGTATTTGGATTTGAGGGAAATATTCATCCTTGCTTGCTCTCTCCCATCTGAAGTCTATGGTGCTGCTGTTCCTTTCTCACATGTCCCTTCAAAGAGACAAGTGACACACAGACTCAATCACTCAGCAAACATATATGCTTTGACGTTTTCATCTTGCTGTTTACCTTCCAAATATTCCCCCTTCACCACAAATACAGGCCTGCCATTCCTCATCCCCTCAGTCGAAGCAGTCCTTCACTCCTTAGGCCCTGCAAGACCACCATGAACAAGAATCATGTCAGCAAGCAGAAGAAAAGCCTCAATGTGCTCTTTTGTTCATACTGCTGCCCTCTAGTAACACTTCATGGCAACTGCAGCATAAGAATGGGACTGAGAAGAGGGCTGTCCTATGCAAATAATATCCTCCCATGCATACTTTCTTCTGAGACGGTCGGCGGCTTGTGGCGTGATACCTCCTCCAACATATGGTCTTCAACCACATTTTAAAAAAGCCCACCTGCCTTAGACGAAGGATTTTGCCACTCGAAGGAAGCACATGGGGACATCACCCTCATTTAGCAGGGTCCTAAATTGCCTGCTGTCAGCCTGTATACAGAACAAGGGCGTTCGTGGGCGTTCGTGAGCGTTCCTCAAAGGAAGGAGGTGGGTGATTAAATCACAGTGCCAGGGCAGGCCCAGCCCAGCCCAGCCCAGCCCAGCCCAGCCCGACACAGCGCACTGCTGTGGAGGTCCATTCCTTCACATCCTGCAGCAGGCATGATGCAGGCCTACTAGAGCAAAGGCTTGACTCTGCCCTTGTCTGTCTCTTAAAGGAAACAATCTTTCTAGCTTCTTATTGCACCTAATAAATAGACTCTAGCTTGCCTCAATTTGACCCATCATTTCATTAGCCAGAGCTCATACTTGACCTTTATTTCTATCCAAGCTCACTGGCACCAAACCCCTGATTTGAGCGAGAGGCTCACACCAAAATGAAAAATCACCATCATCCAACCTATTTTACAATAAGTGTAGCACCTACCTCGCATTCTTGTGCTCAGTTATAACCCCCAATACCACAATTGCACTCTGCAATTCACCAAACTTAAAGGCAAAGAACCAAGACATTGATAAAGGAAGATAAGGCCTTGTCCCTATTTAACCTACTTGAGAAATAGGGAGGTTGGTAGAAGGTCATGAGGGAAAACATTTGAAATTTTGGGACACACATGCCAAAAAGAGTGTCCACTTTTCTCCTCTGTTAGCAAGTAAAAAAAAATCTTAACAAAAAAAAAAAAATTTGCTTTTTGAAAACTGCCACCTTGGGATACCTCTACAGCATTGGCAGGATTCGAACCCTGGCCGTGAGGGCTGTCCGCACCAAAGGTACAAGACTTAGCTTTGAGCTATAGCTCCTTAGTGGTCTAGAGGATTGCAGTAGTAACTATAAGCAACATACAGGCCTTGGTGTCCTTCCCTGCGGCTTCCATTGCACATGAAAAGGATGACCATGACATAAGGACAATTTGATAGGCTACTTACATGGAAACCAGTGTGGTCCAGTGGGTAAGTGCCTGCCTTCCATGCAGGCAACCAGGGTTCGAATCCCGGGTTCGGCACCAGGTGACTGATGGTGGCAGAGCAGAGGTAAGTTGGAGGTGGGCCTAAATGGCCAATTGGTAAGTAAAATGTGTCTGTGTGTTGTGTAAGAGTGGAAACATGCCTAGTGAATGAGGGATTGCAGATTGGTTGGTAAGTAAAATAGGTGTGGCCTGAACAGAGAGAGGTGAAAGAAAGGGAACAGGTGTTGTGAGGAGGAGGAGCCAAGTCAGAGTGGGTGGGGTCAGAGAGGAGGGGAGTATAGGCGGAGCCTGGGCAGAGAGGTGGGGTATAGGAGGAGCCTAGTCAGAGTGGGTGCGGTCAGAGAGGAGGGGTATAGGCAGAGCCTGGGCAGAATGGGTGGTTTCAGAGAGCAGAGGAATAGGTGGAGGAGGATCCTGACTTATTGTGGGGTACTGCAAATACTTTTTTACTGCACCCCCCTCTATACTCTCTGATTTCTGTTGGGAGGGGGCAGTCAAAATTTGGGGGAGCAGTATTAAAAGGTGCTTGGGCGCAACGTGAAGGCGATGAGGTGCACACAATGGCTTGTTTTCCAGGTACTTTTTGAGGGGCTACCATTAGTTTTTATTGCTCTGATCCTCCCTCATGGGGTGTACGCCAAATGGTTAGGGGCAACGGGGGGGCAAGAAGCTGTTTGACAGTTTCTATTAACAACAGGGGTCACCATACGATTCTGCTGCAGTTATGGTATTGAAAGGTAAAACAAGGAGCATTTGGCTGTATTTTTGCAGGTGGGGTGCCCCAAAATGTTACTGCCAGCAGCAGCAGCCCCCTTCCTCCCCACCCTGCAGATTGGTATAGGTACCTTTAGGACATTTCTGTTGAAAACAGAGGCTATAGCGAATCGCGCTACAAAATCCGAGAGCACTAACACTTGCTAAATAAAGGTGGCATCGGAGCATACGAATGAGGCAGGGAGAGGCTACTGTTGCAATTGGTTTGGCGTTCATAGTGAATAACCTCCAGCATGCGAATAGGCAAAAGTGTGAGGATTGGCAGTGTCTGTAGAGAATTTTGGCACGCTCTTCAGTTGATGTTTTCCTCCTTACGTTGGCCATGAACTACAGAGGAAAGGCCTGGCCTTACTGTTGGGCAAAACATGTATTTATGATTTTAAGAAGTGTAGTCTGGCTGTACTGAGAGGGCCTGTACAGTACGGTAAATGCCTGTATACTCCTGCAATGTGCATCCAACTGTCACTTGAGATTGAGCAGCGAACGAAGCAGCTGGGTTACTGACTGAATGTAAATGGAAGGCACATAGGAAGGGTGTTTGTGGTCACTCAAATGATTGAAACCTGGTTGATGCACTACCAAAGCTGGGGTACCAGGGGGGAACATTTGAGGGGTATTGAGATGGTGGTGTCCAGAGGTCAAAATATGTTTCAGAGACACAGAGGTACTGCGGTCCTGGTCCCACATTGGGGGTAGACAAAAGTCCCTGCTAAAGATTTCTGTCCAACTGTTACCCCATTTTGTGAAGCCTGGCTCCCTCTGTAACGATTCCCCAGTGTCTTTCGATCCTACAGATGACTGCAGCAAACTTCCCACATTTTTTCTTGGCCTCATACTCCCAAAGGAGTGCCTGACATTTGCCAGCCTAACGATACTCACATTCTGGGAAAAACCTCACTAACTATGCATATTTATCTACCACACATGGCAAATTCTTACAATTGCAGAACATCATATCGCACTTGTCATCTTTGAGGTACTCTAAGTATTTGGATTTGAGGGAAATATTCATCCTTGCTTGCTCTCTCCCATCTGAAGTCTATGGTGCTGCTGTTCCTTTCTCACATGTCCCTTCAAAGAGACAAGTGACACACAGACTCAATCACTCAGCAAACATATATGCTTTGACGTTTTCATCTTGCTGTTTACCTTCCAAATATTCCCCCTTCACCACAAATACAGGCCTGCCATTCCTCATCCCCTCAGTCGAAGCAGTCCTTCACTCCTTAGGCCCTGCAAGACCACCATGAACAAGAATCATGTCAGCAAGCAGAAGAAAAGCCTCAGTGTGCTCTTTTGTTCATACTGCTGCCCTCTAGTAACACTTCATGGCAACTGCAGCATAAGAATGGGACTGAGAAGAGGGCTGTCCTATGCAAATAATATCCTCCCATGCATACTTTCTTCTGAGACGGTCGGCGGCTTGTGGCGTGATACCTCCTCCAACATATGGTCTTCAACCACATTTTAAAAAAGCCCACCTGCCTTAGACGAAGGATTTTGCCACTCGAAGGAAGCACATGGGGACATCACCCTCATTTAGCAGGGTCCTAAATTGCCTGCTGTCAGCCTGTATACAGAACAAGGGCGTTCGTGGGCGTTCGTGAGCGTTCCTCAAAGGAAGGAGGTGGGTGATTAAATCACAGTGCCAGGGCAGGCCCAGCCCAGCCCAGCCCAGCCCAGCCCAGCCCAGCCCAGCCCAGCCCAGCCCAGCCCAGCCCGGCACAGCGCACTGCTGTGGAGGTCCATTCCTTCACATCCTGCAGCAGGCATGATGCAGGCCTACTAGAGCAAAGGCTTGACTCTGCCCTTGTCTGTCTCTTAAAGGAAACAATCTTTCTAGCTTCTTATTGCACCTAATAAATAGACTCTAGCTTGCCTCAAACTTGACCCATCATTTCATTAGCCAGAGCTCATACTTGACCTTTATTTCTATCCAAGCTCACTGGCACCAAACCCCTGATTTGAGCGAGAGGCTCACACCAAAATGAAAAATCACCATCATCCAACCTATTTTACAATAAGTGTAGCACCTACCTCGCATTCTTGTGCTCAGTTATAACCCCCAATACCACAATTGCACTCTGCAATTCACCAAACTTAAAGGCAAAGAACCAAGACATTGATAAAGGAAGATAAGGCCTTGTCCCTATTTAACCTACTTGAGAAATAGGGAGGTTGGTAGAAGGTCATGAGGGAAAACATTTGAAATTTTGGGACACACATGCCAAAAAGAGTGTCCACTTTTCTCCTCTGTTAGCAAGTAAAAAAAAATCTTAACAAAAAAAAAAAAAATTGCTTTTTGAAAATTGCCACCTTGGGATACCTCTACAGCATTGGCAGGATTCGAACCCTGGCCGTGAGGGCTGTCCGCACCAAAGGTACAAGACTTACCTTTGAGCTATAGCTCCTTAGTGGTCTAGAGGATTGCAGTAGTAACTATAAGCAACATACAGGCCTTGGTGTCCTTCCCTGCGGCTTCCATTGCACATGAAAAGGATGACCATGACATAAGGACAATTTGATAGGCTACTTACATGGAAACCAGTGTGGTCCAGTGGGTAAGTGCCTGCCTTCCATGCAGGCAACCAGGGTTCGAATCCCGGGTTCGGCACCAGGTGACTGATGGTGGCAGAGCAGAGGTAAGTTGGAGGTGGGCCTAAATGGCCAATTGGTAAGTAAAATGTGTCTGTGTGTTGTGTAAGAGTGGAAACATGCCTAGTGAATGAGGGATTGCAGATTGGTTGGTAAGTAAAATAGGTGTGGCCTGAACAGAGAGAGGTGAAAGAAAGGGAACAGGTGTTGTGAGGAGGAGGAGCCAAGTCAGAGTGGGTGGGGTCAGAGAGGAGGGGAGTATAGGCGGAGCCTGGGCAGAGAGGCGGGGTATAGGAGGAGCCTAGTCAGAGTGGGTGCGGTCAGAGAGGAGGGGTATAGGCAGAGCCTGGGCAGAATGGGTGGTTTCAGAGAGCAGAGGAATAGGTGGAGGAGGATCCTGACTTATTGTGGGGTACTGCAAATACTTTTTTACTGCACCCCCCTCTATACTCTCTGATTTCTGTTGGGAGGGGGCAGTCAACATTTGGGGGAGCAGTATTAAAAGGTGCTTGGGCGCAACGTGAAGGCGATGAGGTGCACACAATGGCTTGTTTTCCAGGTACTTTTTGAGGGGCTACCATTAGTTTTTATTGCTCTGATCCTCCCTCATGGGGTGTACGCCAAATGGTTAGGGGCAACGGGGGGGCAAGAAGCTGTTTGACAGTTTCTATTAACAACAGGGGTCACCATACGATTCTGCTGCAGTTATGGTATTGAAAGGTAAAACAAGGAGCATTTGGCTGTATTTTTGCAGGTGGGGTGCCCCAAAATGTTACTGCCAGCAGCAGCAGCCCCCTTCCTCCCCACCCTGCAGATTGGTATAGGTACCTTTAGGACATTTCTGTTGAAAACAGAGGCTATAGCGAATCGCGCTACAAAATCCGAGAGCACTAACACTTGCTAAATAAAGGTGGCATCGGAGCATACGAATGAGGCAGGGAGAGGCTACTGTTGCAATTGGTTTGGCGTTCATAGTGAATAACCTCCAGCATGCGAATAGGCAAAAGTGTGAGGATTGGCAGTGTCTGTAGAGAATTTTGGCACGCTCTTCAGTTGATGTTTTCCTCCTTACGTTGGCCATGAACTACAGAGGAAAGGCCTGGCCTTACTGTTGGGCAAAACATGTATTTATGATTTTAAGAAGTGTAGTCTGGCTGTACTCAGAGGGCCTGTACAGTACGGTAAATGCCTGTATACTCCTGCAATGTGCATCCAACTGTCACTTGAGATTGAGCTGCGAACGAAGCAGCTGGGTTACTGACTGAATGTAAATGGAAGGCACATAGGAAGGGTGTTTGTGGTCACTCAAATGATTGAAACCTGGTTGATGCACTACCAAAGCTGGGGTACCAGGGGGGAACATTTGAGGGGTATTGAGATGGTGGTGTCCAGAGGTCAAAATATGTTTCAGAGACACAGAGGTACTGCGGTCCTGGTCCCACATTGGGGGTAGACAAAAGTCCCTGCTAAAGATTTCTGTCCAACTGTTACCCCATTTTGTGAAGCCTGGCTCCCTCTGTAACGATTCCCCAGTGTCTTTCGATCCTACAGATGACTGCAGCAAACTTCCCACATTTTTTCTTGGCCTCATACTCCCAAAGGAGTGCCTGACATTTGCCAGCCTAACGATACTCACATTCTGGGAAAAACCTCACTAACTATGCATATTTATCTACCACACATGGCAAATCCTTACAATTGCAGAACATCATATCGCACTTGTCATCTTTGAGGTACTCTAAGTATTTGGATTTGAGGGAAATATTCATCCTTGCTTGCTCTCTCCCATCTGAAGTCTATGGTGCTGCTGTTCCTTTCTCACATGTCCCTTCAAAGAGACAAGTGACACACAGACTCAATCACTCAGCAAACATATATGCTTTGACGTTTTCATCTTGCTGTTTACCTTCCAAATATTCCCCCTTCACCACAAATACAGGCCTGCCATTCCTCATCCCCTCAGTCGAAGCAGTCCTTCACTCCTTAGGCCCTGCAAGACCACCATGAACAAGAATCATGTCAGCAAGCAGAAGAAAAGCCTCAGTGTGCTCTTTTGTTCATACTGCTGCCCTCTAGTAACACTTCATGGCAACTGCAGCATAAGAATGGGACTGAGAAGAGGGCTGTCCTATGCAAATAATATCCTCCCATGCATACTTTCTTCTGAGACGGTCGGCGGCTTGTGGCGTGATACCTCCTCCAACATATGGTCTTCAACCACATTTTAAAAAAGCCCACCTGCCTTAGACGAAGGATTTTGCCACTCGAAGGAAGCACATGGGGACATCACCCTCATTTAGCAGGGTCCTAAATTGCCTGCTGTCAGCCTGTATACAGAACAAGGGCGTTCGTGGGCGTTCGTGAGCGTTCCTCAAAGGAAGGAGGTGGGTGATTAAATCACAGTGCCAGGGCAGGCCCAGCCCAGCCCAGCCCAGCCCAGCCCAGCCCAGCCCAGCCCAGCCCAGCCCAGCCCAGCCCAGCCCAGCCCAGCCCAGCCCAGCCCAGCCCAGCCCAGCCCAGCCCAGCCCAGCCCGGCACAGCGCACTGCTGTGGAGGTCCATTCCTTCACATCCTGCAGCAGGCATGATGCAGGCCTACTAGAGCAAAGGCTTGACTCTGCCCTTGTCTGTCTCTTAAAGGAAACAATCTTTCTAGCTTCTTATTGCACCTAATAAATAGACTCTAGCTTGCCTCAAACTTGACCCATCATTTCATTAGCCAGAGCTCATACTTGACCTTTATTTCTATCCAAGCTCACTGGCACCAAACCCCTGATTTGAGCGAGAGGCTCACACCAAAATGAAAAATCACCATCATCCAACCTATTTTACAATAAGTGTAGCACCTACCTCGCATTCTTGTGCTCAGTTATAACCCCCAATACCACAATTGCACTCTGCAATTCACCAAACTTAAAGGCAAAGAACCAAGACATTGATAAAGGAAGATAAGGCCTTGTCCCTATTTAACCTACTTGAGAAATAGGGAGGTTGGTAGAAGGTCATGAGGGAAAACATTTGAAATTTTGGGACACACATGCCAAAAAGAGTGTCCACTTTTCTCCTCTGTTAGCAAGTAAAAAAAAATCTTAACAAAAAAAAAAAAAATTGCTTTTTGAAAATTGCCACCTTGGGATACCTCTACAGCATTGGCAGGATTCGAACCCTGGCCGTGAGGGCTGTCCGCACCAAAGGTACAAGACTTACCTTTGAGCTATAGCTCCTTAGTGGTCTAGAGGATTGCAGTAGTAACTATAAGCAACATACAGGCCTTGGTGTCCTTCCCTGCGGCTTCCATTGCACATGAAAAGGATGACCATGACATAAGGACAATTTGATAGGCTACTTACATGGAAACCAGTGTGGTCCAGTGGGTAAGTGCCTGCCTTCCATGCAGGCAACCAGGGTTCGAATCCCGGGTTCGGCACCAGGTGACTGATGGTGGCAGAGCAGAGGTAAGTTGGAGGTGGGCCTAAATGGCCAATTGGTAAGTAAAATGTGTCTGTGTGTTGTGTAAGAGTGGAAACATGCCTAGTGAATGAGGGATTGCAGATTGGTTGGTAAGTAAAATAGGTGTGGCCTGAACAGAGAGAGGTGAAAGAAAGGGAACAGGTGTTGTGAAGAGGAGGAGCCAAGTCAGAGTGGGTGGGGTCAGAGAGGAGGAGTATAGGAGGAGCTGGGTCAGAGTGGGTGGGGTTAGAGAGGAGGGGTTCAGGAGGAGCCTAGTCAGAGGGGGTGGGGTCAGAGAGGAGGGGAGTATAGGCGGAGCCTGGGCAGAGAGGCGGGGTATAGGAGGAACCTAGTCAGAGTGGGTGCGGTCAGAGAGGAGGGGTATAGGCAGAGCCTGGGCAGAATGGGTGGTTTCAGAGAGCAGAGGAATAGGTGGAGGAGGATCCTGACTTATTGTGGGGTACTGCAAATACTTTTTTACTGCACCCCCCTCTATACTCTCTGATTTCTGTTGGGAGGGGGCAGTCAAAATTTGGGGGAGCAGTATTAAAAGGTGCTTGGGCGCAACGTGAAGGCGATGAGGTGCACACAATGGCTTGTTTTCCAGGTACTTTTTGAGGGGCTACCATTAGTTTTTATTGCTCTGATCCTCCCTCATGGGGTGTACGCCAAATGGTTAGGGGCAACGGGGGGGCAAGAAGCTGTTTGACAGTTTCTATTAACAACAGGGGTCACCATACGATTCTGCTGCAGTTATGGTATTGAAAGGTAAAACAAGGAGCATTTGGCTGTATTTTTGCAGGTGGGGTGCCCCAAAATGTTACTGCCAGCAGCAGCAGCCCCCTTCCTCCCCACCCTGCAGATTGGTATAGGTACCTTTAGGACATTTCTGTTGAAAACAGAGGCTATAGCGAATCGCGCTACAAAATCCGAGAGCACTAACACTTGCTAAATAAAGGTGGCATCGGAGCATACGAATGAGGCAGGGAGAGGCTACTGTTGCAATTGGTTTGGCGTTCATAGTGAATAACCTCCAGCATGCGAATAGGCAAAAGTGTGAGGATTGGCAGTGTCTGTAGAGAATTTTGGCACGCTCTTCAGTTGATGTTTTCCTCCTTACGTTGGCCATGAACTACAGAGGAAAGGCCTGGCCTTACTGTTGGGCAAAACATGTATTTATGATTTTAAGAAGTGTAGTCTGGCTGTACTGAGAGGGCCTGTACAGTACGGTAAATGCCTGTATACTCCTGCAATGTGCATCCAACTGTCACTTGAGATTGAGCAGCGAACGAAGCAGCTGGGTTACTGACTGAATGTAAATGGAAGGCACATAGGAAGGTTGTTTGTGGTCACTCAAATGATTGAAACCTGGTTGATGCACTACCAAAGCTGGGGTACCAGGGGGGAACATTTGAGGGGTATTGAGATGGTGGTGTCCAGAGGTCAAAATATGTTTCAGAGACACAGAGGTACTGCGGTCCTGGTCCCACATTGGGGGTAGACAAAAGTCCCTGCTAAAGATTTCTGTCCAACTGTTACCCCATTTTGTGAAGCCTGGCTCCCTCTGTAACGATTCCCCAGTGTCTTTCGATCCTACAGATGACTGCAGCAAACTTCCCACATTTTTTCTTGGCCTCATACTCCCAAAGGAGTGCCTGACATTTGCCAGCCTAACGATACTCACATTCTGGGAAAAACCTCACTAACTATGCATATTTATCTACCACACATGGCAAATCCTTACAATTGCAGAACATCATATCGCACTTGTCATCTTTGAGGTACTCTAAGTATTTGGATTTGAGGGAAATATTCATCCTTGCTTGCTCTCTCCCATCTGAAGTCTATGGTGCTGCTGTTCCTTTCTCACATGTCCCTTCAAAGAGACAAGTGACACACAGACTCAATCACTCAGCAAACATATATGCTTTGACATTTTCATCTTGCTGTTTACCTTCCAAATATTCCCCCTTCACCACAAATACAGGCCTGCCATTCCTCATCCCCTCAGTCGAAGCAGTCCTTCACTCCTTAGGCCCTGCAAGACCACCATGAACAAGAATCATGTCAGCAAGCAGAAGAAAAGCCTCAGTGTGCTCTTTTGTTCATACTGCTGCCCTCTAGTAACACTTCATGGCAACTGCAGCATAAGAATGGGACTGAGAAGAGGGCTGTCCTATGCAAATAATATCCTCCCATGCATACTTTCTTCTGAGACGGTCGGCGGCTTGTGGCGTGATACCTCCTCCAACATATGGTCTTCAACCACATTTTAAAAAAGCCCACCTGCCTTAGACGAAGGATTTTGCCACTCGAAGGAAGCACATGGGGACATCACCCTCATTTAGCAGGGTCCTAAATTGCCTGCTGTCAGCCTGTATACAGAACAAGGGCGTTCGTGGGCGTTCGTGAGCGTTCCTCAAAGGAAGGAGGTGGGTGATTAAATCACAGTGCCAGGGCAGGCCCAGCCCAGCCCAGCCCAGCCCAGCCCAGCCCAGCCCAGCCCAGCCCAGCCCAGCCCAGCCCAGCCCAGCCCAGCCCAGCCCAGCCCAGCCCGGCACAGCGCACTGCTGTGGAGGTCCATTCCTTCACATCCTGCAGCAGGCATGATGCAGGCCTACTAGAGCAAAGGCTTGACTCTGCCCTTGTCTGTCTCTTAAAGGAAACAATCTTTCTAGCTTCTTATTGCACCTAATAAATAGACTCTAGCTTGCCTCAAACTTGACCCATCATTTCATTAGCCAGAGCTCATACTTGACCTTTATTTCTATCCAAGCTCACTGGCACCAAACCCCTGATTTGAGCGAGAGGCTCACACCAAAATGAAAAATCACCATCATCCAACCTATTTTACAATAAGTGTAGCACCTACCTCGCATTCTTGTGCTCAGTTATAACCCCCAATACCACAATTGCACTCTGCAATTCACCAAACTTAAAGGCAAAGAACCAAGACATTGATAAAGGAAGATAAGGCCTTGTCCCTATTTAACCTACTTGAGAAATAGGGAGGTTGGTAGAAGGTCATGAGGGAAAACATTTGAAATTTTGGGACACACATGCCAAAAAGAGTGTCCACTTTTCTCCTCTGTTAGCAAGTAAAAAAAAATCTTAACAAAAAAAAAAAAAATTGCTTTTTGAAAATTGCCACCTTGGGATACCTCTACAGCATTGGCAGGATTCGAACCCTGGCCGTGAGGGCTGTCCGCACCAAAGGTACAAGACTTAGCTTTGAGCTATAGCTCCTTAGTGGTCTAGAGGATTGCAGTAGTAACTATAAGCAACATACAGGCCTTGGTGTCCTTCCCTGCGGCTTCCATTGCACATGAAAAGGATGACCATGACATAAGGACAATTTGATAGGCTACTTACATGGAAACCAGTGTGGTCCAGTGGGTAAGTGCCTGCCTTCCATGCAGGCAACCAGGGTTCGAATCCCGGGTTCGGCACCAGGTGACTGATGGTGGCAGAGCAGAGGTAAGTTGGAGGTGGGCCTAAATGGCCAATTGGTAAGTAAAATGTGTCTGTGTGTTGTGTAAGAGTGGAAACATGCCTAGTGAATGAGGGATTGCAGATTGGTTGGTAAGTAAAATAGGTGTGGCCTGAACAGAGAGAGGTGAAAGAAAGGGAACAGGTGTTGTGAGGAGGAGGAGCCAAGTCAGAGTGGGTGGGGTCAGAGAGGAGGGGAGTATAGGCGGAGCCTGGGCAGAGAGGCGGGGTATAGGAGGAGCCTAGTCAGAGTGGGTGCGGTCAGAGAGGAGGGGTATAGGCAGAGCCTGGGCAGAATGGGTGGTTTCAGAGAGCAGAGGAATAGGTGGAGGAGGATCCTGACTTATTGTGGGGTACTGCAAATACTTTTTTACTGCACCCCCCTCTATACTCTCTGATTTCTGTTGGGAGGGGGCAGTCAACATTTGGGGGAGCAGTATTAAAAGGTGCTTGGGCGCAACGTGAAGGCGATGAGGTGCACACAATGGCTTGTTTTCCAGGTACTTTTTGAGGGGCTACCATTAGTTTTTATTGCTCTGATCCTCCCTCATGGGGTGTACGCCAAATGGTTAGGGGCAACGGGGGGGCAAGAAGCTGTTTGACAGTTTCTATTAACAACAGGGGTCACCATACGATTCTGCTGCAGTTATGGTATTGAAAGGTAAAACAAGGAGCATTTGGCTGTATTTTTGCAGGTGGGGTGCCCCAAAATGTTACTGCCAGCAGCAGCAGCCCCCTTCCTCCCCACCCTGCAGATTGGTATAGGTACCTTTAGGACATTTCTGTTGAAAACAGAGGCTATAGCGAATCGCGCTACAAAATCCGAGAGCACTAACACTTGCTAAATAAAGGTGGCATCGGAGCATACGAATGAGGCAGGGAGAGGCTACTGTTGCAATTGGTTTGGCGTTCATAGTGAATAACCTCCAGCATGCGAATAGGCAAAAGTGTGAGGATTGGCAGTGTCTGTAGAGAATTTTGGCACGCTCTTCAGTTGATGTTTTCCTCCTTACGTTGGCCATGAACTACAGAGGAAAGGCCTGGCCTTACTGTTGGGCAAAACATGTATTTATGATTTTAAGAAGTGTAGTCTGGCTGTACTCAGAGGGCCTGTACAGTACGGTAAATGCCTGTATACTCCTGCAATGTGCATCCAACTGTCACTTGAGATTGAGCTGCGAACGAAGCAGCTGGGTTACTGACTGAATGTAAATGGAAGGCACATAGGAAGGGTGTTTGTGGTCACTCAAATGATTGAAACCTGGTTGATGCACTACCAAAGCTGGGGTACCAGGGGGGAACATTTGAGGGGTATTGAGATGGTGGTGTCCAGAGGTCAAAATATGTTTCAGAGACACAGAGGTACTGCGGTCCTGGTCCCACATTGGGGGTAGACAAAAGTCCCTGCTAAAGATTTCTGTCCAACTGTTACCCCATTTTGTGAAGCCTGGCTCCCTCTGTAACGATTCCCCAGTGTCTTTCGATCCTACAGATGACTGCAGCAAACTTCCCACATTTTTTCTTGGCCTCATACTCCCAAAGGAGTGCCTGACATTTGCCAGCCTAACGATACTCACATTCTGGGAAAAACCTCACTAACTATGCATATTTATCTACCACACATGGCAAATCCTTACAATTGCAGAACATCATATCGCACTTGTCATCTTTGAGGTACTCTAAGTATTTGGATTTGAGGGAAATATTCATCCTTGCTTGCTCTCTCCCATCTGAAGTCTATGGTGCTGCTGTTCCTTTCTCACATGTCCCTTCAAAGAGACAAGTGACACACAGACTCAATCACTCAGCAAACATATATGCTTTGACGTTTTCATCTTGCTGTTTACCTTCCAAATATTCCCCCTTCACCACAAATACAGGCCTGCCATTCCTCATCCCCTCAGTCGAAGCAGTCCTTCACTCCTTAGGCCCTGCAAGACCACCATGAACAAGAATCATGTCAGCAAGCAGAAGAAAAGCCTCAGTGTGCTCTTTTGTTCATACTGCTGCCCTCTAGTAACACTTCATGGCAACTGCAGCATAAGAATGGGACTGAGAAGAGGGCTGTCCTATGCAAATAATATCCTCCCATGCATACTTTCTTCTGAGACGGTCGGCGGCTTGTGGCGTGATACCTCCTCCAACATATGGTCTTCAACCACATTTTAAAAAAGCCCACCTGCCTTAGACGAAGGATTTTGCCACTCGAAGGAAGCACATGGGGACATCACCCTCATTTAGCAGGGTCCTAAATTGCCTGCTGTCAGCCTGTATACAGAACAAGGGCGTTCGTGGGCGTTCGTGAGCGTTCCTCAAAGGAAGGAGGTGGGTGATTAAATCACAGTGCCAGGGCAGGCCCAGCCCAGCCCAGCCCAGCCCAGCCCAGCCCAGCCCAGCCCAGCCCAGCCCAGCCCAGCCCAGCCCAGCCCAGCCCAGCCCGCACAGCGCACTGCTGTGGAGGTCCATTCCTTCACATCCTGCAGCAGGCATGATGCAGGCCTACTAGAGCAAAGGCTTGACTCTGCCCTTGTCTGTCTCTTAAAGGAAACAATCTTTCTAGCTTCTTATTGCACCTAATAAATAGACTCTAGCTTGCCTCAAACTTGACCCATCATTTCATTAGCCAGAGCTCATACTTGACCTTTATTTCTATCCAAGCTCACTGGCACCAAACCCCTGATTTGAGCGAGAGGCTCACACCAAAATGAAAAATCACCATCATCCAACCTATTTTACAATAAGTGTAGCACCTACCTCGCATTCTTGTGCTCAGTTATAACCCCCAATACCACAATTGCACTCTGCAATTCACCAAACTTAAAGGCAAAGAACCAAGACATTGATAAAGGAAGATAAGGCCTTGTCCCTATTTAACCTACTTGAGAAATAGGGAGGTTGGTAGAAGGTCATGAGGGAAAACATTTGAAATTTTGGGACACACATGCCAAAAAGAGTGTCCACTTTTCTCCTCTGTTAGCAAGTAAAAAAAAATCTTAACAAAAAAAAAAAAAATTGCTTTTTGAAAATTGCCACCTTGGGATACCTCTACAGCATTGGCAGGATTCGAACCCTGGCCGTGAGGGCTGTCCGCACCAAAGGTACAAGACTTACCTTTGAGCTATAGCTCCTTAGTGGTCTAGAGGATTGCAGTAGTAACTATAAGCAACATACAGGCCTTGGTGTCCTTCCCTGCGGCTTCCATTGCACATGAAAAGGATGACCATGACATAAGGACAATTTGATAGGCTACTTACATGGAAACCAGTGTGGTCCAGTGGGTAAGTGCCTGCCTTCCATGCAGGCAACCAGGGTTCGAATCCCGGGTTCGGCACCAGGTGACTGATGGTGGCAGAGCAGAGGTAAGTTGGAGGTGGGCCTAAATGGCCAATTGGTAAGTAAAATGTGTCTGTGTGTTGTGTAAGAGTGGAAACATGCCTAGTGAATGAGGGATTGCAGATTGGTTGGTAAGTAAAATAGGTGTGGCCTGAACAGAGAGAGGTGAAAGAAAGGGAACAGGTGTTGTGAAGAGGAGGAGCCAAGTCAGAGTGGGTGGGGTCAGAGAGGAGGAGTATAGGAGGAGCTGGGTCAGAGTGGGTGGGGTTAGAGAGGAGGGGTTCAGGAGGAGCCTAGTCAGAGGGGGTGGGGTCAGAGAGGAGGGGAGTATAGGCGGAGCCTGGGCAGAGAGGCGGGGTATAGGAGGAACCTAGTCAGAGTGGGTGCGGTCAGAGAGGAGGGGTATAGGCAGAGCCTGGGCAGAATGGGTGGTTTCAGAGAGCAGAGGAATAGGTGGAGGAGGATCCTGACTTATTGTGGGGTACTGCAAATACTTTTTTACTGCACCCCCCTCTATACTCTCTGATTTCTGTTGGGAGGGGGCAGTCAAAATTTGGGGGAGCAGTATTAAAAGGTGCTTGGGCGCAACGTGAAGGCGATGAGGTGCACACAATGGCTTGTTTTCCAGGTACTTTTTGAGGGGCTACCATTAGTTTTTATTGCTCTGATCCTCCCTCATGGGGTGTACGCCAAATGGTTAGGGGCAACGGGGGGGCAAGAAGCTGTTTGACAGTTTCTATTAACAACAGGGGTCACCATACGATTCTGCTGCAGTTATGGTATTGAAAGGTAAAACAAGGAGCATTTGGCTGTATTTTTGCAGGTGGGGTGCCCCAAAATGTTACTGCCAGCAGCAGCAGCCCCCTTCCTCCCCACCCTGCAGATTGGTATAGGTACCTTTAGGACATTTCTGTTGAAAACAGAGGCTATAGCGAATCGCGCTACAAAATCCGAGAGCACTAACACTTGCTAAATAAAGGTGGCATCGGAGCATACGAATGAGGCAGGGAGAGGCTACTGTTGCAATTGGTTTGGCGTTCATAGTGAATAACCTCCAGCATGCGAATAGGCAAAAGTGTGAGGATTGGCAGTGTCTGTAGAGAATTTTGGCACGCTCTTCAGTTGATGTTTTCCTCCTTACGTTGGCCATGAACTACAGAGGAAAGGCCTGGCCTTACTGTTGGGCAAAACATGTATTTATGATTTTAAGAAGTGTAGTCTGGCTGTACTGAGAGGGCCTGTACAGTACGGTAAATGCCTGTATACTCCTGCAATGTGCATCCAACTGTCACTTGAGATTGAGCAGCGAACGAAGCAGCTGGGTTACTGACTGAATGTAAATGGAAGGCACATAGGAAGGTTGTTTGTGGTCACTCAAATGATTGAAACCTGGTTGATGCACTACCAAAGCTGGGGTACCAGGGGGGAACATTTGAGGGGTATTGAGATGGTGGTGTCCAGAGGTCAAAATATGTTTCAGAGACACAGAGGTACTGCGGTCCTGGTCCCACATTGGGGGTAGACAAAAGTCCCTGCTAAAGATTTCTGTCCAACTGTTACCCCATTTTGTGAAGCCTGGCTCCCTCTGTAACGATTCCCCAGTGTCTTTCGATCCTACAGATGACTGCAGCAAACTTCCCACATTTTTTCTTGGCCTCATACTCCCAAAGGAGTGCCTGACATTTGCCAGCCTAACGATACTCACATTCTGGGAAAAACCTCACTAACTATGCATATTTATCTACCACACATGGCAAATCCTTACAATTGCAGAACATCATATCGCACTTGTCATCTTTGAGGTACTCTAAGTATTTGGATTTGAGGGAAATATTCATCCTTGCTTGCTCTCTCCCATCTGAAGTCTATGGTGCTGCTGTTCCTTTCTCACATGTCCCTTCAAAGAGACAAGTGACACACAGACTCAATCACTCAGCAAACATATATGCTTTGACGTTTTCATCTTGCTGTTTACCTTCCAAATATTCCCCCTTCACCACAAATACAGGCCTGCCATTCCTCATCCCCTCAGTCGAAGCAGTCCTTCACTCCTTAGGCCCTGCAAGACCACCATGAACAAGAATCATGTCAGCAAGCAGAAGAAAAGCCTCAGTGTGCTCTTTTGTTCATACTGCTGCCCTCTAGTAACACTTCATGGCAACTGCAGCATAAGAATGGGACTGAGAAGAGGGCTGTCCTATGCAAATAATATCCTCCCATGCATACTTTCTTCTGAGACGGTCGGCGGCTTGTGGCGTGATACCTCCTCCAACATATGGTCTTCAACCACATTTTAAAAAAGCCCACCTGCCTTAGACGAAGGATTTTGCCACTCGAAGGAAGCACATGGGGACATCACCCTCATTTAGCAGGGTCCTAAATTGCCTGCTGTCAGCCTGTATACAGAACAAGGGCGTTCGTGGGCGTTCGTGAGCGTTCCTCAAAGGAAGGAGGTGGGTGATTAAATCACAGTGCCAGGGCAGGCCCAGCCCAGCCCAGCCCAGCCCAGCCCAGCCCAGCCCAGCCCAGCCCAGCCCAGCCCAGCCCAGCCCAGCCCAGCCCAGCCCAGCCCGGCACAGCGCACTGCTGTGGAGGTCCATTCCTTCACATCCTGCAGCAGGCATGATGCAGGCCTACTAGAGCAAAGGCTTGACTCTGCCCTTGTCTGTCTCTTAAAGGAAACAATCTTTCTAGCTTCTTATCTTATTGCACCTAATAAATAGACTCTAGCTTGCCTCAAACTTGACCCATCATTTCATTAGCCAGAGCTCATACTTGACCTTTATTTCTATCCAAGCTCACTGGCACCAAACCCCTGATTTGAGCGAGAGGCTCACACCAAAATGAAAAATCACCATCATCCAACCTATTTTACAATAAGTGTAGCACCTACCTCGCATTCTTGTGCTCAGTTATAACCCCCAATACCACAATTGCACTCTGCAATTCACCAAACTTAAAGGCAAAGAACCAAGACATTGATAAAGGAAGATAAGGCCTTGTCCCTATTTAACCTACTTGAGAAATAGGGAGGTTGGTAGAAGGTCATGAGGGAAAACATTTGAAATTTTGGGACACACATGCCAAAAAGAGTGTCCACTTTTCTCCTCTGTTAGCAAGTAAAAAAAAATCTTAACAAAAAAAAAAAAAATTGCTTTTTGAAAATTGCCACCTTGGGATACCTCTACAGCATTGGCAGGATTCGAACCCTGGCCGTGAGGGCTGTCCGCACCAAAGGTACAAGACTTAGCTTTGAGCTATAGCTCCTTAGTGGTCTAGAGGATTGCAGTAGTAACTATAAGCAACATACAGGCCTTGGTGTCCTTCCCTGCGGCTTCCATTGCACATGAAAAGGATGACCATGACATAAGGACAATTTGATAGGCTACTTACATGGAAACCAGTGTGGTCCAGTGGGTAAGTGCCTGCCTTCCATGCAGGCAACCAGGGTTCGAATCCCGGGTTCGGCACCAGGTGACTGATGGTGGCAGAGCAGAGGTAAGTTGGAGGTGGGCCTAAATGGCCAATTGGTAAGTAAAATGTGTCTGTGTGTTGTGTAAGAGTGGAAACATGCCTAGTGAATGAGGGATTGCAGATTGGTTGGTAAGTAAAATAGGTGTGGCCTGAACAGAGAGAGGTGAAAGAAAGGGAACAGGTGTTGTGAGGAGGAGGAGCCAAGTCAGAGTGGGTGGGGTCAGAGAGGAGGGGAGTATAGGCGGAGCCTGGGCAGAGAGGCGGGGTATAGGAGGAGCCTAGTCAGAGTGGGTGCGGTCAGAGAGGAGGGGTATAGGCAGAGCCTGGGCAGAATGGGTGGTTTCAGAGAGCAGAGGAATAGGTGGAGGAGGATCCTGACTTATTGTGGGGTACTGCAAATACTTTTTTACTGCACCCCCCTCTATACTCTCTGATTTCTGTTGGGAGGGGGCAGTCAACATTTGGGGGAGCAGTATTAAAAGGTGCTTGGGCGCAACGTGAAGGCGATGAGGTGCACACAATGGCTTGTTTTCCAGGTACTTTTTGAGGGGCTACCATTAGTTTTTATTGCTCTGATCCTCCCTCATGGGGTGTACGCCAAATGGTTAGGGGCAACGGGGGGGCAAGAAGCTGTTTGACAGTTTCTATTAACAACAGGGGTCACCATACGATTCTGCTGCAGTTATGGTATTGAAAGGTAAAACAAGGAGCATTTGGCTGTATTTTTGCAGGTGGGGTGCCCCAAAATGTTACTGCCAGCAGCAGCAGCCCCCTTCCTCCCCACCCTGCAGATTGGTATAGGTACCTTTAGGACATTTCTGTTGAAAACAGAGGCTATAGCGAATCGCGCTACAAAATCCGAGAGCACTAACACTTGCTAAATAAAGGTGGCATCGGAGCATACGAATGAGGCAGGGAGAGGCTACTGTTGCAATTGGTTTGGCGTTCATAGTGAATAACCTCCAGCATGCGAATAGGCAAAAGTGTGAGGATTGGCAGTGTCTGTAGAGAATTTTGGCACGCTCTTCAGTTGATGTTTTCCTCCTTACGTTGGCCATGAACTACAGAGGAAAGGCCTGGCCTTACTGTTGGGCAAAACATGTATTTATGATTTTAAGAAGTGTAGTCTGGCTGTACTCAGAGGGCCTGTACAGTACGGTAAATGCCTGTATACTCCTGCAATGTGCATCCAACTGTCACTTGAGATTGAGCTGCGAACGAAGCAGCTGGGTTACTGACTGAATGTAAATGGAAGGCACATAGGAAGGGTGTTTGTGGTCACTCAAATGATTGAAACCTGGTTGATGCACTACCAAAGCTGGGGTACCAGGGGGGAACATTTGAGGGGTATTGAGATGGTGGTGTCCAGAGGTCAAAATATGTTTCAGAGACACAGAGGTACTGCGGTCCTGGTCCCACATTGGGGGTAGACAAAAGTCCCTGCTAAAGATTTCTGTCCAACTGTTACCCCATTTTGTGAAGCCTGGCTCCCTCTGTAACGATTCCCCAGTGTCTTTCGATCCTACAGATGACTGCAGCAAACTTCCCACATTTTTTCTTGGCCTCATACTCCCAAAGGAGTGCCTGACATTTGCCAGCCTAACGATACTCACATTCTGGGAAAAACCTCACTAACTATGCATATTTATCTACCACACATGGCAAATCCTTACAATTGCAGAACATCATATCGCACTTGTCATCTTTGAGGTACTCTAAGTATTTGGATTTGAGGGAAATATTCATCCTTGCTTGCTCTCTCCCATCTGAAGTCTATGGTGCTGCTGTTCCTTTCTCACATGTCCCTTCAAAGAGACAAGTGACACACAGACTCAATCACTCAGCAAACATATATGCTTTGACGTTTTCATCTTGCTGTTTACCTTCCAAATATTCCCCCTTCACCACAAATACAGGCCTGCCATTCCTCATCCCCTCAGTCGAAGCAGTCCTTCACTCCTTAGGCCCTGCAAGACCACCATGAACAAGAATCATGTCAGCAAGCAGAAGAAAAGCCTCAGTGTGCTCTTTTGTTCATACTGCTGCCCTCTAGTAACACTTCATGGCAACTGCAGCATAAGAATGGGACTGAGAAGAGGGCTGTCCTATGCAAATAATATCCTCCCATGCATACTTTCTTCTGAGACGGTCGGCGGCTTGTGGCGTGATACCTCCTCCAACATATGGTCTTCAACCACATTTTAAAAAAGCCCACCTGCCTTAGACGAAGGATTTTGCCACTCGAAGGAAGCACATGGGGACATCACCCTCATTTAGCAGGGTCCTAAATTGCCTGCTGTCAGCCTGTATACAGAACAAGGGCGTTCGTGGGCGTTCGTGAGCGTTCCTCAAAGGAAGGAGGTGGGTGATTAAATCACAGTGCCAGGGCAGGCCCAGCCCAGCCCAGCCCAGCCCAGCCCAGCCCAGCCCAGCCCAGCCCAGCCCAGCCCAGCCCAGCCCAGCCCAGCCCAGCCCGGCACAGCGCACTGCTGTGGAGGTCCATTCCTTCACATCCTGCAGCAGGCATGATGCAGGCCTACTAGAGCAAAGGCTTGACTCTGCCCTTGTCTGTCTCTTAAAGGAAACAATCTTTCTAGCTTCTTATTGCACCTAATAAATAGACTCTAGCTTGCCTCAAACTTGACCCATCATTTCATTAGCCAGAGCTCATACTTGACCTTTATTTCTATCCAAGCTCACTGGCACCAAACCCCTGATTTGAGCGAGAGGCTCACACCAAAATGAAAAATCACCATCATCCAACCTATTTTACAATAAGTGTAGCACCTACCTCGCATTCTTGTGCTCAGTTATAACCCCCAATACCACAATTGCACTCTGCAATTCACCAAACTTAAAGGCAAAGAACCAAGACATTGATAAAGGAAGATAAGGCCTTGTCCCTATTTAACCTACTTGAGAAATAGGGAGGTTGGTAGAAGGTCATGAGGGAAAACATTTGAAATTTTGGGACACACATGCCAAAAAGAGTGTCCACTTTTCTCCTCTGTTAGCAAGTAAAAAAAAATCTTAACAAAAAAAAAAAAAATTGCTTTTTGAAAATTGCCACCTTGGGATACCTCTACAGCATTGGCAGGATTCGAACCCTGGCCGTGAGGGCTGTCCGCACCAAAGGTACAAGACTTACCTTTGAGCTATAGCTCCTTAGTGGTCTAGAGGATTGCAGTAGTAACTATAAGCAACATACAGGCCTTGGTGTCCTTCCCTGCGGCTTCCATTGCACATGAAAAGGATGACCATGACATAAGGACAATTTGATAGGCTACTTACATGGAAACCAGTGTGGTCCAGTGGGTAAGTGCCTGCCTTCCATGCAGGCAACCAGGGTTCGAATCCCGGGTTCGGCACCAGGTGACTGATGGTGGCAGAGCAGAGGTAAGTTGGAGGTGGGCCTAAATGGCCAATTGGTAAGTAAAATGTGTCTGTGTGTTGTGTAAGAGTGGAAACATGCCTAGTGAATGAGGGATTGCAGATTGGTTGGTAAGTAAAATAGGTGTGGCCTGAACAGAGAGAGGTGAAAGAAAGGGAACAGGTGTTGTGAAGAGGAGGAGCCAAGTCAGAGTGGGTGGGGTCAGAGAGGAGGAGTATAGGAGGAGCTGGGTCAGAGTGGGTGGGGTTAGAGAGGAGGGGTTCAGGAGGAGCCTAGTCAGAGGGGGTGGGGTCAGAGAGGAGGGGAGTATAGGCGGAGCCTGGGCAGAGAGGCGGGGTATAGGAGGAACCTAGTCAGAGTGGGTGCGGTCAGAGAGGAGGGGTATAGGCAGAGCCTGGGCAGAATGGGTGGTTTCAGAGAGCAGAGGAATAGGTGGAGGAGGATCCTGACTTATTGTGGGGTACTGCAAATACTTTTTTACTGCACCCCCCTCTATACTCTCTGATTTCTGTTGGGAGGGGGCAGTCAAAATTTGGGGGAGCAGTATTAAAAGGTGCTTGGGCGCAACGTGAAGGCGATGAGGTGCACACAATGGCTTGTTTTCCAGGTACTTTTTGAGGGGCTACCATTAGTTTTTATTGCTCTGATCCTCCCTCATGGGGTGTACGCCAAATGGTTAGGGGCAACGGGGGGGCAAGAAGCTGTTTGACAGTTTCTATTAACAACAGGGGTCACCATACGATTCTGCTGCAGTTATGGTATTGAAAGGTAAAACAAGGAGCATTTGGCTGTATTTTTGCAGGTGGGGTGCCCCAAAATGTTACTGCCAGCAGCAGCAGCCCCCTTCCTCCCCACCCTGCAGATTGGTATAGGTACCTTTAGGACATTTCTGTTGAAAACAGAGGCTATAGCGAATCGCGCTACAAAATCCGAGAGCACTAACACTTGCTAAATAAAGGTGGCATCGGAGCATACGAATGAGGCAGGGAGAGGCTACTGTTGCAATTGGTTTGGCGTTCATAGTGAATAACCTCCAGCATGCGAATAGGCAAAAGTGTGAGGATTGGCAGTGTCTGTAGAGAATTTTGGCACGCTCTTCAGTTGATGTTTTCCTCCTTACGTTGGCCATGAACTACAGAGGAAAGGCCTGGCCTTACTGTTGGGCAAAACATGTATTTATGATTTTAAGAAGTGTAGTCTGGCTGTACTGAGAGGGCCTGTACAGTACGGTAAATGCCTGTATACTCCTGCAATGTGCATCCAACTGTCACTTGAGATTGAGCAGCGAACGAAGCAGCTGGGTTACTGACTGAATGTAAATGGAAGGCACATAGGAAGGTTGTTTGTGGTCACTCAAATGATTGAAACCTGGTTGATGCACTACCAAAGCTGGGGTACCAGGGGGGAACATTTGAGGGGTATTGAGATGGTGGTGTCCAGAGGTCAAAATATGTTTCAGAGACACAGAGGTACTGCGGTCCTGGTCCCACATTGGGGGTAGACAAAAGTCCCTGCTAAAGATTTCTGTCCAACTGTTACCCCATTTTGTGAAGCCTGGCTCCCTCTGTAACGATTCCCCAGTGTCTTTCGATCCTACAGATGACTGCAGCAAACTTCCCACATTTTTTCTTGGCCTCATACTCCCAAAGGAGTGCCTGACATTTGCCAGCCTAACGATACTCACATTCTGGGAAAAACCTCACTAACTATGCATATTTATCTACCACACATGGCAAATCCTTACAATTGCAGAACATCATATCGCACTTGTCATCTTTGAGGTACTCTAAGTATTTGGATTTGAGGGAAATATTCATCCTTGCTTGCTCTCTCCCATCTGAAGTCTATGGTGCTGCTGTTCCTTTCTCACATGTCCCTTCAAAGAGACAAGTGACACACAGACTCAATCACTCAGCAAACATATATGCTTTGACGTTTTCATCTTGCTGTTTACCTTCCAAATATTCCCCCTTCACCACAAATACAGGCCTGCCATTCCTCATCCCCTCAGTCGAAGCAGTCCTTCACTCCTTAGGCCCTGCAAGACCACCATGAACAAGAATCATGTCAGCAAGCAGAAGAAAAGCCTCAGTGTGCTCTTTTGTTCATACTGCTGCCCTCTAGTAACACTTCATGGCAACTGCAGCATAAGAATGGGACTGAGAAGAGGGCTGTCCTATGCAAATAATATCCTCCCATGCATACTTTCTTCTGAGACGGTCGGCGGCTTGTGGCGTGATACCTCCTCCAACATATGGTCTTCAACCACATTTTAAAAAAGCCCACCTGCCTTAGACGAAGGATTTTGCCACTCGAAGGAAGCACATGGGGACATCACCCTCATTTAGCAGGGTCCTAAATTGCCTGCTGTCAGCCTGTATACAGAACAAGGGCGTTCGTGGGCGTTCGTGAGCGTTCCTCAAAGGAAGGAGGTGGGTGATTAAATCACAGTGCCAGGGCAGGCCCAGCCCAGCCCAGCCCAGCCCAGCCCAGCCCAGCCCAGCCCAGCCCAGCCCAGCCCAGCCCAGCCCAGCCCAGCCCAGCCCAGCCCGGCACAGCGCACTGCTGTGGAGGTCCATTCCTTCACATCCTGCAGCAGGCATGATGCAGGCCTACTAGAGCAAAGGCTTGACTCTGCCCTTGTCTGTCTCTTAAAGGAAACAATCTTTCTAGCTTCTTATTGCACCTAATAAATAGACTCTAGCTTGCCTCAAACTTGACCCATCATTTCATTAGCCAGAGCTCATACTTGACCTTTATTTCTATCCAAGCTCACTGGCACCAAACCCCTGATTTGAGCGAGAGGCTCACACCAAAATGAAAAATCACCATCATCCAACCTATTTTACAATAAGTGTAGCACCTACCTCGCATTCTTGTGCTCAGTTATAACCCCCAATACCACAATTGCACTCTGCAATTCACCAAACTTAAAGGCAAAGAACCAAGACATTGATAAAGGAAGATAAGGCCTTGTCCCTATTTAACCTACTTGAGAAATAGGGAGGTTGGTAGAAGGTCATGAGGGAAAACATTTGAAATTTTGGGACACACATGCCAAAAAGAGTGTCCACTTTTCTCCTCTGTTAGCAAGTAAAAAAAAATCTTAACAAAAAAAAAAAAAATTGCTTTTTGAAAATTGCCACCTTGGGATACCTCTACAGCATTGGCAGGATTCGAACCCTGGCCGTGAGGGCTGTCCGCACCAAAGGTACAAGACTTAGCTTTGAGCTATAGCTCCTTAGTGGTCTAGAGGATTGCAGTAGTAACTATAAGCAACATACAGGCCTTGGTGTCCTTCCCTGCGGCTTCCATTGCACATGAAAAGGATGACCATGACATAAGGACAATTTGATAGGCTACTTACATGGAAACCAGTGTGGTCCAGTGGGTAAGTGCCTGCCTTCCATGCAGGCAACCAGGGTTCGAATCCCGGGTTCGGCACCAGGTGACTGATGGTGGCAGAGCAGAGGTAAGTTGGAGGTGGGCCTAAATGGCCAATTGGTAAGTAAAATGTGTCTGTGTGTTGTGTAAGAGTGGAAACATGCCTAGTGAATGAGGGATTGCAGATTGGTTGGTAAGTAAAATAGGTGTGGCCTGAACAGAGAGAGGTGAAAGAAAGGGAACAGGTGTTGTGAGGAGGAGGAGCCAAGTCAGAGTGGGTGGGGTCAGAGAGGAGGGGAGTATAGGCGGAGCCTGGGCAGAGAGGCGGGGTATAGGAGGAGCCTAGTCAGAGTGGGTGCGGTCAGAGAGGAGGGGTATAGGCAGAGCCTGGGCAGAATGGGTGGTTTCAGAGAGCAGAGGAATAGGTGGAGGAGGATCCTGACTTATTGTGGGGTACTGCAAATACTTTTTTACTGCACCCCCCTCTATACTCTCTGATTTCTGTTGGGAGGGGGCAGTCAAAATTTGGGGGAGCAGTATTAAAAGGTGCTTGGGCGCAACGTGAAGGCGATGAGGTGCACACAATGGCTTGTTTTCCAGGTACTTTTTGAGGGGCTACCATTAGTTTTTATTGCTCTGATCCTCCCTCATGGGGTGTACGCCAAATGGTTAGGGGCAACGGGGGGGCAAGAAGCTGTTTGACAGTTTCTATTAACAACAGGGGTCACCATACGATTCTGCTGCAGTTATGGTATTGAAAGGTAAAACAAGGAGCATTTGGCTGTATTTTTGCAGGTGGGGTGCCCCAAAATGTTACTGCCAGCAGCAGCAGCCCCCTTCCTCCCCACCCTGCAGATTGGTATAGGTACCTTTAGGACATTTCTGTTGAAAACAGAGGCTATAGCGAATCGCGCTACAAAATCCGAGAGCACTAACACTTGCTAAATAAAGGTGGCATCGGAGCATACGAATGAGGCAGGGAGAGGCTACTGTTGCAATTGGTTTGGCGTTCATAGTGAATAACCTCCAGCATGCGAATAGGCAAAAGTGTGAGGATTGGCAGTGTCTGTAGAGAATTTTGGCACGCTCTTCAGTTGATGTTTTCCTCCTTACGTTAGCCATGAACTACAGAGGAAAGGCCTGGCCTTACTGTTGGGCAAAACATGTATTTATGATTTTAAGAAGTGTAGTCTGGCTGTACTGAGAGGGCCTGTACAGTACGGTAAATGCCTGTATACTCCTGCAATGTGCATCCAACTGTCACTTGAGATTGAGCAGCGAACGAAGCAGCTGGGTTACTGACTGAATGTAAATGGAAGGCACATAGGAAGGTTGTTTGTGGTCACTCAAATGATTGAAACCTGGTTGATGCACTACCAAAGCTGGGGTACCAGGGGGGAACATTTGAGGGGTATTGAGATGGTGGTGTCCAGAGGTCAAAATATGTTTCAGAGACACAGAGGTACTGCGGTCCTGGTCCCACATTGGGGGTAGACAAAAGTCCCTGCTAAAGATTTCTGTCCAACTGTTACCCCATTTTGTGAAGCCTGGCTCCCTCTGTAACGATTCCCCAGTGTCTTTCGATCCTACAGATGACTGCAGCAAACTTCCCACATTTTTTCTTGGCCTCATACTCCCAAAGGAGTGCCTGACATTTGCCAGCCTAACGATACTCACATTCTGGGAAAAACCTCACTAACTATGCATATTTATCTACCACACATGGCAAATCCTTACAATTGCAGAACATCATATCGCACTTGTCATCTTTGAGGTACTCTAAGTATTTGGATTTGAGGGAAATATTCATCCTTGCTTGCTCTCTCCCATCTGAAGTCTATGGTGCTGCTGTTCCTTTCTCACATGTCCCTTCAAAGAGACAAGTGACACACAGACTCAATCACTCAGCAAACATATATGCTTTGACGTTTTCATCTTGCTGTTTACCTTCCAAATATTCCCCCTTCACCACAAATACAGGCCTGCCATTCCTCATCCCCTCAGTCGAAGCAGTCCTTCACTCCTTAGGCCCTGCAAGACCACCATGAACAAGAATCATGTCAGCAAGCAGAAGAAAAGCCTCAGTGTGCTCTTTTGTTCATACTGCTGCCCTCTAGTAACACTTCATGGCAACTGCAGCATAAGAATGGGACTGAGAAGAGGGCTGTCCTATGCAAATAATATCCTCCCATGCATACTTTCTTCTGAGACGGTCGGCGGCTTGTGGCGTGATACCTCCTCCAACATATGGTCTTCAACCACATTTTAAAAAAGCCCACCTGCCTTAGACGAAGGATTTTGCCACTCGAAGGAAGCACATGGGGACATCACCCTCATTTAGCAGGGTCCTAAATTGCCTGCTGTCAGCCTGTATACAGAACAAGGGCGTTCGTGGGCGTTCGTGAGCGTTCCTCAAAGGAAGGAGGTGGGTGATTAAATCACAGTGCCAGGGCAGGCCCAGCCCAGCCCAGCCCAGCCCAGCCCAGCCCAGCCCAGCCCAGCCCAGCCCAGCCCAGCCCAGCCCAGCCCGGCACAGCGCACTGCTGTGGAGGTCCATTCCTTCACATCCTGCAGCAGGCATGATGCAGGCCTACTAGAGCAAAGGCTTGACTCTGCCCTTGTCTGTCTCTTAAAGGAAACAATCTTTCTAGCTTCTTATTGCACCTAATAAATAGACTCTAGCTTGCCTCAAACTTGACCCATCATTTCATTAGCCAGAGCTCATACTTGACCTTTATTTCTATCCAAGCTCACTGGCACCAAACCCCTGATTTGAGCGAGAGGCTCACACCAAAATGAAAAATCACCATCATCCAACCTATTTTACAATAAGTGTAGCACCTACCTCGCATTCTTGTGCTCAGTTATAACCCCCAATACCACAATTGCACTCTGCAATTCACCAAACTTAAAGGCAAAGAACCAAGACATTGATAAAGGAAGATAAGGCCTTGTCCCTATTTAACCTACTTGAGAAATAGGGAGGTTGGTAGAAGGTCATGAGGGAAAACATTTGAAATTTTGGGACACACATGCCAAAAAGAGTGTCCACTTTTCTCCTCTGTTAGCAAGTAAAAAAAAATCTTAACAAAAAAAAAAAAAATTGCTTTTTGAAAATTGCCACCTTGGGATACCTCTACAGCATTGGCAGGATTCGAACCCTGGCCGTGAGGGCTGTCCGCACCAAAGGTACAAGACTTAGCTTTGAGCTATAGCTCCTTAGTGGTCTAGAGGATTGCAGTAGTAACTATAAGCAACATACAGGCCTTGGTGTCCTTCCCTGCGGCTTCCATTGCACATGAAAAGGATGACCATGACATAAGGACAATTTGATAGGCTACTTACATGGAAACCAGTGTGGTCCAGTGGGTAAGTGCCTGCCTTCCATGCAGGCAACCAGGGTTCGAATCCCGGGTTCGGCACCAGGTGACTGATGGTGGCAGAGCAGAGGTAAGTTGGAGGTGGGCCTAAATGGCCAATTGGTAAGTAAAATGTGTCTGTGTGTTGTGTAAGAGTGGAAACATGCCTAGTGAATGAGGGATTGCAGATTGGTTGGTAAGTAAAATAGGTGTGGCCTGAACAGAGAGAGGTGAAAGAAAGGGAACAGGTGTTGTGAGGAGGAGGAGCCAAGTCAGAGTGGGTGGGGTCAGAGAGGAGGGGAGTATAGGCGGAGCCTGGGCAGAGAGGCGGGGTATAGGAGGAGCCTAGTCAGAGTGGGTGCGGTCAGAGAGGAGGGGTATAGGCAGAGCCTGGGCAGAATGGGTGGTTTCAGAGAGCAGAGGAATAGGTGGAGGAGGATCCTGACTTATTGTGGGGTACTGCAAATACTTTTTTACTGCACCCCCCTCTATACTCTCTGATTTCTGTTGGGAGGGGGCAGTCAAAATTTGGGGGAGCAGTATTAAAAGGTGCTTGGGCGCAACGTGAAGGCGATGAGGTGCACACAATGGCTTGTTTTCCAGGTACTTTTTGAGGGGCTACCATTAGTTTTTATTGCTCTGATCCTCCCTCATGGGGTGTACGCCAAATGGTTAGGGGCAACGGGGGGGCAAGAAGCTGTTTGACAGTTTCTATTAACAACAGGGGTCACCATACGATTCTGCTGCAGTTATGGTATTGAAAGGTAAAACAAGGAGCATTTGGCTGTATTTTTGCAGGTGGGGTGCCCCAAAATGTTACTGCCAGCAGCAGCAGCCCCCTTCCTCCCCACCCTGCAGATTGGTATAGGTACCTTTAGGACATTTCTGTTGAAAACAGAGGCTATAGCGAATCGCGCTACAAAATCCGAGAGCACTAACACTTGCTAAATAAAGGTGGCATCGGAGCATACGAATGAGGCAGGGAGAGGCTACTGTTGCAATTGGTTTGGCGTTCATAGTGAATAACCTCCAGCATGCGAATAGGCAAAAGTGTGAGGATTGGCAGTGTCTGTAGAGAATTTTGGCACGCTCTTCAGTTGATGTTTTCCTCCTTACGTTGGCCATGAACTACAGAGGAAAGGCCTGGCCTTACTGTTGGGCAAAACATGTATTTATGATTTTAAGAAGTGTAGTCTGGCTGTACTGAGAGGGCCTGTACAGTACGGTAAATGCCTGTATACTCCTGCAATGTGCATCCAACTGTCACTTGAGATTGAGCAGCGAACGAAGCAGCTGGGTTACTGACTGAATGTAAATGGAAGGCACATAGGAAGGGTGTTTGTGGTCACTCAAATGATTGAAACCTGGTTGATGCACTACCAAAGCTGGGGTACCAGGGGGGAACATTTGAGGGGTATTGAGATGGTGGTGTCCAGAGGTCAAAATATGTTTCAGAGACACAGAGGTACTGCGGTCCTGGTCCCACATTGGGGGTAGACAAAAGTCCCTGCTAAAGATTTCTGTCCAACTGTTACCCCATTTTGTGAAGCCTGGCTCCCTCTGTAACGATTCCACAGTGTCTTTCGATCCTACAGATGACTGCAGCAAACTTCCCACATTTTTTCTTGGCCTCATACTCCCAAAGGAGTGCCTGACATTTGCCAGCCTAACGATACTCACATTCTGGGAAAAACCTCACTAACTATGCATATTTATCTACCACACATGGCAAATCCTTACAATTGCAGAACATCATATCGCACTTGTCATCTTTGAGGTACTCTAAGTATTTGGATTTGAGGGAAATATTCATCCTTGCTTGCTCTCTCCCATCTGAAGTCTATGGTGCTGCTGTTCCTTTCTCACATGTCCCTTCAAAGAGACAAGTGACACACAGACTCAATCACTCAGCAAACATATATGCTTTGACGTTTTCATCTTGCTGTTTACCTTCCAAATATTCCCCCTTCACCACAAATACAGGCCTGCCATTCCTCATCCCCTCAGTCGAAGCAGTCCTTCACTCCTTAGGCCCTGCAAGACCACCATGAACAAGAATCATGTCAGCAAGCAGAAGAAAAGCCTCAGTGTGCTCTTTTGTTCATACTGCTGCCCTCTAGTAACACTTCATGGCAACTGCAGCATAAGAATGGGACTGAGAAGAGGGCTGTCCTATGCAAATAATATCCTCCCATGCATACTTTCTTCTGAGACGGTCGGCGGCTTGTGGCGTGATACCTCCTCCAACATATGGTCTTCAACCACATTTTAAAAAAGCCCACCTGCCTTAGACGAAGGATTTTGCCACTCGAAGGAAGCACATGGGGACATCACCCTCATTTAGCAGGGTCCTAAATTGCCTGCTGTCAGCCTGTATACAGAACAAGGGCGTTCGTGGGCGTTCGTGAGCGTTCCTCAAAGGAAGGAGGTGGGTGATTAAATCACAGTGCCAGGGCAGGCCCAGCCCAGCCCAGCCCAGCCCAGCCCAGCCCAGCCCAGCCCAGCCCAGCCCAGCCCAGCCCGGCACAGCGCACTGCTGTGGAGGTCCATTCCTTCACATCCTGCAGCAGGCATGATGCAGGCCTACTAGAGCAAAGGCTTGACTCTGCCCTTGTCTGTCTCTTAAAGGAAACAATCTTTCTAGCTTCTTATTGCACCTAATAAATAGACTCTAGCTTGCCTCAAACTTGACCCATCATTTCATTAGCCAGAGCTCATACTTGACCTTTATTTCTATCCAAGCTCACTGGCACCAAACCCCTGATTTGAGCGAGAGGCTCACACCAAAATGAAAAATCACCATCATCCAACCTATTTTACAATAAGTGTAGCACCTACCTCGCATTCTTGTGCTCAGTTATAACCCCCAATACCACAATTGCACTCTGCAATTCACCAAACTTAAAGGCAAAGAACCAAGACATTGATAAAGGAAGATAAGGCCTTGTCCCTATTTAACCTACTTGAGAAATAGGGAGGTTGGTAGAAGGTCATGAGGGAAAACATTTGAAATTTTGGGACACACATGCCAAAAAGAGTGTCCACTTTTCTCCTCTGTTAGCAAGTAAAAAAAAATCTTAACAAAAAAAAAAAAAATTGCTTTTTGAAAATTGCCACCTTGGGATACCTCTACAGCATTGGCAGGATTCGAACCCTGGCCGTGAGGGCTGTCCGCACCAAAGGTACAAGACTTAGCTTTGAGCTATAGCTCCTTAGTGGTCTAGAGGATTGCAGTAGTAACTATAAGCAACATACAGGCCTTGGTGTCCTTCCCTGCGGCTTCCATTGCACATGAAAAGGATGACCATGACATAAGGACAATTTGATAGGCTACTTACATGGAAACCAGTGTGGTCCAGTGGGTAAGTGCCTGCCTTCCATGCAGGCAACCAGGGTTCGAATCCCGGGTTCGGCACCAGGTGACTGATGGTGGCAGAGCAGAGGTAAGTTGGAGGTGGGCCTAAATGGCCAATTGGTAAGTAAAATGTGTCTGTGTGTTGTGTAAGAGTGGAAACATGCCTAGTGAATGAGGGATTGCAGATTGGTTGGTAAGTAAAATAGGTGTGGCCTGAACAGAGAGAGGTGAAAGAAAGGGAACAGGTGTTGTGAGGAGGAGGAGCCAAGTCAGAGTGGGTGGGGTCAGAGAGGAGGGGAGTATAGGCGGAGCCTGGGCAGAGAGGCGGGGTATAGGAGGAGCCTAGTCAGAGTGGGTGCGGTCAGAGAGGAGGGGTATAGGCAGAGCCTGGGCAGAATGGGTGGTTTCAGAGAGCAGAGGAATAGGTGGAGGAGGATCCTGACTTATTGTGGGGTACTGCAAATACTTTTTTACTGCACCCCCCTCTATACTCTCTGATTTCTGTTGGGAGGGGGCAGTCAACATTTGGGGGAGCAGTATTAAAAGGTGCTTGGGCGCAACGTGAAGGCGATGAGGTGCACACAATGGCTTGTTTTCCAGGTACTTTTTGAGGGGCTACCATTAGTTTTTATTGCTCTGATCCTCCCTCATGGGGTGTACGCCAAATGGTTAGGGGCAACGGGGGGGCAAGAAGCTGTTTGACAGTTTCTATTAACAACAGGGGTCACCATACGATTCTGCTGCAGTTATGGTATTGAAAGGTAAAACAAGGAGCATTTGGCTGTATTTTTGCAGGTGGGGTGCCCCAAAATGTTACTGCCAGCAGCAGCAGCCCCCTTCCTCCCCACCCTGCAGATTGGTATAGGTACCTTTAGGACATTTCTGTTGAAAACAGAGGCTATAGCGAATCGCGCTACAAAATCCGAGAGCACTAACACTTGCTAAATAAAGGTGGCATCGGAGCATACGAATGAGGCAGGGAGAGGCTACTGTTGCAATTGGTTTGGCGTTCATAGTGAATAACCTCCAGCATGCGAATAGGCAAAAGTGTGAGGATTGGCAGTGTCTGTAGAGAATTTTGGCACGCTCTTCAGTTGATGTTTTCCTCCTTACGTTGGCCATGAACTACAGAGGAAAGGCCTGGCCTTACTGTTGGGCAAAACATGTATTTATGATTTTAAGAAGTGTAGTCTGGCTGTACTCAGAGGGCCTGTACAGTACGGTAAATGCCTGTATACTCCTGCAATGTGCATCCAACTGTCACTTGAGATTGAGCTGCGAACGAAGCAGCTGGGTTACTGACTGAATGTAAATGGAAGGCACATAGGAAGGGTGTTTGTGGTCACTCAAATGATTGAAACCTGGTTGATGCACTACCAAAGCTGGGGTACCAGGGGGGAACATTTGAGGGGTATTGAGATGGTGGTGTCCAGAGGTCAAAATATGTTTCAGAGACACAGAGGTACTGCGGTCCTGGTCCCACATTGGGGGTAGACAAAAGTCCCTGCTAAAGATTTCTGTCCAACTGTTACCCCATTTTGTGAAGCCTGGCTCCCTCTGTAACGATTCCCCAGTGTCTTTCGATCCTACAGATGACTGCAGCAAACTTCCCACATTTTTTCTTGGCCTCATACTCCCAAAGGAGTGCCTGACATTTGCCAGCCTAACGATACTCACATTCTGGGAAAAACCTCACTAACTATGCATATTTATCTACCACACATGGCAAATCCTTACAATTGCAGAACATCATATCGCACTTGTCATCTTTGAGGTACTCTAAGTATTTGGATTTGAGGGAAATATTCATCCTTGCTTGCTCTCTCCCATCTGAAGTCTATGGTGCTGCTGTTCCTTTCTCACATGTCCCTTCAAAGAGACAAGTGACACACAGACTCAATCACTCAGCAAACATATATGCTTTGACGTTTTCATCTTGCTGTTTACCTTCCAAATATTCCCCCTTCACCACAAATACAGGCCTGCCATTCCTCATCCCCTCAGTCGAAGCAGTCCTTCACTCCTTAGGCCCTGCAAGACCACCATGAACAAGAATCATGTCAGCAAGCAGAAGAAAAGCCTCAGTGTGCTCTTTTGTTCATACTGCTGCCCTCTAGTAACACTTCATGGCAACTGCAGCATAAGAATGGGACTGAGAAGAGGGCTGTCCTATGCAAATAATATCCTCCCATGCATACTTTCTTCTGAGACGGTCGGCGGCTTGTGGCGTGATACCTCCTCCAACATATGGTCTTCAACCACATTTTAAAAAAGCCCACCTGCCTTAGACGAAGGATTTTGCCACTCGAAGGAAGCACATGGGGACATCACCCTCATTTAGCAGGGTCCTAAATTGCCTGCTGTCAGCCTGTATACAGAACAAGGGCGTTCGTGGGCGTTCGTGAGCGTTCCTCAAAGGAAGGAGGTGGGTGATTAAATCACAGTGCCAGGGCAGGCCCAGCCCAGCCCAGCCCAGCCCAGCCCAGCCCAGCCCAGCCCAGCCCAGCCCAGCCCAGCCCAGCCCAGCCCAGCCCAGCCCAGCCCGGCACAGCGCACTGCTGTGGAGGTCCATTCCTTCACATCCTGCAGCAGGCATGATGCAGGCCTACTAGAGCAAAGGCTTGACTCTGCCCTTGTCTGTCTCTTAAAGGAAACAATCTTTCTAGCTTCTTATTGCACCTAATAAATAGACTCTAGCTTGCCTCAAACTTGACCCATCATTTCATTAGCCAGAGCTCATACTTGACCTTTATTTCTATCCAAGCTCACTGGCACCAAACCCCTGATTTGAGCGAGAGGCTCACACCAAAATGAAAAATCACCATCATCCAACCTATTTTACAATAAGTGTAGCACCTACCTCGCATTCTTGTGCTCAGTTATAACCCCCAATACCACAATTGCACTCTGCAATTCACCAAACTTAAAGGCAAAGAACCAAGACATTGATAAAGGAAGATAAGGCCTTGTCCCTATTTAACCTACTTGAGAAATAGGGAGGTTGGTAGAAGGTCATGAGGGAAAACATTTGAAATTTTGGGACACACATGCCAAAAAGAGTGTCCACTTTTCTCCTCTGTTAGCAAGTAAAAAAAAATCTTAACAAAAAAAAAAAAAATTGCTTTTTGAAAATTGCCACCTTGGGATACCTCTACAGCATTGGCAGGATTCGAACCCTGGCCGTGAGGGCTGTCCGCACCAAAGGTACAAGACTTACCTTTGAGCTATAGCTCCTTAGTGGTCTAGAGGATTGCAGTAGTAACTATAAGCAACATACAGGCCTTGGTGTCCTTCCCTGCGGCTTCCATTGCACATGAAAAGGATGACCATGACATAAGGACAATTTGATAGGCTACTTACATGGAAACCAGTGTGGTCCAGTGGGTAAGTGCCTGCCTTCCATGCAGGCAACCAGGGTTCGAATCCCGGGTTCGGCACCAGGTGACTGATGGTGGCAGAGCAGAGGTAAGTTGGAGGTGGGCCTAAATGGCCAATTGGTAAGTAAAATGTGTCTGTGTGTTGTGTAAGAGTGGAAACATGCCTAGTGAATGAGGGATTGCAGATTGGTTGGTAAGTAAAATAGGTGTGGCCTGAACAGAGAGAGGTGAAAGAAAGGGAACAGGTGTTGTGAAGAGGAGGAGCCAAGTCAGAGTGGGTGGGGTCAGAGAGGAGGAGTATAGGAGGAGCTGGGTCAGAGTGGGTGGGGTTAGAGAGGAGGGGTTCAGGAGGAGCCTAGTCAGAGGGGGTGGGGTCAGAGAGGAGGGGAGTATAGGCGGAGCCTGGGCAGAGAGGCGGGGTATAGGAGGAACCTAGTCAGAGTGGGTGCGGTCAGAGAGGAGGGGTATAGGCAGAGCCTGGGCAGAATGGGTGGTTTCAGAGAGCAGAGGAATAGGTGGAGGAGGATCCTGACTTATTGTGGGGTACTGCAAATACTTTTTTACTGCACCCCCCTCTATACTCTCTGATTTCTGTTGGGAGGGGGCAGTCAAAATTTGGGGGAGCAGTATTAAAAGGTGCTTGGGCGCAACGTGAAGGCGATGAGGTGCACACAATGGCTTGTTTTCCAGGTACTTTTTGAGGGGCTACCATTAGTTTTTATTGCTCTGATCCTCCCTCATGGGGTGTACGCCAAATGGTTAGGGGCAACGGGGGGGCAAGAAGCTGTTTGACAGTTTCTATTAACAACAGGGGTCACCATACGATTCTGCTGCAGTTATGGTATTGAAAGGTAAAACAAGGAGCATTTGGCTGTATTTTTGCAGGTGGGGTGCCCCAAAATGTTACTGCCAGCAGCAGCAGCCCCCTTCCTCCCCACCCTGCAGATTGGTATAGGTACCTTTAGGACATTTCTGTTGAAAACAGAGGCTATAGCGAATCGCGCTACAAAATCCGAGAGCACTAACACTTGCTAAATAAAGGTGGCATCGGAGCATACGAATGAGGCAGGGAGAGGCTACTGTTGCAATTGGTTTGGCGTTCATAGTGAATAACCTCCAGCATGCGAATAGGCAAAAGTGTGAGGATTGGCAGTGTCTGTAGAGAATTTTGGCACGCTCTTCAGTTGATGTTTTCCTCCTTACGTTGGCCATGAACTACAGAGGAAAGGCCTGGCCTTACTGTTGGGCAAAACATGTATTTATGATTTTAAGAAGTGTAGTCTGGCTGTACTGAGAGGGCCTGTACAGTACGGTAAATGCCTGTATACTCCTGCAATGTGCATCCAACTGTCACTTGAGATTGAGCAGCGAACGAAGCAGCTGGGTTACTGACTGAATGTAAATGGAAGGCACATAGGAAGGTTGTTTGTGGTCACTCAAATGATTGAAACCTGGTTGATGCACTACCAAAGCTGGGGTACCAGGGGGGAACATTTGAGGGGTATTGAGATGGTGGTGTCCAGAGGTCAAAATATGTTTCAGAGACACAGAGGTACTGCGGTCCTGGTCCCACATTGGGGGTAGACAAAAGTCCCTGCTAAAGATTTCTGTCCAACTGTTACCCCATTTTGTGAAGCCTGGCTCCCTCTGTAACGATTCCCCAGTGTCTTTCGATCCTACAGATGACTGCAGCAAACTTCCCACATTTTTTCTTGGCCTCATACTCCCAAAGGAGTGCCTGACATTTGCCAGCCTAACGATACTCACATTCTGGGAAAAACCTCACTAACTATGCATATTTATCTACCACACATGGCAAATCCTTACAATTGCAGAACATCATATCGCACTTGTCATCTTTGAGGTACTCTAAGTATTTGGATTTGAGGGAAATATTCATCCTTGCTTGCTCTCTCCCATCTGAAGTCTATGGTGCTGCTGTTCCTTTCTCACATGTCCCTTCAAAGAGACAAGTGACACACAGACTCAATCACTCAGCAAACATATATGCTTTGACGTTTTCATCTTGCTGTTTACCTTCCAAATATTCCCCCTTCACCACAAATACAGGCCTGCCATTCCTCATCCCCTCAGTCGAAGCAGTCCTTCACTCCTTAGGCCCTGCAAGACCACCATGAACAAGAATCATGTCAGCAAGCAGAAGAAAAGCCTCAGTGTGCTCTTTTGTTCATACTGCTGCCCTCTAGTAACACTTCATGGCAACTGCAGCATAAGAATGGGACTGAGAAGAGGGCTGTCCTATGCAAATAATATCCTCCCATGCATACTTTCTTCTGAGACGGTCGGCGGCTTGTGGCGTGATACCTCCTCCAACATATGGTCTTCAACCACATTTTAAAAAAGCCCACCTGCCTTAGACGAAGGATTTTGCCACTCGAAGGAAGCACATGGGGACATCACCCTCATTTAGCAGGGTCCTAAATTGCCTGCTGTCAGCCTGTATACAGAACAAGGGCGTTCGTGGGCGTTCGTGAGCGTTCCTCAAAGGAAGGAGGTGGGTGATTAAATCACAGTGCCAGGGCAGGCCCAGCCCAGCCCAGCCCAGCCCAGCCCAGCCCAGCCCAGCCCAGCCCAGCCCAGCCCAGCCCAGCCCAGCCCAGCCCAGCCCAGCCCGGCACAGCGCACTGCTGTGGAGGTCCATTCCTTCACATCCTGCAGCAGGCATGATGCAGGCCTACTAGAGCAAAGGCTTGACTCTGCCCTTGTCTGTCTCTTAAAGGAAACAATCTTTCTAGCTTCTTATTGCACCTAATAAATAGACTCTAGCTTGCCTCAAACTTGACCCATCATTTCATTAGCCAGAGCTCATACTTGACCTTTATTTCTATCCAAGCTCACTGGCACCAAACCCCTGATTTGAGCGAGAGGCTCACACCAAAATGAAAAATCACCATCATCCAACCTATTTTACAATAAGTGTAGCACCTACCTCGCATTCTTGTGCTCAGTTATAACCCCCAATACCACAATTGCACTCTGCAATTCACCAAACTTAAAGGCAAAGAACCAAGACATTGATAAAGGAAGATAAGGCCTTGTCCCTATTTAACCTACTTGAGAAATAGGGAGGTTGGTAGAAGGTCATGAGGGAAAACATTTGAAATTTTGGGACACACATGCCAAAAAGAGTGTCCACTTTTCTCCTCTGTTAGCAAGTAAAAAAAAATCTTAACAAAAAAAAAAAAAATTGCTTTTTGAAAATTGCCACCTTGGGATACCTCTACAGCATTGGCAGGATTCGAACCCTGGCCGTGAGGGCTGTCCGCACCAAAGGTACAAGACTTAGCTTTGAGCTATAGCTCCTTAGTGGTCTAGAGGATTGCAGTAGTAACTATAAGCAACATACAGGCCTTGGTGTCCTTCCCTGCGGCTTCCATTGCACATGAAAAGGATGACCATGACATAAGGACAATTTGATAGGCTACTTACATGGAAACCAGTGTGGTCCAGTGGGTAAGTGCCTGCCTTCCATGCAGGCAACCAGGGTTCGAATCCCGGGTTCGGCACCAGGTGACTGATGGTGGCAGAGCAGAGGTAAGTTGGAGGTGGGCCTAAATGGCCAATTGGTAAGTAAAATGTGTCTGTGTGTTGTGTAAGAGTGGAAACATGCCTAGTGAATGAGGGATTGCAGATTGGTTGGTAAGTAAAATAGGTGTGGCCTGAACAGAGAGAGGTGAAAGAAAGGGAACAGGTGTTGTGAGGAGGAGGAGCCAAGTCAGAGTGGGTGGGGTCAGAGAGGAGGGGAGTATAGGCGGAGCCTGGGCAGAGAGGCGGGGTATAGGAGGAGCCTAGTCAGAGTGGGTGCGGTCAGAGAGGAGGGGTATAGGCAGAGCCTGGGCAGAATGGGTGGTTTCAGAGAGCAGAGGAATAGGTGGAGGAGGATCCTGACTTATTGTGGGGTACTGCAAATACTTTTTTACTGCACCCCCCTCTATACTCTCTGATTTCTGTTGGGAGGGGGCAGTCAAAATTTGGGGGAGCAGTATTAAAAGGTGCTTGGGCGCAACGTGAAGGCGATGAGGTGCACACAATGGCTTGTTTTCCAGGTACTTTTTGAGGGGCTACCATTAGTTTTTATTGCTCTGATCCTCCCTCATGGGGTGTACGCCAAATGGTTAGGGGCAACGGGGGGGCAAGAAGCTGTTTGACAGTTTCTATTAACAACAGGGGTCACCATACGATTCTGCTGCAGTTATGGTATTGAAAGGTAAAACAAGGAGCATTTGGCTGTATTTTTGCAGGTGGGGTGCCCCAAAATGTTACTGCCAGCAGCAGCAGCCCCCTTCCTCCCCACCCTGCAGATTGGTATAGGTACCTTTAGGACATTTCTGTTGAAAACAGAGGCTATAGCGAATCGCGCTACAAAATCCGAGAGCACTAACACTTGCTAAATAAAGGTGGCATCGGAGCATACGAATGAGGCAGGGAGAGGCTACTGTTGCAATTGGTTTGGCGTTCATAGTGAATAACCTCCAGCATGCGAATAGGCAAAAGTGTGAGGATTGGCAGTGTCTGTAGAGAATTTTGGCACGCTCTTCAGTTGATGTTTTCCTCCTTACGTTAGCCATGAACTACAGAGGAAAGGCCTGGCCTTACTGTTGGGCAAAACATGTATTTATGATTTTAAGAAGTGTAGTCTGGCTGTACTGAGAGGGCCTGTACAGTACGGTAAATGCCTGTATACTCCTGCAATGTGCATCCAACTGTCACTTGAGATTGAGCAGCGAACGAAGCAGCTGGGTTACTGACTGAATGTAAATGGAAGGCACATAGGAAGGTTGTTTGTGGTCACTCAAATGATTGAAACCTGGTTGATGCACTACCAAAGCTGGGGTACCAGGGGGGAACATTTGAGGGGTATTGAGATGGTGGTGTCCAGAGGTCAAAATATGTTTCAGAGACACAGAGGTACTGCGGTCCTGGTCCCACATTGGGGGTAGACAAAAGTCCCTGCTAAAGATTTCTGTCCAACTGTTACCCCATTTTGTGAAGCCTGGCTCCCTCTGTAACGATTCCCCAGTGTCTTTCGATCCTACAGATGACTGCAGCAAACTTCCCACATTTTTTCTTGGCCTCATACTCCCAAAGGAGTGCCTGACATTTGCCAGCCTAACGATACTCACATTCTGGGAAAAACCTCACTAACTATGCATATTTATCTACCACACATGGCAAATCCTTACAATTGCAGAACATCATATCGCACTTGTCATCTTTGAGGTACTCTAAGTATTTGGATTTGAGGGAAATATTCATCCTTGCTTGCTCTCTCCCATCTGAAGTCTATGGTGCTGCTGTTCCTTTCTCACATGTCCCTTCAAAGAGACAAGTGACACACAGACTCAATCACTCAGCAAACATATATGCTTTGACGTTTTCATCTTGCTGTTTACCTTCCAAATATTCCCCCTTCACCACAAATACAGGCCTGCCATTCCTCATCCCCTCAGTCGAAGCAGTCCTTCACTCCTTAGGCCCTGCAAGACCACCATGAACAAGAATCATGTCAGCAAGCAGAAGAAAAGCCTCAGTGTGCTCTTTTGTTCATACTGCTGCCCTCTAGTAACACTTCATGGCAACTGCAGCATAAGAATGGGACTGAGAAGAGGGCTGTCCTATGCAAATAATATCCTCCCATGCATACTTTCTTCTGAGACGGTCGGCGGCTTGTGGCGTGATACCTCCTCCAACATATGGTCTTCAACCACATTTTAAAAAAGCCCACCTGCCTTAGACGAAGGATTTTGCCACTCGAAGGAAGCACATGGGGACATCACCCTCATTTAGCAGGGTCCTAAATTGCCTGCTGTCAGCCTGTATACAGAACAAGGGCGTTCGTGGGCGTTCGTGAGCGTTCCTCAAAGGAAGGAGGTGGGTGATTAAATCACAGTGCCAGGGCAGGCCCAGCCCAGCCCAGCCCAGCCCAGCCCAGCCCAGCCCAGCCCAGCCCAGCCCAGCCCAGCCCAGCCCAGCCCGGCACAGCGCACTGCTGTGGAGGTCCATTCCTTCACATCCTGCAGCAGGCATGATGCAGGCCTACTAGAGCAAAGGCTTGACTCTGCCCTTGTCTGTCTCTTAAAGGAAACAATCTTTCTAGCTTCTTATTGCACCTAATAAATAGACTCTAGCTTGCCTCAAACTTGACCCATCATTTCATTAGCCAGAGCTCATACTTGACCTTTATTTCTATCCAAGCTCACTGGCACCAAACCCCTGATTTGAGCGAGAGGCTCACACCAAAATGAAAAATCACCATCATCCAACCTATTTTACAATAAGTGTAGCACCTACCTCGCATTCTTGTGCTCAGTTATAACCCCCAATACCACAATTGCACTCTGCAATTCACCAAACTTAAAGGCAAAGAACCAAGACATTGATAAAGGAAGATAAGGCCTTGTCCCTATTTAACCTACTTGAGAAATAGGGAGGTTGGTAGAAGGTCATGAGGGAAAACATTTGAAATTTTGGGACACACATGCCAAAAAGAGTGTCCACTTTTCTCCTCTGTTAGCAAGTAAAAAAAAATCTTAACAAAAAAAAAAAAAATTGCTTTTTGAAAATTGCCACCTTGGGATACCTCTACAGCATTGGCAGGATTCGAACCCTGGCCGTGAGGGCTGTCCGCACCAAAGGTACAAGACTTAGCTTTGAGCTATAGCTCCTTAGTGGTCTAGAGGATTGCAGTAGTAACTATAAGCAACATACAGGCCTTGGTGTCCTTCCCTGCGGCTTCCATTGCACATGAAAAGGATGACCATGACATAAGGACAATTTGATAGGCTACTTACATGGAAACCAGTGTGGTCCAGTGGGTAAGTGCCTGCCTTCCATGCAGGCAACCAGGGTTCGAATCCCGGGTTCGGCACCAGGTGACTGATGGTGGCAGAGCAGAGGTAAGTTGGAGGTGGGCCTAAATGGCCAATTGGTAAGTAAAATGTGTCTGTGTGTTGTGTAAGAGTGGAAACATGCCTAGTGAATGAGGGATTGCAGATTGGTTGGTAAGTAAAATAGGTGTGGCCTGAACAGAGAGAGGTGAAAGAAAGGGAACAGGTGTTGTGAGGAGGAGGAGCCAAGTCAGAGTGGGTGGGGTCAGAGAGGAGGGGAGTATAGGCGGAGCCTGGGCAGAGAGGCGGGGTATAGGAGGAGCCTAGTCAGAGTGGGTGCGGTCAGAGAGGAGGGGTATAGGCAGAGCCTGGGCAGAATGGGTGGTTTCAGAGAGCAGAGGAATAGGTGGAGGAGGATCCTGACTTATTGTGGGGTACTGCAAATACTTTTTTACTGCACCCCCCTCTATACTCTCTGATTTCTGTTGGGAGGGGGCAGTCAAAATTTGGGGGAGCAGTATTAAAAGGTGCTTGGGCGCAACGTGAAGGCGATGAGGTGCACACAATGGCTTGTTTTCCAGGTACTTTTTGAGGGGCTACCATTAGTTTTTATTGCTCTGATCCTCCCTCATGGGGTGTACGCCAAATGGTTAGGGGCAACGGGGGGGCAAGAAGCTGTTTGACAGTTTCTATTAACAACAGGGGTCACCATACGATTCTGCTGCAGTTATGGTATTGAAAGGTAAAACAAGGAGCATTTGGCTGTATTTTTGCAGGTGGGGTGCCCCAAAATGTTACTGCCAGCAGCAGCAGCCCCCTTCCTCCCCACCCTGCAGATTGGTATAGGTACCTTTAGGACATTTCTGTTGAAAACAGAGGCTATAGCGAATCGCGCTACAAAATCCGAGAGCACTAACACTTGCTAAATAAAGGTGGCATCGGAGCATACGAATGAGGCAGGGAGAGGCTACTGTTGCAATTGGTTTGGCGTTCATAGTGAATAACCTCCAGCATGCGAATAGGCAAAAGTGTGAGGATTGGCAGTGTCTGTAGAGAATTTTGGCACGCTCTTCAGTTGATGTTTTCCTCCTTACGTTGGCCATGAACTACAGAGGAAAGGCCTGGCCTTACTGTTGGGCAAAACATGTATTTATGATTTTAAGAAGTGTAGTCTGGCTGTACTGAGAGGGCCTGTACAGTACGGTAAATGCCTGTATACTCCTGCAATGTGCATCCAACTGTCACTTGAGATTGAGCAGCGAACGAAGCAGCTGGGTTACTGACTGAATGTAAATGGAAGGCACATAGGAAGGGTGTTTGTGGTCACTCAAATGATTGAAACCTGGTTGATGCACTACCAAAGCTGGGGTACCAGGGGGGAACATTTGAGGGGTATTGAGATGGTGGTGTCCAGAGGTCAAAATATGTTTCAGAGACACAGAGGTACTGCGGTCCTGGTCCCACATTGGGGGTAGACAAAAGTCCCTGCTAAAGATTTCTGTCCAACTGTTACCCCATTTTGTGAAGCCTGGCTCCCTCTGTAACGATTCCACAGTGTCTTTCGATCCTACAGATGACTGCAGCAAACTTCCCACATTTTTTCTTGGCCTCATACTCCCAAAGGAGTGCCTGACATTTGCCAGCCTAACGATACTCACATTCTGGGAAAAACCTCACTAACTATGCATATTTATCTACCACACATGGCAAATCCTTACAATTGCAGAACATCATATCGCACTTGTCATCTTTGAGGTACTCTAAGTATTTGGATTTGAGGGAAATATTCATCCTTGCTTGCTCTCTCCCATCTGAAGTCTATGGTGCTGCTGTTCCTTTCTCACATGTCCCTTCAAAGAGACAAGTGACACACAGACTCAATCACTCAGCAAACATATATGCTTTGACGTTTTCATCTTGCTGTTTACCTTCCAAATATTCCCCCTTCACCACAAATACAGGCCTGCCATTCCTCATCCCCTCAGTCGAAGCAGTCCTTCACTCCTTAGGCCCTGCAAGACCACCATGAACAAGAATCATGTCAGCAAGCAGAAGAAAAGCCTCAGTGTGCTCTTTTGTTCATACTGCTGCCCTCTAGTAACACTTCATGGCAACTGCAGCATAAGAATGGGACTGAGAAGAGGGCTGTCCTATGCAAATAATATCCTCCCATGCATACTTTCTTCTGAGACGGTCGGCGGCTTGTGGCGTGATACCTCCTCCAACATATGGTCTTCAACCACATTTTAAAAAAGCCCACCTGCCTTAGACGAAGGATTTTGCCACTCGAAGGAAGCACATGGGGACATCACCCTCATTTAGCAGGGTCCTAAATTGCCTGCTGTCAGCCTGTATACAGAACAAGGGCGTTCGTGGGCGTTCGTGAGCGTTCCTCAAAGGAAGGAGGTGGGTGATTAAATCACAGTGCCAGGGCAGGCCCAGCCCAGCCCAGCCCAGCCCAGCCCAGCCCAGCCCAGCCCAGCCCAGCCCAGCCCAGCCCGGCACAGCGCACTGCTGTGGAGGTCCATTCCTTCACATCCTGCAGCAGGCATGATGCAGGCCTACTAGAGCAAAGGCTTGACTCTGCCCTTGTCTGTCTCTTAAAGGAAACAATCTTTCTAGCTTCTTATTGCACCTAATAAATAGACTCTAGCTTGCCTCAAACTTGACCCATCATTTCATTAGCCAGAGCTCATACTTGACCTTTATTTCTATCCAAGCTCACTGGCACCAAACCCCTGATTTGAGCGAGAGGCTCACACCAAAATGAAAAATCACCATCATCCAACCTATTTTACAATAAGTGTAGCACCTACCTCGCATTCTTGTGCTCAGTTATAACCCCCAATACCACAATTGCACTCTGCAATTCACCAAACTTAAAGGCAAAGAACCAAGACATTGATAAAGGAAGATAAGGCCTTGTCCCTATTTAACCTACTTGAGAAATAGGGAGGTTGGTAGAAGGTCATGAGGGAAAACATTTGAAATTTTGGGACACACATGCCAAAAAGAGTGTCCACTTTTCTCCTCTGTTAGCAAGTAAAAAAAAATCTTAACAAAAAAAAAAAAAATTGCTTTTTGAAAATTGCCACCTTGGGATACCTCTACAGCATTGGCAGGATTCGAACCCTGGCCGTGAGGGCTGTCCGCACCAAAGGTACAAGACTTACCTTTGAGCTATAGCTCCTTAGTGGTCTAGAGGATTGCAGTAGTAACTATAAGCAACATACAGGCCTTGGTGTCCTTCCCTGCGGCTTCCATTGCACATGAAAAGGATGACCATGACATAAGGACAATTTGATAGGCTACTTACATGGAAACCAGTGTGGTCCAGTGGGTAAGTGCCTGCCTTCCATGCAGGCAACCAGGGTTCGAATCCCGGGTTCGGCACCAGGTGACTGATGGTGGCAGAGCAGAGGTAAGTTGGAGGTGGGCCTAAATGGCCAATTGGTAAGTAAAATGTGTCTGTGTGTTGTGTAAGAGTGGAAACATGCCTAGTGAATGAGGGATTGCAGATTGGTTGGTAAGTAAAATAGGTGTGGCCTGAACAGAGAGAGGTGAAAGAAAGGGAACAGGTGTTGTGAAGAGGAGGAGCCAAGTCAGAGTGGGTGGGGTCAGAGAGGAGGAGTATAGGAGGAGCTGGGTCAGAGTGGGTGGGGTTAGAGAGGAGGGGTTCAGGAGGAGCCTAGTCAGAGGGGGTGGGGTCAGAGAGGAGGGGAGTATAGGCGGAGCCTGGGCAGAGAGGCGGGGTATAGGAGGAACCTAGTCAGAGTGGGTGCGGTCAGAGAGGAGGGGTATAGGCAGAGCCTGGGCAGAATGGGTGGTTTCAGAGAGCAGAGGAATAGGTGGAGGAGGATCCTGACTTATTGTGGGGTACTGCAAATACTTTTTTACTGCACCCCCCTCTATACTCTCTGATTTCTGTTGGGAGGGGGCAGTCAAAATTTGGGGGAGCAGTATTAAAAGGTGCTTGGGCGCAACGTGAAGGCGATGAGGTGCACACAATGGCTTGTTTTCCAGGTACTTTTTGAGGGGCTACCATTAGTTTTTATTGCTCTGATCCTCCCTCATGGGGTGTACGCCAAATGGTTAGGGGCAACGGGGGGGCAAGAAGCTGTTTGACAGTTTCTATTAACAACAGGGGTCACCATACGATTCTGCTGCAGTTATGGTATTGAAAGGTAAAACAAGGAGCATTTGGCTGTATTTTTGCAGGTGGGGTGCCCCAAAATGTTACTGCCAGCAGCAGCAGCCCCCTTCCTCCCCACCCTGCAGATTGGTATAGGTACCTTTAGGACATTTCTGTTGAAAACAGAGGCTATAGCGAATCGCGCTACAAAATCCGAGAGCACTAACACTTGCTAAATAAAGGTGGCATCGGAGCATACGAATGAGGCAGGGAGAGGCTACTGTTGCAATTGGTTTGGCGTTCATAGTGAATAACCTCCAGCATGCGAATAGGCAAAAGTGTGAGGATTGGCAGTGTCTGTAGAGAATTTTGGCACGCTCTTCAGTTGATGTTTTCCTCCTTACGTTGGCCATGAACTACAGAGGAAAGGCCTGGCCTTACTGTTGGGCAAAACATGTATTTATGATTTTAAGAAGTGTAGTCTGGCTGTACTGAGAGGGCCTGTACAGTACGGTAAATGCCTGTATACTCCTGCAATGTGCATCCAACTGTCACTTGAGATTGAGCAGCGAACGAAGCAGCTGGGTTACTGACTGAATGTAAATGGAAGGCACATAGGAAGGTTGTTTGTGGTCACTCAAATGATTGAAACCTGGTTGATGCACTACCAAAGCTGGGGTACCAGGGGGGAACATTTGAGGGGTATTGAGATGGTGGTGTCCAGAGGTCAAAATATGTTTCAGAGACACAGAGGTACTGCGGTCCTGGTCCCACATTGGGGGTAGACAAAAGTCCCTGCTAAAGATTTCTGTCCAACTGTTACCCCATTTTGTGAAGCCTGGCTCCCTCTGTAACGATTCCCCAGTGTCTTTCGATCCTACAGATGACTGCAGCAAACTTCCCACATTTTTTCTTGGCCTCATACTCCCAAAGGAGTGCCTGACATTTGCCAGCCTAACGATACTCACATTCTGGGAAAAACCTCACTAACTATGCATATTTATCTACCACACATGGCAAATCCTTACAATTGCAGAACATCATATCGCACTTGTCATCTTTGAGGTACTCTAAGTATTTGGATTTGAGGGAAATATTCATCCTTGCTTGCTCTCTCCCATCTGAAGTCTATGGTGCTGCTGTTCCTTTCTCACATGTCCCTTCAAAGAGACAAGTGACACACAGACTCAATCACTCAGCAAACATATATGCTTTGACGTTTTCATCTTGCTGTTTACCTTCCAAATATTCCCCCTTCACCACAAATACAGGCCTGCCATTCCTCATCCCCTCAGTCGAAGCAGTCCTTCACTCCTTAGGCCCTGCAAGACCACCATGAACAAGAATCATGTCAGCAAGCAGAAGAAAAGCCTCAGTGTGCTCTTTTGTTCATACTGCTGCCCTCTAGTAACACTTCATGGCAACTGCAGCATAAGAATGGGACTGAGAAGAGGGCTGTCCTATGCAAATAATATCCTCCCATGCATACTTTCTTCTGAGACGGTCGGCGGCTTGTGGCGTGATACCTCCTCCAACATATGGTCTTCAACCACATTTTAAAAAAGCCCACCTGCCTTAGACGAAGGATTTTGCCACTCGAAGGAAGCACATGGGGACATCACCCTCATTTAGCAGGGTCCTAAATTGCCTGCTGTCAGCCTGTATACAGAACAAGGGCGTTCGTGGGCGTTCGTGAGCGTTCCTCAAAGGAAGGAGGTGGGTGATTAAATCACAGTGCCAGGGCAGGCCCAGCCCAGCCCAGCCCAGCCCAGCCCAGCCCAGCCCAGCCCAGCCCAGCCCAGCCCAGCCCAGCCCAGCCCAGCCCAGCCCAGCCCGGCACAGCGCACTGCTGTGGAGGTCCATTCCTTCACATCCTGCAGCAGGCATGATGCAGGCCTACTAGAGCAAAGGCTTGACTCTGCCCTTGTCTGTCTCTTAAAGGAAACAATCTTTCTAGCTTCTTATTGCACCTAATAAATAGACTCTAGCTTGCCTCAAACTTGACCCATCATTTCATTAGCCAGAGCTCATACTTGACCTTTATTTCTATCCAAGCTCACTGGCACCAAACCCCTGATTTGAGCGAGAGGCTCACACCAAAATGAAAAATCACCATCATCCAACCTATTTTACAATAAGTGTAGCACCTACCTCGCATTCTTGTGCTCAGTTATAACCCCCAATACCACAATTGCACTCTGCAATTCACCAAACTTAAAGGCAAAGAACCAAGACATTGATAAAGGAAGATAAGGCCTTGTCCCTATTTAACCTACTTGAGAAATAGGGAGGTTGGTAGAAGGTCATGAGGGAAAACATTTGAAATTTTGGGACACACATGCCAAAAAGAGTGTCCACTTTTCTCCTCTGTTAGCAAGTAAAAAAAAATCTTAACAAAAAAAAAAAAAATTGCTTTTTGAAAATTGCCACCTTGGGATACCTCTACAGCATTGGCAGGATTCGAACCCTGGCCGTGAGGGCTGTCCGCACCAAAGGTACAAGACTTAGCTTTGAGCTATAGCTCCTTAGTGGTCTAGAGGATTGCAGTAGTAACTATAAGCAACATACAGGCCTTGGTGTCCTTCCCTGCGGCTTCCATTGCACATGAAAAGGATGACCATGACATAAGGACAATTTGATAGGCTACTTACATGGAAACCAGTGTGGTCCAGTGGGTAAGTGCCTGCCTTCCATGCAGGCAACCAGGGTTCGAATCCCGGGTTCGGCACCAGGTGACTGATGGTGGCAGAGCAGAGGTAAGTTGGAGGTGGGCCTAAATGGCCAATTGGTAAGTAAAATGTGTCTGTGTGTTGTGTAAGAGTGGAAACATGCCTAGTGAATGAGGGATTGCAGATTGGTTGGTAAGTAAAATAGGTGTGGCCTGAACAGAGAGAGGTGAAAGAAAGGGAACAGGTGTTGTGAGGAGGAGGAGCCAAGTCAGAGTGGGTGGGGTCAGAGAGGAGGGGAGTATAGGCGGAGCCTGGGCAGAGAGGCGGGGTATAGGAGGAGCCTAGTCAGAGTGGGTGCGGTCAGAGAGGAGGGGTATAGGCAGAGCCTGGGCAGAATGGGTGGTTTCAGAGAGCAGAGGAATAGGTGGAGGAGGATCCTGACTTATTGTGGGGTACTGCAAATACTTTTTTACTGCACCCCCCTCTATACTCTCTGATTTCTGTTGGGAGGGGGCAGTCAAAATTTGGGGGAGCAGTATTAAAAGGTGCTTGGGCGCAACGTGAAGGCGATGAGGTGCACACAATGGCTTGTTTTCCAGGTACTTTTTGAGGGGCTACCATTAGTTTTTATTGCTCTGATCCTCCCTCATGGGGTGTACGCCAAATGGTTAGGGGCAACGGGGGGGCAAGAAGCTGTTTGACAGTTTCTATTAACAACAGGGGTCACCATACGATTCTGCTGCAGTTATGGTATTGAAAGGTAAAACAAGGAGCATTTGGCTGTATTTTTGCAGGTGGGGTGCCCCAAAATGTTACTGCCAGCAGCAGCAGCCCCCTTCCTCCCCACCCTGCAGATTGGTATAGGTACCTTTAGGACATTTCTGTTGAAAACAGAGGCTATAGCGAATCGCGCTACAAAATCCGAGAGCACTAACACTTGCTAAATAAAGGTGGCATCGGAGCATACGAATGAGGCAGGGAGAGGCTACTGTTGCAATTGGTTTGGCGTTCATAGTGAATAACCTCCAGCATGCGAATAGGCAAAAGTGTGAGGATTGGCAGTGTCTGTAGAGAATTTTGGCACGCTCTTCAGTTGATGTTTTCCTCCTTACGTTAGCCATGAACTACAGAGGAAAGGCCTGGCCTTACTGTTGGGCAAAACATGTATTTATGATTTTAAGAAGTGTAGTCTGGCTGTACTGAGAGGGCCTGTACAGTACGGTAAATGCCTGTATACTCCTGCAATGTGCATCCAACTGTCACTTGAGATTGAGCAGCGAACGAAGCAGCTGGGTTACTGACTGAATGTAAATGGAAGGCACATAGGAAGGTTGTTTGTGGTCACTCAAATGATTGAAACCTGGTTGATGCACTACCAAAGCTGGGGTACCAGGGGGGAACATTTGAGGGGTATTGAGATGGTGGTGTCCAGAGGTCAAAATATGTTTCAGAGACACAGAGGTACTGCGGTCCTGGTCCCACATTGGGGGTAGACAAAAGTCCCTGCTAAAGATTTCTGTCCAACTGTTACCCCATTTTGTGAAGCCTGGCTCCCTCTGTAACGATTCCCCAGTGTCTTTCGATCCTACAGATGACTGCAGCAAACTTCCCACATTTTTTCTTGGCCTCATACTCCCAAAGGAGTGCCTGACATTTGCCAGCCTAACGATACTCACATTCTGGGAAAAACCTCACTAACTATGCATATTTATCTACCACACATGGCAAATCCTTACAATTGCAGAACATCATATCGCACTTGTCATCTTTGAGGTACTCTAAGTATTTGGATTTGAGGGAAATATTCATCCTTGCTTGCTCTCTCCCATCTGAAGTCTATGGTGCTGCTGTTCCTTTCTCACATGTCCCTTCAAAGAGACAAGTGACACACAGACTCAATCACTCAGCAAACATATATGCTTTGACGTTTTCATCTTGCTGTTTACCTTCCAAATATTCCCCCTTCACCACAAATACAGGCCTGCCATTCCTCATCCCCTCAGTCGAAGCAGTCCTTCACTCCTTAGGCCCTGCAAGACCACCATGAACAAGAATCATGTCAGCAAGCAGAAGAAAAGCCTCAGTGTGCTCTTTTGTTCATACTGCTGCCCTCTAGTAACACTTCATGGCAACTGCAGCATAAGAATGGGACTGAGAAGAGGGCTGTCCTATGCAAATAATATCCTCCCATGCATACTTTCTTCTGAGACGGTCGGCGGCTTGTGGCGTGATACCTCCTCCAACATATGGTCTTCAACCACATTTTAAAAAAGCCCACCTGCCTTAGACGAAGGATTTTGCCACTCGAAGGAAGCACATGGGGACATCACCCTCATTTAGCAGGGTCCTAAATTGCCTGCTGTCAGCCTGTATACAGAACAAGGGCGTTCGTGGGCGTTCGTGAGCGTTCCTCAAAGGAAGGAGGTGGGTGATTAAATCACAGTGCCAGGGCAGGCCCAGCCCAGCCCAGCCCAGCCCAGCCCAGCCCAGCCCAGCCCAGCCCAGCCCAGCCCAGCCCAGCCCAGCCCAGCCCGGCACAGCGCACTGCTGTGGAGGTCCATTCCTTCACATCCTGCAGCAGGCATGATGCAGGCCTACTAGAGCAAAGGCTTGACTCTGCCCTTGTCTGTCTCTTAAAGGAAACAATCTTTCTAGCTTCTTATTGCACCTAATAAATAGACTCTAGCTTGCCTCAAACTTGACCCATCATTTCATTAGCCAGAGCTCATACTTGACCTTTATTTCTATCCAAGCTCACTGGCACCAAACCCCTGATTTGAGCGAGAGGCTCACACCAAAATGAAAAATCACCATCATCCAACCTATTTTACAATAAGTGTAGCACCTACCTCGCATTCTTGTGCTCAGTTATAACCCCCAATACCACAATTGCACTCTGCAATTCACCAAACTTAAAGGCAAAGAACCAAGACATTGATAAAGGAAGATAAGGCCTTGTCCCTATTTAACCTACTTGAGAAATAGGGAGGTTGGTAGAAGGTCATGAGGGAAAACATTTGAAATTTTGGGACACACATGCCAAAAAGAGTGTCCACTTTTCTCCTCTGTTAGCAAGTAAAAAAAAATCTTAACAAAAAAAAAAAAAATTGCTTTTTGAAAATTGCCACCTTGGGATACCTCTACAGCATTGGCAGGATTCGAACCCTGGCCGTGAGGGCTGTCCGCACCAAAGGTACAAGACTTAGCTTTGAGCTATAGCTCCTTAGTGGTCTAGAGGATTGCAGTAGTAACTATAAGCAACATACAGGCCTTGGTGTCCTTCCCTGCGGCTTCCATTGCACATGAAAAGGATGACCATGACATAAGGACAATTTGATAGGCTACTTACATGGAAACCAGTGTGGTCCAGTGGGTAAGTGCCTGCCTTCCATGCAGGCAACCAGGGTTCGAATCCCGGGTTCGGCACCAGGTGACTGATGGTGGCAGAGCAGAGGTAAGTTGGAGGTGGGCCTAAATGGCCAATTGGTAAGTAAAATGTGTCTGTGTGTTGTGTAAGAGTGGAAACATGCCTAGTGAATGAGGGATTGCAGATTGGTTGGTAAGTAAAATAGGTGTGGCCTGAACAGAGAGAGGTGAAAGAAAGGGAACAGGTGTTGTGAGGAGGAGGAGCCAAGTCAGAGTGCGTGGGGTCAGAGAGGAGGGGAGTATAGGCGGAGCCTGGGCAGAGAGGCGGGGTATAGGAGGAGCCTAGTCAGAGTGGGTGCGGTCAGAGAGGAGGGGTATAGGCAGAGCCTGGGCAGAATGGGTGGTTTCAGAGAGCAGAGGAATAGGTGGAGGAGGATCCTGACTTATTGTGGGGTACTGCAAATACTTTTTTACTGCACCCCCCTCTATACTCTCTGATTTCTGTTGGGAGGGGGCAGTCAAAATTTGGGGGAGCAGTATTAAAAGGTGCTTGGGCGCAACGTGAAGGCGATGAGGTGCACACAATGGCTTGTTTTCCAGGTACTTTTTGAGGGGCTACCATTAGTTTTTATTGCTCTGATCCTCCCTCATGGGGTGTACGCCAAATGGTTAGGGGCAACGGGGGGGCAAGAAGCTGTTTGACAGTTTCTATTAACAACAGGGGTCACCATACGATTCTGCTGCAGTTATGGTATTGAAAGGTAAAACAAGGAGCATTTGGCTGTATTTTTGCAGGTGGGGTGCCCCAAAATGTTACTGCCAGCAGCAGCAGCCCCCTTCCTCCCCACCCTGCAGATTGGTATAGGTACCTTTAGGACATTTCTGTTGAAAACAGAGGCTATAGCGAATCGCGCTACAAAATCCGAGAGCACTAACACTTGCTAAATAAAGGTGGCATCGGAGCATACGAATGAGGCAGGGAGAGGCTACTGTTGCAATTGGTTTGGCGTTCATAGTGAATAACCTCCAGCATGCGAATAGGCAAAAGTGTGAGGATTGGCAGTGTCTGTAGAGAATTTTGGCACGCTCTTCAGTTGATGTTTTCCTCCTTACGTTGGCCATGAACTACAGAGGAAAGGCCTGGCCTTACTGTTGGGCAAAACATGTATTTATGATTTTAAGAAGTGTAGTCTGGCTGTACTGAGAGGGCCTGTACAGTACGGTAAATGCCTGTATACTCCTGCAATGTGCATCCAACTGTCACTTGAGATTGAGCAGCGAACGAAGCAGCTGGGTTACTGACTGAATGTAAATGGAAGGCACATAGGAAGGGTGTTTGTGGTCACTCAAATGATTGAAACCTGGTTGATGCACTACCAAAGCTGGGGTACCAGGGGGGAACATTTGAGGGGTATTGAGATGGTGGTGTCCAGAGGTCAAAATATGTTTCAGAGACACAGAGGTACTGCGGTCCTGGTCCCACATTGGGGGTAGACAAAAGTCCCTGCTAAAGATTTCTGTCCAACTGTTACCCCATTTTGTGAAGCCTGGCTCCCTCTGTAACGATTCCACAGTGTCTTTCGATCCTACAGATGACTGCAGCAAACTTCCCACATTTTTTCTTGGCCTCATACTCCCAAAGGAGTGCCTGACATTTGCCAGCCTAACGATACTCACATTCTGGGAAAAACCTCACTAACTATGCATATTTATCTACCACACATGGCAAATCCTTACAATTGCAGAACATCATATCGCACTTGTCATCTTTGAGGTACTCTAAGTATTTGGATTTGAGGGAAATATTCATCCTTGCTTGCTCTCTCCCATCTGAAGTCTATGGTGCTGCTGTTCCTTTCTCACATGTCCCTTCAAAGAGACAAGTGACACACAGACTCAATCACTCAGCAAACATATATGCTTTGACGTTTTCATCTTGCTGTTTACCTTCCAAATATTCCCCCTTCACCACAAATACAGGCCTGCCATTCCTCATCCCCTCAGTCGAAGCAGTCCTTCACTCCTTAGGCCCTGCAAGACCACCATGAACAAGAATCATGTCAGCAAGCAGAAGAAAAGCCTCAGTGTGCTCTTTTGTTCATACTGCTGCCCTCTAGTAACACTTCATGGCAACTGCAGCATAAGAATGGGACTGAGAAGAGGGCTGTCCTATGCAAATAATATCCTCCCATGCATACTTTCTTCTGAGACGGTCGGCGGCTTGTGGCGTGATACCTCCTCCAACATATGGTCTTCAACCACATTTTAAAAAAGCCCACCTGCCTTAGACGAAGGATTTTGCCACTCGAAGGAAGCACATGGGGACATCACCCTCATTTAGCAGGGTCCTAAATTGCCTGCTGTCAGCCTGTATACAGAACAAGGGCGTTCGTGGGCGTTCGTGAGCGTTCCTCAAAGGAAGGAGGTGGGTGATTAAATCACAGTGCCAGGGCAGGCCCAGCCCAGCCCAGCCCAGCCCAGCCCAGCCCAGCCCAGCCCAGCCCAGCCCAGCCCAGCCCGGCACAGCGCACTGCTGTGGAGGTCCATTCCTTCACATCCTGCAGCAGGCATGATGCAGGCCTACTAGAGCAAAGGCTTGACTCTGCCCTTGTCTGTCTCTTAAAGGAAACAATCTTTCTAGCTTCTTATTGCACCTAATAAATAGACTCTAGCTTGCCTCAAACTTGACCCATCATTTCATTAGCCAGAGCTCATACTTGACCTTTATTTCTATCCAAGCTCACTGGCACCAAACCCCTGATTTGAGCGAGAGGCTCACACCAAAATGAAAAATCACCATCATCCAACCTATTTTACAATAAGTGTAGCACCTACCTCGCATTCTTGTGCTCAGTTATAACCCCCAATACCACAATTGCACTCTGCAATTCACCAAACTTAAAGGCAAAGAACCAAGACATTGATAAAGGAAGATAAGGCCTTGTCCCTATTTAACCTACTTGAGAAATAGGGAGGTTGGTAGAAGGTCATGAGGGAAAACATTTGAAATTTTGGGACACACATGCCAAAAAGAGTGTCCACTTTTCTCCTCTGTTAGCAAGTAAAAAAAAATCTTAACAAAAAAAAAAAAAATTGCTTTTTGAAAATTGCCACCTTGGGATACCTCTACAGCATTGGCAGGATTCGAACCCTGGCCGTGAGGGCTGTCCGCACCAAAGGTACAAGACTTACCTTTGAGCTATAGCTCCTTAGTGGTCTAGAGGATTGCAGTAGTAACTATAAGCAACATACAGGCCTTGGTGTCCTTCCCTGCGGCTTCCATTGCACATGAAAAGGATGACCATGACATAAGGACAATTTGATAGGCTACTTACATGGAAACCAGTGTGGTCCAGTGGGTAAGTGCCTGCCTTCCATGCAGGCAACCAGGGTTCGAATCCCGGGTTCGGCACCAGGTGACTGATGGTGGCAGAGCAGAGGTAAGTTGGAGGTGGGCCTAAATGGCCAATTGGTAAGTAAAATGTGTCTGTGTGTTGTGTAAGAGTGGAAACATGCCTAGTGAATGAGGGATTGCAGATTGGTTGGTAAGTAAAATAGGTGTGGCCTGAACAGAGAGAGGTGAAAGAAAGGGAACAGGTGTTGTGAAGAGGAGGAGCCAAGTCAGAGTGGGTGGGGTCAGAGAGGAGGAGTATAGGAGGAGCTGGGTCAGAGTGGGTGGGGTTAGAGAGGAGGGGTTCAGGAGGAGCCTAGTCAGAGGGGGTGGGGTCAGAGAGGAGGGGAGTATAGGCGGAGCCTGGGCAGAGAGGCGGGGTATAGGAGGAGCCTAGTCAGAGTGGGTGCGGTCAGAGAGGAGGGGTATAGGCAGAGCCTGGGCAGAATGGGTGGTTTCAGAGAGCAGAGGAATAGGTGGAGGAGGATCCTGACTTATTGTGGGGTACTGCAAATACTTTTTTACTGCACCCCCCTCTATACTCTCTGATTTCTGTTGGGAGGGGGCAGTCAAAATTTGGGGGAGCAGTATTAAAAGGTGCTTGGGCGCAACGTGAAGGCGATGAGGTGCACACAATGGCTTGTTTTCCAGGTACTTTTTGAGGGGCTACCATTAGTTTTTATTGCTCTGATCCTCCCTCATGGGGTGTACGCCAAATGGTTAGGGGCAACGGGGGGGCAAGAAGCTGTTTGACAGTTTCTATTAACAACAGGGGTCACCATACGATTCTGCTGCAGTTATGGTATTGAAAGGTAAAACAAGGAGCATTTGGCTGTATTTTTGCAGGTGGGGTGCCCCAAAATGTTACTGCCAGCAGCAGCAGCCCCCTTCCTCCCCACCCTGCAGATTGGTATAGGTACCTTTAGGACATTTCTGTTGAAAACAGAGGCTATAGCGAATCGCGCTACAAAATCCGAGAGCACTAACACTTGCTAAATAAAGGTGGCATCGGAGCATACGAATGAGGCAGGGAGAGGCTACTGTTGCAATTGGTTTGGCGTTCATAGTGAATAACCTCCAGCATGCGAATAGGCAAAAGTGTGAGGATTGGCAGTGTCTGTAGAGAATTTTGGCACGCTCTTCAGTTGATGTTTTCCTCCTTACGTTGGCCATGAACTACAGAGGAAAGGCCTGGCCTTACTGTTGGGCAAAACATGTATTTATGATTTTAAGAAGTGTAGTCTGGCTGTACTGAGAGGGCCTGTACAGTACGGTAAATGCCTGTATACTCCTGCAATGTGCATCCAACTGTCACTTGAGATTGAGCAGCGAACGAAGCAGCTGGGTTACTGACTGAATGTAAATGGAAGGCACATAGGAAGGTTGTTTGTGGTCACTCAAATGATTGAAACCTGGTTGATGCACTACCAAAGCTGGGGTACCAGGGGGGAACATTTGAGGGGTATTGAGATGGTGGTGTCCAGAGGTCAAAATATGTTTCAGAGACACAGAGGTACTGCGGTCCTGGTCCCACATTGGGGGTAGACAAAAGTCCCTGCTAAAGATTTCTGTCCAACTGTTACCCCATTTTGTGAAGCCTGGCTCCCTCTGTAACGATTCCCCAGTGTCTTTCGATCCTACAGATGACTGCAGCAAACTTCCCACATTTTTTCTTGGCCTCATACTCCCAAAGGAGTGCCTGACATTTGCCAGCCTAACGATACTCACATTCTGGGAAAAACCTCACTAACTATGCATATTTATCTACCACACATGGCAAATCCTTACAATTGCAGAACATCATATCGCACTTGTCATCTTTGAGGTACTCTAAGTATTTGGATTTGAGGGAAATATTCATCCTTGCTTGCTCTCTCCCATCTGAAGTCTATGGTGCTGCTGTTCCTTTCTCACATGTCCCTTCAAAGAGACAAGTGACACACAGACTCAATCACTCAGCAAACATATATGCTTTGACGTTTTCATCTTGCTGTTTACCTTCCAAATATTCCCCCTTCACCACAAATACAGGCCTGCCATTCCTCATCCCCTCAGTCGAAGCAGTCCTTCACTCCTTAGGCCCTGCAAGACCACCATGAACAAGAATCATGTCAGCAAGCAGAAGAAAAGCCTCAGTGTGCTCTTTTGTTCATACTGCTGCCCTCTAGTAACACTTCATGGCAACTGCAGCATAAGAATGGGACTGAGAAGAGGGCTGTCCTATGCAAATAATATCCTCCCATGCATACTTTCTTCTGAGACGGTCGGCGGCTTGTGGCGTGATACCTCCTCCAACATATGGTCTTCAACCACATTTTAAAAAAGCCCACCTGCCTTAGACGAAGGATTTTGCCACTCGAAGGAAGCACATGGGGACATCACCCTCATTTAGCAGGGTCCTAAATTGCCTGCTGTCAGCCTGTATACAGAACAAGGGCGTTCGTGGGCGTTCGTGAGCGTTCCTCAAAGGAAGGAGGTGGGTGATTAAATCACAGTGCCAGGGCAGGCCCAGCCCAGCCCAGCCCAGCCCAGCCCAGCCCAGCCCAGCCCAGCCCAGCCCAGCCCAGCCCAGCCCAGCCCAGCCCAGCCCGGCACAGCGCACTGCTGTGGAGGTCCATTCCTTCACATCCTGCAGCAGGCATGATGCAGGCCTACTAGAGCAAAGGCTTGACTCTGCCCTTGTCTGTCTCTTAAAGGAAACAATCTTTCTAGCTTCTTATTGCACCTAATAAATAGACTCTAGCTTGCCTCAAACTTGACCCATCATTTCATTAGCCAGAGCTCATACTTGACCTTTATTTCTATCCAAGCTCACTGGCACCAAACCCCTGATTTGAGCGAGAGGCTCACACCAAAATGAAAAATCACCATCATCCAACCTATTTTACAATAAGTGTAGCACCTACCTCGCATTCTTGTGCTCAGTTATAACCCCCAATACCACAATTGCACTCTGCAATTCACCAAACTTAAAGGCAAAGAACCAAGACATTGATAAAGGAAGATAAGGCCTTGTCCCTATTTAACCTACTTGAGAAATAGGGAGGTTGGTAGAAGGTCATGAGGGAAAACATTTGAAATTTTGGGACACACATGCCAAAAAGAGTGTCCACTTTTCTCCTCTGTTAGCAAGTAAAAAAAAATCTTAACAAAAAAAAAAAAAATTGCTTTTTGAAAATTGCCACCTTGGGATACCTCTACAGAATTGGCAGGATTCGAACCCTGGCCGTGAGGGCTGTCCGCACCAAAGGTACAAGACTTAGCTTTGAGCTATAGCTCCTTAGTGGTCTAGAGGATTGCAGTAGTAACTATAAGCAACATACAGGCCTTGGTGTCCTTCCCTGCGGCTTCCATTGCACATGAAAAGGATGACCATGACATAAGGACAATTTGATAGGCTACTTACATGGAAACCAGTGTGGTCCAGTGGGTAAGTGCCTGCCTTCCATGCAGGCAACCAGGGTTCGAATCCCGGGTTCGGCACCAGGTGACTGATGGTGGCAGAGCAGAGGTAAGTTGGAGGTGGGCCTAAATGGCCAATTGGTAAGTAAAATGTGTCTGTGTGTTGTGTAAGAGTGGAAACATGCCTAGTGAATGAGGGATTGCAGATTGGTTGGTAAGTAAAATAGGTGTGGCCTGAACAGAGAGAGGTGAAAGAAAGGGAACAGGTGTTGTGAGGAGGAGGAGCCAAGTCAGAGTGGGTGGGGTCAGAGAGGAGGGGAGTATAGGCGGAGCCTGGGCAGAGAGGCGGGGTATAGGAGGAGCCTAGTCAGAGTGGGTGCGGTCAGAGAGGAGGGGTATAGGCAGAGCCTGGGCAGAATGGGTGGTTTCAGAGAGCAGAGGAATAGGTGGAGGAGGATCCTGACTTATTGTGGGGTACTGCAAATACTTTTTTACTGCACCCCCCTCTATACTCTCTGATTTCTGTTGGGAGGGGGCAGTCAAAATTTGGGGGAGCAGTATTAAAAGGTGCTTGGGCGCAACGTGAAGGCGATGAGGTGCACACAATGGCTTGTTTTCCAGGTACTTTTTGAGGGGCTACCATTAGTTTTTATTGCTCTGATCCTCCCTCATGGGGTGTACGCCAAATGGTTAGGGGCAACGGGGGGGCAAGAAGCTGTTTGACAGTTTCTATTAACAACAGGGGTCACCATACGATTCTGCTGCAGTTATGGTATTGAAAGGTAAAACAAGGAGCATTTGGCTGTATTTTTGCAGGTGGGGTGCCCCAAAATGTTACTGCCAGCAGCAGCAGCCCCCTTCCTCCCCACCCTGCAGATTGGTATAGGTACCTTTAGGACATTTCTGTTGAAAACAGAGGCTATAGCGAATCGCGCTACAAAATCCGAGAGCACTAACACTTGCTAAATAAAGGTGGCATCGGAGCATACGAATGAGGCAGGGAGAGGCTACTGTTGCAATTGGTTTGGCGTTCATAGTGAATAACCTCCAGCATGCGAATAGGCAAAAGTGTGAGGATTGGCAGTGTCTGTAGAGAATTTTGGCACGCTCTTCAGTTGATGTTTTCCTCCTTACGTTAGCCATGAACTACAGAGGAAAGGCCTGGCCTTACTGTTGGGCAAAACATGTATTTATGATTTTAAGAAGTGTAGTCTGGCTGTACTGAGAGGGCCTGTACAGTACGGTAAATGCCTGTATACTCCTGCAATGTGCATCCAACTGTCACTTGAGATTGAGCAGCGAACGAAGCAGCTGGGTTACTGACTGAATGTAAATGGAAGGCACATAGGAAGGTTGTTTGTGGTCACTCAAATGATTGAAACCTGGTTGATGCACTACCAAAGCTGGGGTACCAGGGGGGAACATTTGAGGGGTATTGAGATGGTGGTGTCCAGAGGTCAAAATATGTTTCAGAGACACAGAGGTACTGCGGTCCTGGTCCCACATTGGGGGTAGACAAAAGTCCCTGCTAAAGATTTCTGTCCAACTGTTACCCCATTTTGTGAAGCCTGGCTCCCTCTGTAACGATTCCCCAGTGTCTTTCGATCCTACAGATGACTGCAGCAAACTTCCCACATTTTTTCTTGGCCTCATACTCCCAAAGGAGTGCCTGACATTTGCCAGCCTAACGATACTCACATTCTGGGAAAAACCTCACTAACTATGCATATTTATCTACCACACATGGCAAATCCTTACAATTGCAGAACATCATATCGCACTTGTCATCTTTGAGGTACTCTAAGTATTTGGATTTGAGGGAAATATTCATCCTTGCTTGCTCTCTCCCATCTGAAGTCTATGGTGCTGCTGTTCCTTTCTCACATGTCCCTTCAAAGAGACAAGTGACACACAGACTCAATCACTCAGCAAACATATATGCTTTGACGTTTTCATCTTGCTGTTTACCTTCCAAATATTCCCCCTTCACCACAAATACAGGCCTGCCATTCCTCATCCCCTCAGTCGAAGCAGTCCTTCACTCCTTAGGCCCTGCAAGACCACCATGAACAAGAATCATGTCAGCAAGCAGAAGAAAAGCCTCAGTGTGCTCTTTTGTTCATACTGCTGCCCTCTAGTAACACTTCATGGCAACTGCAGCATAAGAATGGGACTGAGAAGAGGGCTGTCCTATGCAAATAATATCCTCCCATGCATACTTTCTTCTGAGACGGTCGGCGGCTTGTGGCGTGATACCTCCTCCAACATATGGTCTTCAACCACATTTTAAAAAAGCCCACCTGCCTTAGACGAAGGATTTTGCCACTCGAAGGAAGCACATGGGGACATCACCCTCATTTAGCAGGGTCCTAAATTGCCTGCTGTCAGCCTGTATACAGAACAAGGGCGTTCGTGGGCGTTCGTGAGCGTTCCTCAAAGGAAGGAGGTGGGTGATTAAATCACAGTGCCAGGGCAGGCCCAGCCCAGCCCAGCCCAGCCCAGCCCAGCCCAGCCCAGCCCAGCCCAGCCCAGCCCAGCCCAGCCCAGCCCGGCACAGCGCACTGCTGTGGAGGTCCATTCCTTCACATCCTGCAGCAGGCATGATGCAGGCCTACTAGAGCAAAGGCTTGACTCTGCCCTTGTCTGTCTCTTAAAGGAAACAATCTTTCTAGCTTCTTATTGCACCTAATAAATAGACTCTAGCTTGCCTCAAACTTGACCCATCATTTCATTAGCCAGAGCTCATACTTGACCTTTATTTCTATCCAAGCTCACTGGCACCAAACCCCTGATTTGAGCGAGAGGCTCACACCAAAATGAAAAATCACCATCTTCCAACCTATTTTACAATAAGTGTAGCACCTACCTCGCATTCTTGTGCTCAGTTATAACCCCCAATACCACAATTGCACTCTGCAATTCACCAAACTTAAAGGCAAAGAACCAAGACATTGATAAAGGAAGATAAGGCCTTGTCCCTATTTAACCTACTTGAGAAATAGGGAGGTTGGTAGAAGGTCATGAGGGAAAACATTTGAAATTTTGGGACACACATGCCAAAAAGAGTGTCCACTTTTCTCCTCTGTTAGCAAGTAAAAAAAAATCTTAACAAAAAAAAAAAAAATTGCTTTTTGAAAATTGCCACCTTGGGATACCTCTACAGCATTGGCAGGATTCGAACCCTGGCCGTGAGGGCTGTCCGCACCAAAGGTACAAGACTTAGCTTTGAGCTATAGCTCCTTAGTGGTCTAGAGGATTGCAGTAGTAACTATAAGCAACATACAGGCCTTGGTGTCCTTCCCTGCGGCTTCCATTGCACATGAAAAGGATGACCATGACATAAGGACAATTTGATAGGCTACTTACATGGAAACCAGTGTGGTCCAGTGGGTAAGTGCCTGCCTTCCATGCAGGCAACCAGGGTTCGAATCCCGGGTTCGGCACCAGGTGACTGATGGTGGCAGAGCAGAGGTAAGTTGGAGGTGGGCCTAAATGGCCAATTGGTAAGTAAAATGTGTCTGTGTGTTGTGTAAGAGTGGAAACATGCCTAGTGAATGAGGGATTGCAGATTGGTTGGTAAGTAAAATAGGTGTGGCCTGAACAGAGAGAGGTGAAAGAAAGGGAACAGGTGTTGTGAGGAGGAGGAGCCAAGTCAGAGTGGGTGGGGTCAGAGAGGAGGGGAGTATAGGCGGAGCCTGGGCAGAGAGGCGGGGTATAGGAGGAGCCTAGTCAGAGTGGGTGCGGTCAGAGAGGAGGGGTATAGGCAGAGCCTGGGCAGAATGGGTGGTTTCAGAGAGCAGAGGAATAGGTGGAGGAGGATCCTGACTTATTGTGGGGTACTGCAAATACTTTTTTACTGCACCCCCCTCTATACTCTCTGATTTCTGTTGGGAGGGGGCAGTCAAAATTTGGGGGAGCAGTATTAAAAGGTGCTTGGGCGCAACGTGAAGGCGATGAGGTGCACACAATGGCTTGTTTTCCAGGTACTTTTTGAGGGGCTACCATTAGTTTTTATTGCTCTGATCCTCCCTCATGGGGTGTACGCCAAATGGTTAGGGGCAACGGGGGGGCAAGAAGCTGTTTGACAGTTTCTATTAACAACAGGGGTCACCATACGATTCTGCTGCAGTTATGGTATTGAAAGGTAAAACAAGGAGCATTTGGCTGTATTTTTGCAGGTGGGGTGCCCCAAAATGTTACTGCCAGCAGCAGCAGCCCCCTTCCTCCCCACCCTGCAGATTGGTATAGGTACCTTTAGGACATTTCTGTTGAAAACAGAGGCTATAGCGAATCGCGCTACAAAATCCGAGAGCACTAACACTTGCTAAATAAAGGTGGCATCGGAGCATACGAATGAGGCAGGGAGAGGCTACTGTTGCAATTGGTTTGGCGTTCATAGTGAATAACCTCCAGCATGCGAATAGGCAAAAGTGTGAGGATTGGCAGTGTCTGTAGAGAATTTTGGCACGCTCTTCAGTTGATGTTTTCCTCCTTACGTTGGCCATGAACTACAGAGGAAAGGCCTGGCCTTACTGTTGGGCAAAACATGTATTTATGATTTTAAGAAGTGTAGTCTGGCTGTACTGAGAGGGCCTGTACAGTACGGTAAATGCCTGTATACTCCTGCAATGTGCATCCAACTGTCACTTGAGATTGAGCAGCGAACGAAGCAGCTGGGTTACTGACTGAATGTAAATGGAAGGCACATAGGAAGGGTGTTTGTGGTCACTCAAATGATTGAAACCTGGTTGATGCACTACCAAAGCTGGGGTACCAGGGGGGAACATTTGAGGGGTATTGAGATGGTGGTGTCCAGAGGTCAAAATATGTTTCAGAGACACAGAGGTACTGCGGTCCTGGTCCCACATTGGGGGTAGACAAAAGTCCCTGCTAAAGATTTCTGTCCAACTGTTACCCCATTTTGTGAAGCCTGGCTCCCTCTGTAACGATTCCACAGTGTCTTTCGATCCTACAGATGACTGCAGCAAACTTCCCACATTTTTTCTTGGCCTCATACTCCCAAAGGAGTGCCTGACATTTGCCAGCCTAACGATACTCACATTCTGGGAAAAACCTCACTAACTATGCATATTTATCTACCACACATGGCAAATCCTTACAATTGCAGAACATCATATCGCACTTGTCATCTTTGAGGTACTCTAAGTATTTGGATTTGAGGGAAATATTCATCCTTGCTTGCTCTCTCCCATCTGAAGTCTATGGTGCTGCTGTTCCTTTCTCACATGTCCCTTCAAAGAGACAAGTGACACACAGACTCAATCACTCAGCAAACATATATGCTTTGACGTTTTCATCTTGCTGTTTACCTTCCAAATATTCCCCCTTCACCACAAATACAGGCCTGCCATTCCTCATCCCCTCAGTCGAAGCAGTCCTTCACTCCTTAGGCCCTGCAAGACCACCATGAACAAGAATCATGTCAGCAAGCAGAAGAAAAGCCTCAGTGTGCTCTTTTGTTCATACTGCTGCCCTCTAGTAACACTTCATGGCAACTGCAGCATAAGAATGGGACTGAGAAGAGGGCTGTCCTATGCAAATAATATCCTCCCATGCATACTTTCTTCTGAGACGGTCGGCGGCTTGTGGCGTGATACCTCCTCCAACATATGGTCTTCAACCACATTTTAAAAAAGCCCACCTGCCTTAGACGAAGGATTTTGCCACTCGAAGGAAGCACATGGGGACATCACCCTCATTTAGCAGGGTCCTAAATTGCCTGCTGTCAGCCTGTATACAGAACAAGGGCGTTCGTGGGCGTTCGTGAGCGTTCCTCAAAGGAAGGAGGTGGGTGATTAAATCACAGTGCCAGGGCAGGCCCAGCCCAGCCCAGCCCAGCCCAGCCCAGCCCAGCCCAGCCCAGCCCAGCCCAGCCCGGCACAGCGCACTGCTGTGGAGGTCCATTCCTTCACATCCTGCAGCAGGCATGATGCAGGCCTACTAGAGCAAAGGCTTGACTCTGCCCTTGTCTGTCTCTTAAAGGAAACAATCTTTCTAGCTTCTTATTGCACCTAATAAATAGACTCTAGCTTGCCTCAAACTTGACCCATCATTTCATTAGCCAGAGCTCATACTTGACCTTTATTTCTATCCAAGCTCACTGGCACCAAACCCCTGATTTGAGCGAGAGGCTCACACCAAAATGAAAAATCACCATCATCCAACCTATTTTACAATAAGTGTAGCACCTACCTCGCATTCTTGTGCTCAGTTATAACCCCCAATACCACAATTGCACTCTGCAATTCACCAAACTTAAAGGCAAAGAACCAAGACATTGATAAAGGAAGATAAGGCCTTGTCCCTATTTAACCTACTTGAGAAATAGGGAGGTTGGTAGAAGGTCATGAGGGAAAACATTTGAAATTTTGGGACACACATGCCAAAAAGAGTGTCCACTTTTCTCCTCTGTTAGCAAGTAAAAAAAAATCTTAACAAAAAAAAAAAAAATTGCTTTTTGAAAATTGCCACCTTGGGATACCTCTACAGCATTGGCAGGATTCGAACCCTGGCCGTGAGGGCTGTCCGCACCAAAGGTACAAGACTTACCTTTGAGCTATAGCTCCTTAGTGGTCTAGAGGATTGCAGTAGTAACTATAAGCAACATACAGGCCTTGGTGTCCTTCCCTGCGGCTTCCATTGCACATGAAAAGGATGACCATGACATAAGGACAATTTGATAGGCTACTTACATGGAAACCAGTGTGGTCCAGTGGGTAAGTGCCTGCCTTCCATGCAGGCAACCAGGGTTCGAATCCCGGGTTCGGCACCAGGTGACTGATGGTGGCAGAGCAGAGGTAAGTTGGAGGTGGGCCTAAATGGCCAATTGGTAAGTAAAATGTGTCTGTGTGTTGTGTAAGAGTGGAAACATGCCTAGTGAATGAGGGATTGCAGATTGGTTGGTAAGTAAAATAGGTGTGGCCTGAACAGAGAGAGGTGAAAGAAAGGGAACAGGTGTTGTGAAGAGGAGGAGCCAAGTCAGAGTGGGTGGGGTCAGAGAGGAGGAGTATAGGAGGAGCTGGGTCAGAGTGGGTGGGGTTAGAGAGGAGGGGTTCAGGAGGAGCCTAGTCAGAGGGGGTGGGGTCAGAGAGGAGGGGAGTATAGGCGGAGCCTGGGCAGAGAGGCGGGGTATAGGAGGAGCCTAGTCAGAGTGGGTGCGGTCAGAGAGGAGGGGTATAGGCAGAGCCTGGGCAGAATGGGTGGTTTCAGAGAGCAGAGGAATAGGTGGAGGAGGATCCTGACTTATTGTGGGGTACTGCAAATACTTTTTTACTGCACCCCCCTCTATACTCTCTGATTTCTGTTGGGAGGGGGCAGTCAAAATTTGGGGGAGCAGTATTAAAAGGTGCTTGGGCGCAACGTGAAGGCGATGAGGTGCACACAATGGCTTGTTTTCCAGGTACTTTTTGAGGGGCTACCATTAGTTTTTATTGCTCTGATCCTCCCTCATGGGGTGTACGCCAAATGGTTAGGGGCAACGGGGGGGCAAGAAGCTGTTTGACAGTTTCTATTAACAACAGGGGTCACCATACGATTCTGCTGCAGTTATGGTATTGAAAGGTAAAACAAGGAGCATTTGGCTGTATTTTTGCAGGTGGGGTGCCCCAAAATGTTACTGCCAGCAGCAGCAGCCCCCTTCCTCCCCACCCTGCAGATTGGTATAGGTACCTTTAGGACATTTCTGTTGAAAACAGAGGCTATAGCGAATCGCGCTACAAAATCCGAGAGCACTAACACTTGCTAAATAAAGGTGGCATCGGAGCATACGAATGAGGCAGGGAGAGGCTACTGTTGCAATTGGTTTGGCGTTCATAGTGAATAACCTCCAGCATGCGAATAGGCAAAAGTGTGAGGATTGGCAGTGTCTGTAGAGAATTTTGGCACGCTCTTCAGTTGATGTTTTCCTCCTTACGTTGGCCATGAACTACAGAGGAAAGGCCTGGCCTTACTGTTGGGCAAAACATGTATTTATGATTTTAAGAAGTGTAGTCTGGCTGTACTGAGAGGGCCTGTACAGTACGGTAAATGCCTGTATACTCCTGCAATGTGCATCCAACTGTCACTTGAGATTGAGCAGCGAACGAAGCAGCTGGGTTACTGACTGAATGTAAATGGAAGGCACATAGGAAGGTTGTTTGTGGTCACTCAAATGATTGAAACCTGGTTGATGCACTACCAAAGCTGGGGTACCAGGGGGGAACATTTGAGGGGTATTGAGATGGTGGTGTCCAGAGGTCAAAATATGTTTCAGAGACACAGAGGTACTGCGGTCCTGGTCCCACATTGGGGGTAGACAAAAGTCCCTGCTAAAGATTTCTGTCCAACTGTTACCCCATTTTGTGAAGCCTGGCTCCCTCTGTAACGATTCCCCAGTGTCTTTCGATCCTACAGATGACTGCAGCAAACTTCCCACATTTTTTCTTGGCCTCATACTCCCAAAGGAGTGCCTGACATTTGCCAGCCTAACGATACTCACATTCTGGGAAAAACCTCACTAACTATGCATATTTATCTACCACACATGGCAAATCCTTACAATTGCAGAACATCATATCGCACTTGTCATCTTTGAGGTACTCTAAGTATTTGGATTTGAGGGAAATATTCATCCTTGCTTGCTCTCTCCCATCTGAAGTCTATGGTGCTGCTGTTCCTTTCTCACATGTCCCTTCAAAGAGACAAGTGACACACAGACTCAATCACTCAGCAAACATATATGCTTTGACGTTTTCATCTTGCTGTTTACCTTCCAAATATTCCCCCTTCACCACAAATACAGGCCTGCCATTCCTCATCCCCTCAGTCGAAGCAGTCCTTCACTCCTTAGGCCCTGCAAGACCACCATGAACAAGAATCATGTCAGCAAGCAGAAGAAAAGCCTCAGTGTGCTCTTTTGTTCATACTGCTGCCCTCTAGTAACACTTCATGGCAACTGCAGCATAAGAATGGGACTGAGAAGAGGGCTGTCCTATGCAAATAATATCCTCCCATGCATACTTTCTTCTGAGACGGTCGGCGGCTTGTGGCGTGATACCTCCTCCAACATATGGTCTTCAACCACATTTTAAAAAAGCCCACCTGCCTTAGACGAAGGATTTTGCCACTCGAAGGAAGCACATGGGGACATCACCCTCATTTAGCAGGGTCCTAAATTGCCTGCTGTCAGCCTGTATACAGAACAAGGGCGTTCGTGGGCGTTCGTGAGCGTTCCTCAAAGGAAGGAGGTGGGTGATTAAATCACAGTGCCAGGGCAGGCCCAGCCCAGCCCAGCCCAGCCCAGCCCAGCCCAGCCCAGCCCAGCCCAGCCCAGCCCAGCCCAGCCCAGCCCAGCCCAGCCCAGCCCGGCACAGCGCACTGCTGTGGAGGTCCATTCCTTCACATCCTGCAGCAGGCATGATGCAGGCCTACTAGAGCAAAGGCTTGACTCTGCCCTTGTCTGTCTCTTAAAGGAAACAATCTTTCTAGCTTCTTATTGCACCTAATAAATAGACTCTAGCTTGCCTCAAACTTGACCCATCATTTCATTAGCCAGAGCTCATACTTGACCTTTATTTCTATCCAAGCTCACTGGCACCAAACCCCTGATTTGAGCGAGAGGCTCACACCAAAATGAAAAATCACCATCATCCAACCTATTTTACAATAAGTGTAGCACCTACCTCGCATTCTTGTGCTCAGTTATAACCCCCAATACCACAATTGCACTCTGCAATTCACCAAACTTAAAGGCAAAGAACCAAGACATTGATAAAGGAAGATAAGGCCTTGTCCCTATTTAACCTACTTGAGAAATAGGGAGGTTGGTAGAAGGTCATGAGGGAAAACATTTGAAATTTTGGGACACACATGCCAAAAAGAGTGTCCACTTTTCTCCTCTGTTAGCAAGTAAAAAAAAATCTTAACAAAAAAAAAAAAAATTGCTTTTTGAAAATTGCCACCTTGGGATACCTCTACAGCATTGGCAGGATTCGAACCCTGGCCGTGAGGGCTGTCCGCACCAAAGGTACAAGACTTACCTTTGAGCTATAGCTCCTTAGTGGTCTAGAGGATTGCAGTAGTAACTATAAGCAACATACAGGCCTTGGTGTCCTTCCCTGCGGCTTCCATTGCACATGAAAAGGATGACCATGACATAAGGACAATTTGATAGGCTACTTACATGGAAACCAGTGTGGTCCAGTGGGTAAGTGCCTGCCTTCCATGCAGGCAACCAGGGTTCGAATCCCGGGTTCGGCACCAGGTGACTGATGGTGGCAGAGCAGAGGTAAGTTGGAGGTGGGCCTAAATGGCCAATTGGTAAGTAAAATGTGTCTGTGTGTTGTGTAAGAGTGGAAACATGCCTAGTGAATGAGGGATTGCAGATTGGTTGGTAAGTAAAATAGGTGTGGCCTGAACAGAGAGAGGTGAAAGAAAGGGAACAGGTGTTGTGAAGAGGAGGAGCCAAGTCAGAGTGGGTGGGGTCAGAGAGGAGGAGTATAGGAGGAGCTGGGTCAGAGTGGGTGGGGTTAGAGAGGAGGGGTTCAGGAGGAGCCTAGTCAGAGGGGGTGGGGTCAGAGAGGAGGGGAGTATAGGCGGAGCCTGGGCAGAGAGGCGGGGTATAGGAGGAGCCTAGTCAGAGTGGGTGCGGTCAGAGAGGAGGGGTATAGGCAGAGCCTGGGCAGAATGGGTGGTTTCAGAGAGCAGAGGAATAGGTGGAGGAGGATCCTGACTTATTGTGGGGTACTGCAAATACTTTTTTACTGCACCCCCCTCTATACTCTCTGATTTCTGTTGGGAGGGGGCAGTCAACATTTGGGGGAGCAGTATTAAAAGGTGCTTGGGCGCAACGTGAAGGCGATGAGGTGCACACAATGGCTTGTTTTCCAGGTACTTTTTGAGGGGCTACCATTAGTTTTTATTGCTCTGATCCTCCCTCATGGGGTGTACGCCAAATGGTTAGGGGCAACGGGGGGGCAAGAAGCTGTTTGACAGTTTCTATTAACAACAGGGGTCACCATACGATTCTGCTGCAGTTATGGTATTGAAAGGTAAAACAAGGAGCATTTGGCTGTATTTTTGCAGGTGGGGTGCCCCAAAATGTTACTGCCAGCAGCAGCAGCCCCCTTCCTCCCCACCCTGCAGATTGGTATAGGTACCTTTAGGACATTTCTGTTGAAAACAGAGGCTATAGCGAATCGCGCTACAAAATCCGAGAGCACTAACACTTGCTAAATAAAGGTGGCATCGGAGCATACGAATGAGGCAGGGAGAGGCTACTGTTGCAATTGGTTTGGCGTTCATAGTGAATAACCTCCAGCATGCGAATAGGCAAAAGTGTGAGGATTGGCAGTGTCTGTAGAGAATTTTGGCACGCTCTTCAGTTGATGTTTTCCTCCTTACGTTGGCCATGAACTACAGAGGAAAGGCCTGGCCTTACTGTTGGGCAAAACATGTATTTATGATTTTAAGAAGTGTAGTCTGGCTGTACTCAGAGGGCCTGTACAGTACGGTAAATGCCTGTATACTCCTGCAATGTGCATCCAACTGTCACTTGAGATTGAGCAGCGAACGAAGCAGCTGGGTTACTGACTGAATGTAAATGGAAGGCACATAGGAAGGGTGTTTGTGGTCACTCAAATGATTGAAACCTGGTTGATGCACTACCAAAGCTGGGGTACCAGGGGGAACATTTGAGGGGTATTGAGATGGTGGTGTCCAGAGGTCAAAATATGTTTCAGAGACACAGAGGTACTGCGGTCCTGGTCCCACATTGGGGGTAGACAAAAGTCCCTGCTAAAGATTTCTGTCCAACTGTTACCCCATTTTGTGAAGCCTGGCTCCCTCTGTAACGATTCCCCAGTGTCTTTCGATCCTACAGATGACTGCAGCAAACTTCCCACATTTTTTCTTGGCCTCATACTCCCAAAGGAGTGCCTGACATTTGCCAGCCTAACGATACTCACATTCTGGGAAAAACCTCACTAACTATGCATATTTATCTACCACACATGGCAAATCCTTACAATTGCAGAACATCATATCGCACTTGTCATCTTTGAGGTACTCTAAGTATTTGGATTTGAGGGAAATATTCATCCTTGCTTGCTCTCTCCCATCTGAAGTCTATGGTGCTGCTGTTCCTTTCTCACATGTCCCTTCAAAGAGACAAGTGACACACAGACTCAATCACTCAGCAAACATATATGCTTTGACGTTTTCATCTTGCTGTTTACCTTCCAAATATTCCCCCTTCACCACAAATACAGGCCTGCCATTCCTCATCCCCTCAGTCGAAGCAGTCCTTCACTCCTTAGGCCCTGCAAGACCACCATGAACAAGAATCATGTCAGCAAGCAGAAGAAAAGCCTCAGTGTGCTCTTTTGTTCATACTGCTGCCCTCTAGTAACACTTCATGGCAACTGCAGCATAAGAATGGGACTGAGAAGAGGGCTGTCCTATGCAAATAATATCCTCCCATGCATACTTTCTTCTGAGACGGTCGGCGGCTTGTGGCGTGATACCTCCTCCAACATATGGTCTTCAACCACATTTTAAAAAAGCCCACCTGCCTTAGACGAAGGATTTTGCCACTCGAAGGAAGCACATGGGGACATCACCCTCATTTAGCAGGGTCCTAAATTGCCTGCTGTCAGCCTGTATACAGAACAAGGGCGTTCGTGGGCGTTCGTGAGCGTTCCTCAAAGGAAGGAGGTGGGTGATTAAATCACAGTGCCAGGGCAGGCCCAGCCCAGCCCAGCCCAGCCCAGCCCAGCCCAGCCCAGCCCAGCCCAGCCCAGCCCAGCCCAGCCCAGCCCAGCCCAGCCCGGCACAGCGCACTGCTGTGGAGGTCCATTCCTTCACATCCTGCAGCAGGCATGATGCAGGCCTACTAGAGCAAAGGCTTGACTCTGCCCTTGTCTGTCTCTTAAAGGAAACAATCTTTCTAGCTTCTTATTGCACCTAATAAATAGACTCTAGCTTGCCTCAAACTTGACCCATCATTTCATTAGCCAGAGCTCATACTTGACCTTTATTTCTATCCAAGCTCACTGGCACCAAACCCCTGATTTGAGCGAGAGGCTCACACCAAAATGAAAAATCACCATCATCCAACCTATTTTACAATAAGTGTAGCACCTACCTCGCATTCTTGTGCTCAGTTATAACCCCCAATACCACAATTGCACTCTGCAATTCACCAAACTTAAAGGCAAAGAACCAAGACATTGATAAAGGAAGATAAGGCCTTGTCCCTATTTAACCTACTTGAGAAATAGGGAGGTTGGTAGAAGGTCATGAGGGAAAACATTTGAAATTTTGGGACACACATGCCAAAAAGAGTGTCCACTTTTCTCCTCTGTTAGCAAGTAAAAAAAAATCTTAACAAAAAAAAAAAAAATTGCTTTTTGAAAATTGCCACCTTGGGATACCTCTACAGCATTGGCAGGATTCGAACCCTGGCCGTGAGGGCTGTCCGCACCAAAGGTACAAGACTTAGCTTTGAGCTATAGCTCCTTAGTGGTCTAGAGGATTGCAGTAGTAACTATAAGCAACATACAGGCCTTGGTGTCCTTCCCTGCGGCTTCCATTGCACATGAAAAGGATGACCATGACATAAGGACAATTTGATAGGCTACTTACATGGAAACCAGTGTGGTCCAGTGGGTAAGTGCCTGCCTTCCATGCAGGCAACCAGGGTTCGAATCCCGGGTTCGGCACCAGGTGACTGATGGTGGCAGAGCAGAGGTAAGTTTGGAGGTGGGCCTAAATGGCCAATTGGTAAGTAAAATGTGTCTGTGTGTTGTGTAAGAGTGGAAACATGCCTAGTGAATGAGGGATTGCAGATTGGTTGGTAAGTAAAATAGGTGTGGCCTGAACAGAGAGAGTTGAAAGAAGGGAACAGGTGTTGTGAGGAGGAGGAGCCAAGTCAGAGTGGGTGGGGTCAGAGAGGAGGGGAGTATAGGCGGAGCCTGGGCAGAGAGGCGGGGTATAGGAGGAGCCTAGTCAGAGTGGGTGCGGTCAGAGAGGAGGGGTATAGGCAGAGCCTGGGCAGAATGGGTGGTTTCAGAGAGCAGAGGAATAGGTGGAGGAGGATCCTGACTTATTGTGGGGTACTGCAAATACTTTTTTACTGCACCCCCCTCTATACTCTCTGATTTCTGTTGGGAGGGGGCAGTCAAAATTTGGGGGAGCAGTATTAAAAGGTGCTTGGGCGCAACGTGAAGGCGATGAGGTGCAAACAATGGCTTGTTTTCCAGGTACTTTTTGAGGGGCTACCATTAGTTTTTATTGCTCTGATCCTCCCTCATGGGGTGTACGCCAAATGGTTAGGGGCAACGGGGGGGCAAGAAGCTGTTTGACAGTTTCTATTAACAACAGGGGTCACCATACGATTCTGCTGCAGTTATGGTATTGAAAGGTAAAACAAGGAGCATTTGGCTGTATTTTTGCAGGTGGGGTGCCCCAAAATGTTACTGCCAGCAGCAGCAGCCCCCTTCCTCCCCACCCTGCAGATTGGTATAGGTACCTTTAGGACATTTCTGTTGAAAACAGAGGCTATAGCGAATCGCGCTACAAAATCCGAGAGCACTAACACTTGCTAAATAAAGGTGGCATCGGAGCATACGAATGAGGCAGGGAGAGGCTACTGTTGCAATTGGTTTGGCGTTCATAGTGAATAACCTCCAGCATGCGAATAGGCAAAAGTGTGAGGATTGGCAGTGTCTGTAGAGAATTTTGGCACGCTCTTCAGTTGATGTTTTCCTCCTTACGTTGGCCATGAACTACAGAGGAAAGGCCTGGCCTTACTGTTGGGCAAAACATGTATTTATGATTTTAAGAAGTGTAGTCTGGCTGTACTGAGAGGGCCTGTACAGTACGGTAAATGCCTGTATACTCCTGCAATGTGCATCCAACTGTCACTTGAGATTGAGCAGCGAACGAAGCAGCTGGGTTACTGACTGAATGTAAATGGAAGGCACATAGGAAGGTTGTTTGTGGTCACTCAAATGATTGAAACCTGGTTGATGCACTACCAAAGCTGGGGTACCAGGGGGGAACATTTGAGGGGTATTGAGATGGTGGTGTCCAGAGGTCAAAATATGTTTCAGAGACACAGAGGTACTGCGGTCCTGGTCCCACATTGGGGGTAGACAAAAGTCCCTGCTAAAGATTTCTGTCCAACTGTTACCCCATTTTGTGAAGCCTGGCTCCCTCTGTAACGATTCCCCAGTGTCTTTCGATCCTACAGATGACTGCAGCAAACTTCCCACATTTTTTCTTGGCCTCATACTCCCAAAGGAGTGCCTGACATTTGCCAGCCTAACGATACTCACATTCTGGGAAAAACCTCACTAACTATGCATATTTATCTACCACACATGGCAAATCCTTACAATTGCAGAACATCATATCGCACTTGTCATCTTTGAGGTACTCTAAGTATTTGGATTTGAGGGAAATATTCATCCTTGCTTGCTCTCTCCCATCTGAAGTCTATGGTGCTGCTGTTCCTTTCTCACATGTCCCTTCAAAGAGACAAGTGACACACAGACTCAATCACTCAGCAAACATATATGCTTTGACGTTTTCATCTTGCTGTTTACCTTCCAAATATTCCCCCTTCACCACAAATACAGGCCTGCCATTCCTCATCCCCTCAGTCGAAGCAGTCCTTCACTCCTTAGGCCCTGCAAGACCACCATGAACAAGAATCATGTCAGCAAGCAGAAGAAAAGCCTCAGTGTGCTCTTTTGTTCATACTGCTGCCCTCTAGTAACACTTCATGGCAACTGCAGCATAAGAATGGGACTGAGAAGAGGGCTGTCCTATGCAAATAATATCCTCCCATGCATACTTTCTTCTGAGACGGTCGGCGGCTTGTGGCGTGATACCTCCTCCAACATATGGTCTTCAACCACATTTTAAAAAAGCCCACCTGCCTTAGACGAAGGATTTTGCCACTCGAAGGAAGCACATGGGGACATCACCCTCATTTAGCAGGGTCCTAAATTGCCTGCTGTCAGCCTGTATACAGAACAAGGGCGTTCGTGGGCGTTCGTGAGCGTTCCTCAAAGGAAGGAGGTGGGTGATTAAATCACAGTGCCAGGGCAGGCCCAGCCCAGCCCAGCCCAGCCCAGCCCAGCCCAGCCCAGCCCAGCCCAGCCCAGCCCAGCCCAGCCCAGCCCAGCCCAGCCCAGCCCGGCACAGCGCACTGCTGTGGAGGTCCATTCCTTCACATCCTGCAGCAGGCATGATGCAGGCCTACTAGAGCAAAGGCTTGACTCTGCCCTTGTCTGTCTCTTAAAGGAAACAATCTTTCTAGCTTCTTATTGCACCTAATAAATAGACTCTAGCTTGCCTCAAACTTGACCCATCATTTCATTAGCCAGAGCTCATACTTGACCTTTATTTCTATCCAAGCTCACTGGCACCAAACCCCTGATTTGAGCGAGAGGCTCACACCAAAATGAAAAATCACCATCATCCAACCTATTTTACAATAAGTGTAGCACCTACCTCGCATTCTTGTGCTCAGTTATAACCCCCAATACCACAATTGCACTCTGCAATTCACCAAACTTAAAGGCAAAGAACCAAGACATTGATAAAGGAAGATAAGGCCTTGTCCCTATTTAACCTACTTGAGAAATAGGGAGGTTGGTAGAAGGTCATGAGGGAAAACATTTGAAATTTTGGGACACACATGCCAAAAAGAGTGTCCACTTTTCTCCTCTGTTAGCAAGTAAAAAAAAATCTTAACAAAAAAAAAAAAATTTGCTTTTTGAAAATTGCCACCTTGGGATACCTCTACAGCATTGGCAGGATTCGAACCCTGGCCGTGAGGGCTGTCCGCACCAAAGGTACAAGACTTACCTTTGAGCTATAGCTCCTTAGTGGTCTAGAGGATTGCAGTAGTAACTATAAGCAACATACAGGCCTTGGTGTCCTTCCCTGCGGCTTCCATTGCACATGAAAAGAATGACCATGACATAAGGACAATTTGATAGGCTACTTACATGGAAACCAGTGTGGTCCAGTGGGTAAGTGCCTGCCTTCCATGCAGGCAACCAGGGTTCGAATCCCGGGTTCGGCACCAGGTGACTGATGGTGGCAGAGCAGAGGTAAGTTGGAGGTGGGCCTAAATGGCCAATTGGTAAGTAAAATGTGTCTGTGTGTTGTGTAAGAGTGGAAACATGCCTAGTGAATGAGGGATTGCAGATTGGTTGGTAAGTAAAATAGGTGTGGCCTGAACAGAGAGAGGTGAAAGAAAGGGAACAGGTGTTGTGAAGAGGAGGAGCCAAGTCAGAGTGGGTGGGGTCAGAGAGGAGGAGTATAGGAGGAGCTGGGTCAGAGTGGGTGGGGTTAGAGAGGAGGGGTTCAGGAGGAGCCTAGTCAGAGGGGGTGGGGTCAGAGAGGAGGGGAGTATAGGCGGAGCCTGGGCAGAGAGGCGGGGTATAGGAGGAGCCTAGTCAGAGTGGGTGCGGTCAGAGAGGAGGGGTATAGGCAGAGCCTGGGCAGAATGGGTGGTTTCAGAGAGCAGAGGAATAGGTGGAGGAGGATCCTGACTTATTGTGGGGTACTGCAAATACTTTTTTACTGCACCCCCCTCTATACTCTCTGATTTCTGTTGGGAGGGGGCAGTCAACATTTGGGGGAGCAGTATTAAAAGGTGCTTGGGCGCAACGTGAAGGCGATGAGGTGCACACAATGGCTTGTTTTCCAGGTACTTTTTGAGGGGCTACCATTAGTTTTTATTGCTCTGATCCTCCCTCATGGGGTGTACGCCAAATGGTTAGGGGCAACGGGGGGGCAAGAAGCTGTTTGACAGTTTCTATTAACAACAGGGGTCACCATACGATTCTGCTGCAGTTATGGTATTGAAAGGTAAAACAAGGAGCATTTGGCTGTATTTTTGCAGGTGGGGTGCCCCAAAATGTTACTGCCAGCAGCAGCAGCCCCCTTCCTCCCCACCCTGCAGATTGGTATAGGTACCTTTAGGACATTTCTGTTGAAAACAGAGGCTATAGCGAATCGCGCTACAAAATCCGAGAGCACTAACACTTGCTAAATAAAGGTGGCATCGGAGCATACGAATGAGGCAGGGAGAGGCTACTGTTGCAATTGGTTTGGCGTTCATAGTGAATAACCTCCAGCATGCGAATAGGCAAAAGTGTGAGGATTGGCAGTGTCTGTAGAGAATTTTGGCACGCTCTTCAGTTGATGTTTTCCTCCTTACGTTGGCCATGAACTACAGAGGAAAGGCCTGGCCTTACTGTTGGGCAAAACATGTATTTATGATTTTAAGAAGTGTAGTCTGGCTGTACTCAGAGGGCCTGTACAGTACGGTAAATGCCTGTATACTCCTGCAATGTGCATCCAACTGTCACTTGAGATTGAGCTGCGAACGAAGCAGCTGGGTTACTGACTGAATGTAAATGGAAGGCACATAGGAAGGGTGTTTGTGGTCACTCAAATGATTGAAACCTGGTTGATGCACTACCAAAGCTGGGGTACCAGGGGGGAACATTTGAGGGGTATTGAGATGGTGGTGTCCAGAGGTCAAAATATGTTTCAGAGACACAGAGGTACTGCGGTCCTGGTCCCACATTGGGGGTAGACAAAAGTCCCTGCTAAAGATTTCTGTCCAACTGTTACCCCATTTTGTGAAGCCTGGCTCCCTCTGTAACGATTCCCCAGTGTCTTTCGATCCTACAGATGACTGCAGCAAACTTCCCACATTTTTTCTTGGCCTCATACTCCCAAAGGAGTGCCTGACATTTGCCAGCCTAACGATACTCACATTCTGGGAAAAACCTCACTAACTATGCATATTTATCTACCACACATGGCAAATCCTTACAATTGCAGAACATCATATCGCACTTGTCATCTTTGAGGTACTCTAAGTATTTGGATTTGAGGGAAATATTCATCCTTGCTTGCTCTCTCCCATCTGAAGTCTATGGTGCTGCTGTTCCTTTCTCACATGTCCCTTCAAAGAGACAAGTGACACACAGACTCAATCACTCAGCAAACATATATGCTTTGACGTTTTCATCTTGCTGTTTACCTTCCAAATATTCCCCCTTCACCACAAATACAGGCCTGCCATTCCTCATCCCCTCAGTCGAAGCAGTCCTTCACTCCTTAGGCCCTGCAAGACCACCATGAACAAGAATCATGTCAGCAAGCAGAAGAAAAGCCTCAGTGTGCTCTTTTGTTCATACTGCTGCCCTCTAGTAACACTTCATGGCAACTGCAGCATAAGAATGGGACTGAGAAGAGGGCTGTCCTATGCAAATAATATCCTCCCATGCATACTTTCTTCTGAGACGGTCGGCGGCTTGTGGCGTGATACCTCCTCCAACATATGGTCTTCAACCACATTTTAAAAAAGCCCACCTGCCTTAGACGAAGGATTTTGCCACTCGAAGGAAGCACATGGGGACATCACCCTCATTTAGCAGGGTCCTAAATTGCCTGCTGTCAGCCTGTATACAGAACAAGGGCGTTCGTGGGCGTTCGTGAGCGTTCCTCAAAGGAAGGAGGTGGGTGATTAAATCACAGTGCCAGGGCAGGCCCAGCCCAGCCCAGCCCAGCCCAGCCCAGCCCAGCCCAGCCCAGCCCAGCCCAGCCCAGCCCAGCCCAGCCCAGCCCAGCCCGGCACAGCGCACTGCTGTGGAGGTCCATTCCTTCACATCCTGCAGCAGGCATGATGCAGGCCTACTAGAGCAAAGGCTTGACTCTGCCCTTGTCTGTCTCTTAAAGGAAACAATCTTTCTAGCTTCTTATTGCACCTAATAAATAGACTCTAGCTTGCCTCAAACTTGACCCATCATTTCATTAGCCAGAGCTCATACTTGACCTTTATTTCTATCCAAGCTCACTGGCACCAAACCCCTGATTTGAGCGAGAGGCTCACACCAAAATGAAAAATCACCATCATCCAACCTATTTTACAATAAGTGTAGCACCTACCTCGCATTCTTGTGCTCAGTTATAACCCCCAATACCACAATTGCACTCTGCAATTCACCAAACTTAAAGGCAAAGAACCAAGACATTGATAAAGGAAGATAAGGCCTTGTCCCTATTTAACCTACTTGAGAAATAGGGAGGTTGGTAGAAGGTCATGAGGGAAAACATTTGAAATTTTGGGACACACATGCCAAAAAGAGTGTCCACTTTTCTCCTCTGTTAGCAAGTAAAAAAAAATCTTAACAAAAAAAAAAAAAATTGCTTTTTGAAAATTGCCACCTTGGGATACCTCTACAGCATTGGCAGGATTCGAACCCTGGCCGTGAGGGCTGTCCGCACCAAAGGTACAAGACTTAGCTTTGAGCTATAGCTCCTTAGTGGTCTAGAGGATTGCAGTAGTAACTATAAGCAACATACAGGCCTTGGTGTCCTTCCCTGCGGCTTCCATTGCACATGAAAAGGATGACCATGACATAAGGACAATTTGATAGGCTACTTACATGGAAACCAGTGTGGTCCAGTGGGTAAGTGCCTGCCTTCCATGCAGGCAACCAGGGTTCGAATCCCGGGTTCGGCACCAGGTGACTGATGGTGGCAGAGCAGAGGTAAGTTGGAGGTGGGCCTAAATGGCCAATTGGTAAGTAAAATGTGTCTGTGTGTTGTGTAAGAGTGGAAACATGCCTAGTGAATGAGGGATTGCAGATTGGTTGGTAAGTAAAATAGGTGTGGCCTGAACAGAGAGAGGTGAAAGAAAGGGAACAGGTGTTGTGAGGAGGAGGAGCCAAGTCAGAGTGGGTGGGGTCAGAGAGGAGGGGAGTATAGGCGGAGCCTGGGCAGAGAGGCGGGGTATAGGAGGAGCCTAGTCAGAGTGGGTGCGGTCAGAGAGGAGGGGTATAGGCAGAGCCTGGGCAGAATGGGTGGTTTCAGAGAGCAGAGGAATAGGTGGAGGAGGATCCTGACTTATTGTGGGGTACTGCAAATACTTTTTTACTGCACCCCCCTCTATACTCTCTGATTTCTGTTGGGAGGGGGCAGTCAAAATTTGGGGGAGCAGTATTAAAAGGTGCTTGGGCGCAACGTGAAGGCGATGAGGTGCAAACAATGGCTTGTTTTCCAGGTACTTTTTGAGGGGCTACCATTAGTTTTTATTGCTCTGATCCTCCCTCATGGGGTGTACGCCAAATGGTTAGGGGCAACGGGGGGGCAAGAAGCTGTTTGACAGTTTCTATTAACAACAGGGGTCACCATACGATTCTGCTGCAGTTATGGTATTGAAAGGTAAAACAAGGAGCATTTGGCTGTATTTTTGCAGGTGGGGTGCCCCAAAATGTTACTGCCAGCAGCAGCAGCCCCCTTCCTCCCCACCCTGCAGATTGGTATAGGTACCTTTAGGACATTTCTGTTGAAAACAGAGGCTATAGCGAATCGCGCTACAAAATCCGAGAGCACTAACACTTGCTAAATAAAGGTGGCATCGGAGCATACGAATGAGGCAGGGAGAGGCTACTCTTGCAATTGGTTTGGCGTTCATAGTGAATAACCTCCAATATGCGAATAGGCAAAAGTGTGAGGATTGGCAGTGTCTGTAGAGAATTTTGGCACGCTCTTCAGTTGATGTTTTCCTCCTTACGTTGGCCATGAACTACAGAGGAAAGGCCTGGCCTTACTGTTGGGCAAAACATGTATTTATGATTTTAAGAAGTGTAGTCTGGCTGTACTGAGAGGGCCTGTACAGTACGGTAAATGCCTGTATACTCCTGCAATGTGCATCCAACTGTCACTTGAGATTGAGCAGCGAACGAAGCAGCTGGGTTACTGACTGAATGTAAATGGAAGGCACATAGGAAGGTTGTTTGTGGTCACTCAAATGATTGAAACCTGGTTGATGCACTACCAAAGCTGGGGTACCAGGGGGGAACATTTGAGGGGTATTGAGATGGTGGTGTCCAGAGGTCAAAATATGTTTCAGAGACACAGAGGTACTGCGGTCCTGGTCCCACATTGGGGGTAGACAAAAGTCCCTGCTAAAGATTTCTGTCCAACTGTTACCCCATTTTGTGAAGCCTGGCTCCCTCTGTAACGATTCCCCAGTGTCTTTCGATCCTACAGATGACTGCAGCAAACTTCCCACATTTTTTCTTGGCCTCATACTCCCAAAGGAGTGCCTGACATTTGCCAGCCTAACGATACTCACATTCTGGGAAAAACCTCACTAACTATGCATATTTATCTACCACACATGGCAAATCCTTACAATTGCAGAACATCATATCGCACTTGTCATCTTTGAGGTACTCTAAGTATTTGGATTTGAGGGAAATATTCATCCTTGCTTGCTCTCTCCCATCTGAAGTCTATGGTGCTGCTGTTCCTTTCTCACATGTCCCTTCAAAGAGACAAGTGACACACAGACTCAATCACTCAGCAAACATATATGCTTTGACGTTTTCATCTTGCTGTTTACCTTCCAAATATTCCCCCTTCACCACAAATACAGGCCTGCCATTCCTCATCCCCTCAGTCGAAGCAGTCCTTCACTCCTTAGGCCCTGCAAGACCACCATGAACAAGAATCATGTCAGCAAGCAGAAGAAAAGCCTCAGTGTGCTCTTTTGTTCATACTGCTGCCCTCTAGTAACACTTCATGGCAACTGCAGCATAAGAATGGGACTGAGAAGAGGGCTGTCCTATGCAAATAATATCCTCCCATGCATACTTTCTTCTGAGACGGTCGGCGGCTTGTGGCGTGATACCTCCTCCAACATATGGTCTTCAACCACATTTTAAAAAAGCCCACCTGCCTTAGACGAAGGATTTTGCCACTCGAAGGAAGCACATGGGGACATCACCCTCATTTAGCAGGGTCCTAAATTGCCTGCTGTCAGCCTGTATACAGAACAAGGGCGTTCGTGGGCGTTCGTGAGCGTTCCTCAAAGGAAGGAGGTGGGTGATTAAATCACAGTGCCAGGGCAGGCCCAGCCCAGCCCAGCCCAGCCCAGCCCAGCCCAGCCCAGCCCAGCCCAGCCCAGCCCAGCCCAGCCCAGCCCAGCCCAGCCCGGCACAGCGCACTGCTGTGGAGGTCCATTCCTTCACATCCTGCAGCAGGCATGATGCAGGCCTACTAGAGCAAAGGCTTGACTCTGCCCTTGTCTGTCTCTTAAAGGAAACAATCTTTCTAGCTTCTTATTGCACCTAATAAATAGACTCTAGCTTGCCTCAAACTTGACCCATCATTTCATTAGCCAGAGCTCATACTTGACCTTTATTTCTATCCAAGCTCACTGGCACCAAACCCCTGATTTGAGCGAGAGGCTCACACCAAAATGAAAAATCACCATCATCCAACCTATTTTACAATAAGTGTAGCACCTACCTCGCATTCTTGTGCTCAGTTATAACCCCCAATACCACAATTGCACTCTGCAATTCACCAAACTTAAAGGCAAAGAACCAAGACATTGATAAAGGAAGATAAGGCCTTGTCCCTATTTAACCTACTTGAGAAATAGGGAGGTTGGTAGAAGGTCATGAGGGAAAACATTTGAAATTTTGGGACACACATGCCAAAAAGAGTGTCCACTTTTCTCCTCTGTTAGCAAGTAAAAAAAAATCTTAACAAAAAAAAAAAAATTTGCTTTTTGAAAATTGCCACCTTGGGATACCTCTACAGCATTGGCAGGATTCGAACCCTGGCCGTGAGGGCTGTCCGCACCAAAGGTACAAGACTTACCTTTGAGCTATAGCTCCTTAGTGGTCTAGAGGATTGCAGTAGTAACTATAAGCAACATACAGGCCTTGGTGTCCTTCCCTGCGGCTTCCATTGCACATGAAAAGAATGACCATGACATAAGGACAATTTGATAGGCTACTTACATGGAAACCAGTGTGGTCCAGTGGGTAAGTGCCTGCCTTCCATGCAGGCAACCAGGGTTCGAATCCCGGGTTCGGCACCAGGTGACTGATGGTGGCAGAGCAGAGGTAAGTTGGAGGTGGGCCTAAATGGCCAATTGGTAAGTAAAATGTGTCTGTGTGTTGTGTAAGAGTGGAAACATGCCTAGTGAATGAGGGATTGCAGATTGGTTGGTAAGTAAAATAGGTGTGGCCTGAACAGAGAGAGGTGAAAGAAAGGGAACAGGTGTTGTGAAGAGGAGGAGCCAAGTCAGAGTGGGTGGGGTCAGAGAGGAGGAGTATAGGAGGAGCTGGGTCAGAGTGGGTGGGGTTAGAGAGGAGGGGTTCAGGAGGAGCCTAGTCAGAGGGGGTGGGGTCAGAGAGGAGGGGAGTATAGGCGGAGCCTGGGCAGAGAGGCGGGGTATAGGAGGAGCCTAGTCAGAGTGGGTGCGGTCAGAGAGGAGGGGTATAGGCAGAGCCTGGGCAGAATGGGTGGTTTCAGAGAGCAGAGGAATAGGTGGAGGAGGATCCTGACTTATTGTGGGGTACTGCAAATACTTTTTTACTGCACCCCCCTCTATACTCTCTGATTTCTGTTGGGAGGGGGCAGTCAACATTTGGGGGAGCAGTATTAAAAGGTGCTTGGGCGCAACGTGAAGGCGATGAGGTGCACACAATGGCTTGTTTTCCAGGTACTTTTTGAGGGGCTACCATTAGTTTTTATTGCTCTGATCCTCCCTCATGGGGTGTACGCCAAATGGTTAGGGGCAACGGGGGGGCAAGAAGCTGTTTGACAGTTTCTATTAACAACAGGGGTCACCATACGATTCTGCTGCAGTTATGGTATTGAAAGGTAAAACAAGGAGCATTTGGCTGTATTTTTGCAGGTGGGGTGCCCCAAAATGTTACTGCCAGCAGCAGCAGCCCCCTTCCTCCCCACCCTGCAGATTGGTATAGGTACCTTTAGGACATTTCTGTTGAAAACAGAGGCTATAGCGAATCGCGCTACAAAATCCGAGAGCACTAACACTTGCTAAATAAAGGTGGCATCGGAGCATACGAATGAGGCAGGGAGAGGCTACTGTTGCAATTGGTTTGGCGTTCATAGTGAATAACCTCCAGCATGCGAATAGGCAAAAGTGTGAGGATTGGCAGTGTCTGTAGAGAATTTTGGCACGCTCTTCAGTTGATGTTTTCCTCCTTACGTTGGCCATGAACTACAGAGGAAAGGCCTGGCCTTACTGTTGGGCAAAACATGTATTTATGATTTTAAGAAGTGTAGTCTGGCTGTACTCAGAGGGCCTGTACAGTACGGTAAATGCCTGTATACTCCTGCAATGTGCATCCAACTGTCACTTGAGATTGAGCTGCGAACGAAGCAGCTGGGTTACTGACTGAATGTAAATGGAAGGCACATAGGAAGGGTGTTTGTGGTCACTCAAATGATTGAAACCTGGTTGATGCACTACCAAAGCTGGGGTACCAGGGGGGAACATTTGAGGGGTATTGAGATGGTGGTGTCCAGAGGTCAAAATATGTTTCAGAGACACAGAGGTACTGCGGTCCTGGTCCCACATTGGGGGTAGACAAAAGTCCCTGCTAAAGATTTCTGTCCAACTGTTACCCCATTTTGTGAAGCCTGGCTCCCTCTGTAACGATTCCCCAGTGTCTTTCGATCCTACAGATGACTGCAGCAAACTTCCCACATTTTTTCTTGGCCTCATACTCCCAAAGGAGTGCCTGACATTTGCCAGCCTAACGATACTCACATTCTGGGAAAAACCTCACTAACTATGCATATTTATCTACCACACATGGCAAATCCTTACAATTGCAGAACATCATATCGCACTTGTCATCTTTGAGGTACTCTAAGTATTTGGATTTGAGGGAAATATTCATCCTTGCTTGCTCTCTCCCATCTGAAGTCTATGGTGCTGCTGTTCCTTTCTCACATGTCCCTTCAAAGAGACAAGTGACACACAGACTCAATCACTCAGCAAACATATATGCTTTGACGTTTTCATCTTGCTGTTTACCTTCCAAATATTCCCCCTTCACCACAAATACAGGCCTGCCATTCCTCATCCCCTCAGTCGAAGCAGTCCTTCACTCCTTAGGCCCTGCAAGACCACCATGAACAAGAATCATGTCAGCAAGCAGAAGAAAAGCCTCAGTGTGCTCTTTTGTTCATACTGCTGCCCTCTAGTAACACTTCATGGCAACTGCAGCATAAGAATGGGACTGAGAAGAGGGCTGTCCTATGCAAATAATATCCTCCCATGCATACTTTCTTCTGAGACGGTCGGCGGCTTGTGGCGTGATACCTCCTCCAACATATGGTCTTCAACCACATTTTAAAAAAGCCCACCTGCCTTAGACGAAGGATTTTGCCACTCGAAGGAAGCACATGGGGACATCACCCTCATTTAGCAGGGTCCTAAATTGCCTGCTGTCAGCCTGTATACAGAACAAGGGCGTTCGTGGGCGTTCGTGAGCGTTCCTCAAAGGAAGGAGGTGGGTGATTAAATCACAGTGCCAGGGCAGGCCCAGGGCAGGCCCAGCCCAGCCCGGCACGGCACAGCGCACTGCTGTGGAGGTCCATTCCTTCACATCCTGCAGCAGGCATGATGCAGGCCTACTAGAGCAAATGCTTGACTCTGCCCTTGTCTGTCTCTTAAAGGAAACAATCTTTCTAGCTTCTTATTGCACCTAATAAATAGGCTCTAGCTTGCCTCAAACTTGACCCATCATTTCATTAGCCAGAGCTCATACTTGACCTTTATTTCTATCCAAGCTCACTGGCACCAAACCCCTGATTTGAGCGAGAGGCTCACACCAAAATGAAAAATCACCATCATCCAACCTATTTTACAATAAGTGTAGCACCTACCTCGCATTCTTGTGCTCAGTTATAACCCCCAATACCACAATTGCACTCTGCAATTCACCAAACTTAAAGGCAAAGAAACAAGACATTGATAAAGGAAGATAAGGCCTTGTCACTATTTAACCTACTTGAGAAATAGGGAGGTTGGTAGAAGGTCATGAGGGAAAACATTTGAAATTTTGGGACACACATGCCAAAAAGAGTGTCCACTTTTCTCCTCTGTTAGCAAGTAAAAAAAAATCTTAACAAAAAAAAAAAATTTGCTTTTTGAAAATTTCCACCTTGGGATACCTCTACAGCATTGGCAGGATTCGAACCCTGGCCTGTGAGGGCTGTCCGCACCAAAGGTACAAGACTTACCTTTGAGCTATAGCTCCTTAGTGGTCTAGAGGATTGCAGTAGTAACTATAAGCAACATACAGGCCTTGGTGTCCTTCACTGCGGCTTCCATTGCACATGAAAAGGATGACCATGACATAAGGACAATTTGATAGGCTACTTACATGGAAACCAGTGTGGTCCAGTGGGTAAGTGCCTGCCTTCCATGCAGGCAACCAGGGTTCGAATCCCGGGTTCGGCACCAGGTGACTGATGGTGGCAGAGCAGAGGTAAGTTGGAGGTGGGCCTAAATGGCCAATTGGTAAGTAAAATGTGTCTGTGTGTTGTGTAAGAGTGGAAACATGCCTAGTGAATGAGGGATTGCAGATTGGTTGGTAAGTAAAATAGGTGTGGCCTGAACAGAGAGCGGTGAAAGAAAAGGAACAGGTGTTGTGAGGAGGAGGAGCCAAGTCAGAGTGGGTGGGGTCAGAGAGGAGGAGTATAGGAGGAGCCTAGTCAGAGGGGGTGGGGTCAGAGAGGAGGGGAGTATAGGCAGAGCCTGGGCAGAATCGGTGGTTTCAGAGAGCAGAGGAATAGGTGGAGGAGGATCCTGACTTATTGTGGGGTACTACAAATACTTTTTTACTGCACCCCCCTATACTCTCTGATTTCTGTTGGGAGGGGGCAGTCAAAATTTGGGGGAGCAGTATTAAAAGGTGCTTGGGCGCAACGTGAAGGCGATGAGGTGCACACAATGGCTTGTTTTCCAGGTACTTTTTGAGGGGCTACCATTAGTTTTTATTGCTCTGATCCTCCCTCATGGGGTGTACGCCAAATGGTTAGGGGCAACGGGGGGGCAAGAAGCTGTTTCACAGTTTCTATTAACAACAGGGGTCACCATACGATTCTGCTGCAGTTATGGTATTGAAAGGTAAAACAAGGAGCATTTGGCTGTATTTTTGCAGGTGGGGTGCCCCAAAATGTTACTGCCAGCAGCAGCAGCCCCCTTCCTCCCCACCCTGCAGATTGGTATAGGTACCTTTAGGACATTTCTGTTGAAAACAGAGGCTATAGCGAATCGCGCTACAAAATCCGAGAGCACTAACACTTGCTAAATAAAGGTGGCATCGGAGCATACGAATGAGGCAGGGAGAGGCTACTGTTGCAATTGGTTTGGCGTTCATAGTGAATAACCTCCAGCATGCGAATAGGCAAAAGTGTGAGGATTGGCAGTGTCTGTAGAGAATTTTGGCACGCTCTTCAGTTGATGTTTTCCTCCTTACGTTGGCCATGAACTACAGAGGAAAGGCCTGGCCTTACTGTTGGGCAAAACATGTATTTATGATTTTAAGAAGTGTAGTCTGGCTGTACTGAGAGGGCCTGTACAGTACGGTAAATGCCTGTATACTCCTGCAATGTGCATCCAACTGTCACTTGAGATTGAGCAGCGAACGAAGCAGCTGGGTTACTGACTGAATGTAAATGGAAGGCACATAGGAAGGGTGTTTGTGGTCACTCAAATGATTGAAACCTGGTTGATGCACTACCAAAGCTGGGGTACCAGGGGGGAACATTTGAGGGGTATTGAGATGGTGGTGTCCAGAGGTCAAAATATGTTTCAGAGACACAGAGGTACTGCGGTCCTGGTCCCACATTGGGGGTAGACAAAAGTCCCTGCTAAAGATTTCTGTCCAACTGTTACCCCATTTTGTGAAGCCTGGCTCCCTCTGTAACGATTCCCCAGTGTCTTTCGATCCTACAGATGACTGCAGCAAACTTCCCACATTTTTTCTTGGCCTCATACTCCCAAAGGAGTGCCTGACATTTGCCAGCCTAACGATACTCACATTCTGGGAAAAACCTCACTAACTATGCATATTTATCTACCACACATGGCAAATCCTTACAATTGCAGAACATCATATCGCACTTGTCATCTTTGAGGTACTCTAAGTATTTGGATTTGAGGGAAATATTCATCCTTGCTTGCTCTCTCCCATCTGAAGTCTATGGTGCTGCTGTTCCTTTCTCACATGTCCCTTCAAATAGACAAGTGACACACAGACTCAATCACTCAGCAAACATATATGCTTTGACGTTTTCATCTTGCTGTTTACCTTCCAAATATTCCCCCTTCACCACAAATACAGGCCTGCCATTCCTCATCCCCTCAGTCGAAGCAGTCCTTCACTCCTTAGGCCCTGCAAGACCACCATGAACAAGAATCATGTCAGCAAGCAGAAGAAAAGCCTCAGTGTGCTCTTTTGTTCATACTGCTGCCCTCTGGTAACACTTCATGGCAACTGCAGCATAAGAATGGGACTGAGAAGAGGGCTGTCCTATGCAAATAATATCCTCCCATGCATACTTTCTTCTGAGACGGTCGGCGGCTTGTGGCGTGATACCTCCTCCAACATATGGTCTTCAACCACATTTTAAAAAAGCCCACCTGCCTTAGACGAAGGATTTTGCCACTCGAAGGAAGCACATGGGGACATCACCCTCATTTAGCAGGGTCCTAAATTGCCTGCTGTCAGCCTGTATACAGAACAAGGGCGTTCGTGGGCGTTCGTGAGCGTTCCTCAAAGGAAGGAGGTGGGTGATTAAATCACAGTGCCAGGGCAGGCCCAGGCCCAGCCCAGCCCAGCCCAGCCCAGCCCAGCCCGGCACAGCGCACTGCTGTGGAGGTCCATTCCTTCACATCCTGCAGCAGGCATGATGCAGGCCTACTAGAGCAAAGGCTTGACTCTGCCCTTGTCTGTCTCTTAAAGGAAACAATCTTTCTAGCTTCTTATTGCACCTAATAAATAGGCTCTAGCTTGCCTCAAACTTGACCCATCATTTCATTAGCCAGAGCTCATACTTGACCTTTATTTCTATCCAAGCTCACTGGCACCAAACCCCTGATTTGAGCGAGAGGCTCACACCAAAATGAAAAATCACCATCATCCAACCTATTTTACAATAAGTGTAGCACCTACCTCGCATTCTTGTGCTCAGTTATAACCCCCAATACCACAATTGCACTCTGCAATTCACCAAACTTAAAGGCAAAGAACCAAGACATTGATAAAGGAAGATAAGGCCTTGTCACTATTTAACCTACTTGAGAAATAGGGAGGTTGGTAGAAGGTCATGAGGGAAAACATTTGAAATTTTGGGACACACATGCCAAAAAGAGTGTCCACTTTTCTCCTCTGTTAGCAAGTAAAAAAAAAATCTTAACAAAAAAAAAAAATTTGCTTTTTGAAAATTTCCACCTTGGGATACCTCTACAGCATTGGCAGGATTCGAACCCTGGCCTGTGAGGGCTGTCCGCACCAAAGGTACAAGACTTACCTTTGAGCTATAGCTCCTTAGTGGTCTAGAGGATTGCAGTAGTAACTATAAGCAACATACAGGCCTTGGTGTCCTTCACTGCGGCTTCCATTGCACATGAAAAGGATGACCATGACATAAGGACAATTTGATAGGCTACTTACATGGAAACCAGTGTGGTCCACTGGGTAAGTGCCTGCCTTCCATGCAGGCAACCAGGGTTCGAATCCCGGGTTCGGCACCAGGTGACTGATGGTGGCAGAGCAGAGGTAAGTTGGAGGTGGGCCTAAATGGCCAATTGGTAAGTAAAATGTGTCTGTGTGTTGTGTAAGAGTGGAAACATGCCTAGTGAATGAGGGATTGCAGATTGGTTGGTAAGTAAAATAGGTGTGGCCTGAACAGAGAGCGGTGAAAGAAAAGGAACAGGTGTTGTGAGGAGGAGGAGCCAAGTCAGAGTGGGTGGGGTCAGAGAGGAGGAGTATAGGAGGAGCCTAGTCAGAGGGGGTGGGGTCAGAGAGGAGGGGAGTATAGGCGGAGCCTGGGCAGAGAGGCGGGGTATAGGAGGAGCCTAGTCAGAGTGGGTGCGGTCAGAGAGGAGGGGTATAGGCAGAGCCTGGGCAGAATGGGTGGTTTCAGAGAGCAGAGGAATAGGTGGAGGAGGATCCTGACTTATTGTGGGGTACTACAAATACTTTTTTACTGCACCCCCCTATACTCTCTGATTTCTGTTGGGAGGGGGCAGTCAAAATTTGGGGGAGCAGTATTAAAAGGTGCTTGGGCGCAACGTGAAGGCGATGAGGTGCACACAATGGCTTGTTTTCCAGGTACTTTTTGAGGGGCTACCATTAGTTTTTATTGCTCTGATCCTCCCTCATGGGGTGTACGCCAAATGGTTAGGGGCAACGGGGGGGCAAGAAGCTGTTTCACAGTTTCTATTAACAACAGGGGTCACCATACGATTCTGCTGCAGTTATGGTATTGAAAGGTAAAACAAGGAGCATTTGGCTGTATTTTTGCAGGTGGGGTGCCCCAAAATGTTACTGCCAGCAGCAGCAGCCCCCTTCCTCCCCACCCTGCAGATTGGTATAGGTACCTTTAGGACATTTCTGTTGAAAACAGAAGCTATAGCGAATCGCGCTACAAAATCCGAGAGCACTAACACTTGCTAAATAAAGGTGGCATCGGAGCATACGAATGAGGCAGGGAGAGGCTACTGTTGCAATTGGTTTGGCGTTCATAGTGAATAACCTCCAGCATGCGAATAGGCAAAAGTGTGAGGATTGGCAGTGTCTGTAGAGAATTTTGGCACGCTCTTCAGTTGATGTTTTCCTCCTTACGTTGGCCATGAACTACAGAGGAAAGGCCTGGCCTTACTGTTGGGCAAAACATGTATTTATGATTTTAAGAAGTGTAGTCTGGCTGTACTGAGAGGGCCTGTACAGTACGGTAAATGCCTGTATACTCCTGCAATGTGCATCCAACTGTCACTTGAGATTGAGCAGCGAACGAAGCAGCTGGGTTACTGACTGAATGTAAATGGAAGGCACATAGGAAGGGTGTTTGTGGTCACTCAAATGATTGAAACCTGGTTGATGCACTACCAAAGCTGGGGTACCAGGGGGGAACATTTGAGGGGTATTGAGATGGTGGTGTCCAGAGGTCAAAATATGTTTCAGAGACACAGAGGTACTGCGGTCCTGGTCCCACATTGGGGGTAGACAAAAGTCCCTGCTAAAGATTTCTGTCCAACTGTTACCCCATTTTGTGAAGCCTGGCTCCCTCTGTAACGATTCCCCAGTGTCTTTCGATCCTACAGATGACTGCAGCAAACTTCCCACATTTTTTCTTGGCCTCATACTCCCAAAGGAGTGCCTGACATTTGCCAGCCTAACGATACTCACATTCTGGGAAAAACCTCACTAACTATGCATATTTATCTACCACACATGGCAAATCCTTACAATTGCAGAACATCATATCGCACTTGTCATCTTTGAGGTACTCTAAGTATTTGGATTTGAGGGAAATATTCATCCTTGCTTGCTCTCTCCCATCTGAAGTCTATGGTGCTGCTGTTCCTTTCTCACATGTCCCTTCAAATAGACAAGTGACACACAGACTCAATCACTCAGCAAACATATATGCTTTGACGTTTTCATCTTGCTGTTTACCTTCCAAATATTCCCCCTTCACCACAAATACAGGCCTGCCATTCCTCATCCCCTCAGTCGAAGCAGTCCTTCACTCCTTAGGCCCTGCAAGACCACCATGAACAAGAATCATGTCAGCAAGCAGAAGAAAAGCCTCAGTGTGCTCTTTTGTTCATACTGCTGCCCTCTAGTAACACTTCATGGCAACTGCAGCATAAGAATGGGACTGAGAAGAGGGCTGTCCTATGCAAATAATATCCTCCCATGCATACTTTCTTCTGAGACGGTCGGCGGCTTGTGGCGTGATACCTCCTCCAACATATGGTCTTCAACCACATTTTAAAAAAGCCCACCTGCCTTAGACGAAGGATTTTGCCACTCGAAGGAAGCACATGGGGACATCACCCTCATTTAGCAGGGTCCTAAATTGCCTGCTGTCAGCCTGTATACAGAACAAGGGCGTTCGTGGGCGTTCGTGAGCGTTCCTCAAAGGAAGGAGGTGGGTGATTAAATCACAGTGCCAGGGCAGGCCCAGGGCAGGCCCAGCCCAGCCCAGCCCAGCCCAGCCCAGCCCAGCCCAGCCCAGCCCGGCACAGCGCACTGCTGTGGAGGTCCATTCCTTCACATCCTGCAGCAGGCATGATGCAGGCCTACTAGAGCAAAGGCTTGACTCTGCCCTTGTCTGTCTCTTAAAGGAAACAATCTTTCTAGCTTCTTATTGCACCTAATAAATAGGCTCTAGCTTGCCTCAAACTTGACCCATCATTTCATTAGCCAGAGCTCATACTTGACCTTTATTTCTATCCAAGCTCACTGGCACCAAACCCCTGATTTGAGCGAGAGGCTCACACCAAAATGAAAAATCACCATCATCCAACCTATTTTACAATAAGTGTAGCACCTACCTCGCATTCTTGTGCTCAGTTATAACCCCCAATACCACAATTGCACTCTGCAATTCACCAAACTTAAAGGCAAAGAACCAAGACATTGATAAAGGAAGATAAGGCCTTGTCACTATTTAACCTACTTGAGAAATAGGGAGGTTGGTAGAAGGTCATGAGGGAAAACATTTGAAATTTTGGGACACACATGCCAAAAAGAGTGTCCACTTTTCTCCTCTGTTAGCAAGTAAAAAAAAAATCTTAACAAAAAAAAAAATTTGCTTTTTGAAAATTTCCACCTTGGGATACCTCTACAGCATTGGCAGGATTCGAACCCTGGCCTGTGAGGGCTGTCCGCACCAAAGGTACAAGACTTACCTTTGAGCTATAGCTCCTTAGTGGTCTAGAGGATTGCAGTAGTAACTATAAGCAACATACAGGCCTTGGTGTCCTTCACTGCGGCTTCCATTGCACATGAAAAGGATGACCATGACATAAGGACAATTTGATAGGCTACTTACATGGAAACCAGTGTGGTCCACTGGGTAAGTGCCTGCCTTCCATGCAGGCAACCAGGGTTCGAATCCCGGGTTCGGCACCAGGTGACTGATGGTGGCAGAGCAGAGGTAAGTTGGAGGTGGGCCTAAATGGCCAATTGGTAAGTAAAATGTGTCTGTGTGTTGTGTAAGAGTGGAAACATGCCTAGTGAATGAGGGATTGCAGATTGGTTGGTAAGTAAAATAGGTGTGGCCTGAACAGAGAGCGGTGAAAGAAAAGGAACAGGTGTTGTGAGGAGGAGGAGCCAAGTCAGAGTGGGTGGGGTCAGAGAGGAGGAGTATAGGAGGAGCCTAGTCAGAGGGGGTGGGGTCAGAGAGGAGGGGAGTATAGGCGGAGCCTGGGCAGAGAGGCGGGGTATAGGAGGAGCCTAGTCAGAGTGGGTGCGGTCAGAGAGGAGGGGTATAGGCAGAGCCTGGGCAGAATGGGTGGTTTCAGAGAGCAGAGGAATAGGTGGAGGAGGATCCTGACTTATTGTGGGGTACTACAAATACTTTTTTACTGCACCCCCCTATACTCTCTGATTTCTGTTGGGAGGGGGCAGTCAAAATTTGGGGGAGCAGTATTAAAAGGTGCTTGGGCGCAACGTGAAGGCGATGAGGTGCACACAATGGCTTGTTTTCCAGGTACTTTTTGAGGGGCTACCATTAGTTTTTATTGCTCTGATCCTCCCTCATGGGGTGTACGCCAAATGGTTAGGGGCAACGGGGGGGCAAGAAGCTGTTTCACAGTTTCTATTAACAACAGGGGTCACCATACGATTCTGCTGCAGTTATGGTATTGAAAGGTAAAACAAGGAGCATTTGGCTGTATTTTTGCAGGTGGGGTGCCCCAAAATGTTACTGCCAGCAGCAGCAGCCCCCTTCCTCCCCACCCTGCAGATTGGTATAGGTACCTTTAGGACATTTCTGTTGAAAACAGAGGCTATAGCGAATCGCGCTACAAAATCCGAGAGCACTAACACTTGCTAAATAAAGGTGGCATCGGAGCATACGAATGAGGCAGGGAGAGGCTACTGTTGCAATTGGTTTGGCGTTCATAGTGAATAACCTCCAGCATGCGAATAGGCAAAAGTGTGAGGATTGGCAGTGTCTGTAGAGAATTTTGGCACGCTCTTCAGTTGATGTTTTCCTCCTTACGTTGGCCATGAACTACAGAGGAAAGGCCTGGCCTTACTGTTGGGCAAAACATGTATTTATGATTTTAAGAAGTGTAGTCTGGCTGTACTGAGAGGGCCTGTACAGTACGGTAAATGCCTGTATACTCCTGCAATGTGCATCCAACTGTCACTTGAGATTGAGCAGCGAACGAAGCAGCTGGGTTACTGACTGAATGTAAATGGAAGGCACATAGGAAGGGTGTTTGTGGTCACTCAAATGATTGAAACCTGGTTGATGCACTACCAAAGCTGGGGTACCAGGGGGGAACATTTGAGGGGTATTGAGATGGTGGTGTCCAGAGGTCAAAATATGTTTCAGAGACACAGAGGTACTGCGGTCCTGGTCCCACATTGGGGGTAGACAAAAGTCCCTGCTAAAGATTTCTGTCCAACTGTTACCCCATTTTGTGAAGCCTGGCTCCCTCTGTAACGATTCCCCAGTGTCTTTCGATCCTACAGATGACTGCAGCAAACTTCCCACATTTTTTCTTGGCCTCATACTCCCAAAGGAGTGCCTGACATTTGCCAGCCTAACGATACTCACATTCTGGGAAAAACCTCACTAACTATGCATATTTATCTACCACACATGGCAAATCCTTACAATTGCAGAACATCATATCGCACTTGTCATCTTTGAGGTACTCTAAGTATTTGGATTTGAGGGAAATATTCATCCTTGCTTGCTCTCTCCCATCTGAAGTCTATGGTGCTGCTGTTCCTTTCTCACATGTCCCTTCAAATAGACAAGTGACACACAGACTCAATCACTCAGCAAACATATATGCTTTGACGTTTTCATCTTGCTGTTTACCTTCCAAATATTCCCCCTTCACCACAAATACAGGCCTGCCATTCCTCATCCCCTCAGTCGAAGCAGTCCTTCACTCCTTAGGCCCTGCAAGACCACCATGAACAAGAATCATGTCAGCAAGCAGAAGAAAAGCCTCAGTGTGCTCTTTTGTTCATACTGCTGCCCTCTAGTAACACTTCATGGCAACTGCAGCATAAGAATGGGACTGAGAAGAGGGCTGTCCTATGCAAATAATATCCTCCCATGCATACTTTCTTCTGAGACGGTCGGCGGCTTGTGGCGTGATACCTCCTCCAACATATGGTCTTCAACCACATTTTAAAAAAGCCCACCTGCCTTAGACGAAGGATTTTGCCACTCGAAGGAAGCACATGGGGACATCACCCTCATTTAGCAGGGTCCTAAATTGCCTGCTGTCAGCCTGTATACAGAACAAGGGCGTTCGTGGGCGTTCGTGAGCGTTCCTCAAAGGAAGGAGGTGGGTGATTAAATCACAGTGCCAGGGCAGGCCCAGGGCAGGCCCAGCCCAGCCCAGCCCAGCCCAGCCCAGCCCAGCCCGGCACAGCGCACTGCTGTGGAGGTCCATTCCTTCACATCCTGCAGCAGGCATGATGCAGGCCTACTAGAGCAAAGGCTTGACTCTGCCCTTGTCTGTCTCTTAAAGGAAACAATCTTTCTAGCTTCTTATTGCACCTAATAAATAGGCTCTAGCTTGCCTCAAACTTGACCCATCATTTCATTAGCCAGAGCTCATACTTGACCTTTATTTCTATCCAAGCTCACTGGCACCAAACCCCTGATTTGAGCGAGAGGCTCACACCAAAATGAAAAATCACCATCATCCAACCTATTTTACAATAAGTGTAGCACCTACCTCGCATTCTTGTGCTCAGTTATAACCCTCAATACCACAATTGCACTCTGCAATTCACCAAACTTAAAGGCAAAGAACCAAGACATTGATAAAGGAAGATAAGGCCTTGTCACTATTTAACCTACTTGAGAAATAGGGAGGTTGGTAGAAGGTCATGAGGGAAAACATTTGAAATTTTGGGACACACATGCCAAAAAGAGTGTCCACTTTTCTCCTCTGTTAGCAAGTAAAAAAAAATCTTAACAAAAAAAAAAAATTTGCTTTTTGAAAATTTCCACCTTGGGATACCTCTACAGCATTGGCAGGATTCGAACCCTGGCCTGTGAGGGCTGTCCGCACCAAAGGTACAAGACTTACCTTTGAGCTATAGCTCCTTAGTGGTCTAGAGGATTGCAGTAGTAACTATAAGCAACATACAGGCCTTGGTGTCCTTCCCTGCGGCTTCCATTGCACATGAAAAGGATGACCATGACATAAGGACAATTTGATAGGCTACTTACATGGAAACCAGTGTGGTCCAGTGGGTAAGTGCCTGCCTTCCATGCAGGCAACCAGGGTTCGAATCCTGGGTTCGGCACCAGGTGACTGATGGTGGCAGAGCAGAGGTAAGTTGGAGGTGGGCCTAAATGGCCAATTGGTAAGTAAAATGTGTCTGTGTGTTGTGTAAGAGTGGAAACATGCCTAGTGAATGAGGGATTGCAGATTGGTTGGTAAGTAAAATAGGTGTGGCCTGAACAGAGAGCGGTGAAAGAAAAGGAACAGGTGTTGTGAGGAGGAGGAGCCAAGTCAGAGTGGGTGGGGTCAGAGAGGAGGTGTATAGGAGGAGCTGGGTCAGAGTGGGTGGGGTTAGAGAGGAGGGGTTCAGGAGGAGCCTAGTCAGAGGGGGTGGGGTCAGAGAGGAGGGGAGTATAGGCGGAGCCTGGGCAGAGAGGCAGGGTATAGGAGGAGCCTAGTCAGAGTGGGTGCGGTCAGAGAGGAGGGGTATAGGCAGAGCCTGGGCAGAATGGGTGGTTTCAGAGAGCAGAGGAATAGGTGGAGGAGGATCCTGACTTATTGTGGGGTACTACAAATACTTTTTTACTGCACCCCCCTATACTCTCTGATTTCTGTTGGGAGGGGGCAGTCAAAATTTGGGGGAGCAGTATTAAAAGGTGCTTGGGCGCAACGTGAAGGCGATGAGGTGCACACAATGGCTTGTTTTCCAGGTACTTTTTGAGGGGCTACCATTAGTTTTTTTTGCTCTGATCCTCCCTCATGGGGTGTACGCCAAATGGTTAGGGGCAACGGGGGGGCAAGAAGCTGTTTCACAGTTTCTATTAACAACAGGGGTCACCATACGATTCTGCTGCAGTTATGGTATTGAAAGGTAAAACAAGGAGCATTTGGCTGTATTTTTGCAGGTGGGGTGCCCCAAAATGTTACTGCCAGCAGCAGCAGCCCCCTTCCTCCCCACCCTGCAGATTGGTATAGGTACCTTTAGGACATTTCTGTTGAAAACAGAGGCTATAGCGAATCGCGCTACAAAATCCGAGAGCACTAACACTTGCTAAATAAAGGTGGCATCGGAGCATACGAATGAGGCAGGGAGAGGCTACTGTTGCAATTGGTTTGGCGTTCATAGTGAATAACCTCCAGCATGCGAATAGGCAAAAGTGTGAGGATTGGCAGTGTCTGTAGAGAATTTTGGCACGCTCTTCAGTTGATGTTTTCCTCCTTACGTTGGCCATGAACTACAGAGGAAAGGCCTGGCCTTACTGTTGGGCAAAACATGTATTTATGATTTTAAGAAGTGTAGTCTGGCTGTACTCAGAGGGCCTGTACAGTACGGTAAATGCCTGTATACTCCTGCAATGTGCATCCAACTGTCACTTGAGATTGAGCAGCGAACGAAGCAGCTGGGTTACTGACTGAATGTAAATGGAAGGCACATAGGAAGGGTGTTTGTGGTCACTCAAATGATTGAAACCTGGTTGATGCACTACCAAAGCTGGGGTACCAGGGGGGAACATTTGAGGGGTATTGAGATGGTGGTGTCCAGAGGTCAAAATATGTTTCAGAGACACAGAGGTACTGCGGTCCTGGTCCCACATTGGGGGTAGACAAAAGTCCCTGCTAAAGATTTCTGTCCAACTGTTACCCCATTTTGTGAAGCCTGGCTCCCTCTGTAACGATTCCCCAGTGTCTTTCGATCCTACAGATGACTGCAGCAAACTTCCCACATTTTTTCTTGGCCTCATACTCCCAAAGGAGTGCCTGACATTTGCCAGCCTAACGATACTCACATTCTGGGAAAAACCTCACTAACTATGCATATTTATCTACCACACATGGCAAATCCTTACAATTGCAGAACATCATATCGCACTTGTCATCTTTGAGGTACTCTAAGTATTTGGATTTGAGGGAAATATTCATCCTTGCTTGCTCTCTCCCATCTGAAGTCTATGGTGCTGCTGTTCCTTTCTCACATGTCCCTTCAAATAGACAAGTGACACACAGACTCAATCACTCAGCAAACATATATGCTTTGACGTTTTCATCTTGCTGTTTACCTTCCAAATATTCCCCCTTCACCACAAATACAGGCCTGCCATTCCTCATCCCCTCAGTCGAAGCAGTCCTTCACTCCTTAGGCCCTGCAAGACCACCATGAACAAGAATCATGTCAGCAAGCAGAAGAAAAGCCTCAGTGTGCTCTTTTGTTCATACTGCTGCCCTCTAGTAACACTTCATGGCAACTGCAGCATAAGAATGGGACTGAGAAGAGGGCTGTCCTATGCAAATAATATCCTCCCATGCATACTTTCTTCTGAGACGGTCGGCGGCTTGTGGCGTGATATCTCCTCCAACATATGGTCTTCAACCACATTTTAAAAAAGCCCACCTGCCTTAGACGAAGGATTTTGCCACTCGAAGGAAGCACATGGGGACATCACCCTCATTTAGCAGGGTCCTAAATTGCCTGCTGTCAGCCTGTATACAGAACAAGGGCGTTCGTGGGCGTTCGTGAGCGTTCCTCAAAGGAAGGAGGTGGGTGATTAAATCACAGTGCCAGGGCAGGCCCAGGGCAGGCCCAGCCCAGCCCAGCCCAGCCCAGCCCGGCACAGTGCACTGCTGTGGAGGTCCATTCCTTCACATCCTGCAGCAGGCATGATGCAGGCCTACTAGAGCAAATGCTTGACTCTGCCCTTGTCTGTCTCTTAAAGGAAACAATCTTTCTAGCTTCTTATTGCACCTAATAAATAGGCTCTAGCTTGCCTCAAACTTGACCCATCATTTCATTAGCCAGAGCTCATACTTGACCTTTATTTCTATCCAAGCTCACTGGCACCAAACCCCTGATTTGAGCGAGAGGCTCACACCAAAATGAAAAATCACCATCATCCAACCTATTTTACAATAAGTGTAGCACCTACCTCGCATTCTTGTGCTCAGTTATAACCCCCAATACCACAATTGCACTCTGCAATTCACCAAACTTAAAGGCAAAGAAACAAGACATTGATAAAGGAAGATAAGGCCTTGTCACTATTTAACCTACTTGAGAAATAGGGAGGTTGGTAGAAGGTCATGAGGGAAAACATTTGAAATTTTGGGACACACATGCCAAAAAGAGTGTCCACTTTTCTCCTCTGTTAGCAAGTAAAAAAAAATCTTAACAAAAAAAAAAAATTTGCTTTTTGAAAATTTCCACCTTGGGATACCTCTACAGCATTGGCAGGATTCGAACCCTGGCCTGTGAGGGCTGTCCGCACCAAAGGTACAAGACTTACCTTTGAGCTATAGCTCCTTAGTGGTCTAGAGGATTGCAGTAGTAACTATAAGCAACATACAGGCCTTGGTGTCCTTCACTGCGGCTTCCATTGCACATGAAAAGGATGACCATGACATAAGGACAATTTGATAGGCTACTTACATGGAAACCAGTGTGGTCCAGTGGGTAAGTGCCTGCCTTCCATGCAGGCAACCAGGGTTCGAATCCCGGGTTCGGCACCAGGTGACTGATGGTGGCAGAGCAGAGGTAAGTTGGAGGTGGGCCTAAATGGCCAATTGGTAAGTAAAATGTGTCTGTGTGTTGTGTAAGAGTGGAAACATGCCTAGTGAATGAGGGATTGCAGATTGGTTGGTAAGTAAAATAGGTGTGGCCTGAACAGAGAGTGGTGAAAGAAAAGGAACAGGTGTTGTGAGGAGGAGGAGCCAAGTCAGAGTGGGTGGGGTCAGAGAGGAGGAGTATAGGAGGAGCTGGGTCAGAGTGGGTGGGGTTAGAGAGGAGGGGTTCAGGAGGAGCCTAGTCAGAGGGGGTGGGGTCAGAGAGGAGGGGAGTATAGGCGGAGCCTGGGCAGAGAGGCAGGGTATAGGAGGAGCCTAGTCAGAGTGGGTGCAGTCAGAGAGGAGGGGTATAGGCAGAGCCTGGGCAGAATGGGTGGTTTCAGAGAGCAGAGGAATAGGTGGAGGAGGATCCTGACTTATTGTGGGGTACTACAAATACTTTTTTACTGCACCCCCCTATACTCTCTGATTTCTGTTGGGAGGGGGCAGTCAAAATTTGGGGGAGCAGTATTAAAAGGTGCTTGGGCGCAACGTGAAGGCGATGAGGTGCACACAATGGCTTGTTTTCCAGGTACTTTTTGAGGGGCTACCATTAGTTTTTATTGCTCTGATCCTCCCTCATGGGGTGTACGCCAAATGGTTAGGGGCAACGGGGGGGCAAGAAGCTGTTTCACAGTTTCTATTAACAACAGGGGTCACCATACGATTCTGCTGCAGTTATGGTATTGAAAGGTAAAACAAGGAGCATTTGGCTGTATTTTTGCAGGTGGGGTGCCCCAAAATGTTACTGCCAGCAGCAGCAGCCCCCTTCCTCCCCACCCTGCAGATTGGTATAGGTACCTTTAGGACATTTCTGTTGAAAACAGAGGCTATAGCGAATCGCGCTACAAAATCCGAGAGCACTAACACTTGCTAAATAAAGGTGGCATCGGAGCATACGAATGAGGCAGGGAGAGGCTACTGTTGCAATTGGTTTGGCGTTCATAGTGAATAACCTCCAGCATGCGAATAGGCAAAAGTGTGAGGATTGGCAGTGTCTGTAGAGAATTTTGGCACGCTCTTCAGTTGATGTTTTCCTCCTTACGTTGGCCATGAACTACAGAGGAAAGGCCTGGCCTTACTGTTGGGCAAAACATGTATTTATGATTTTAAGAAGTGTAGTCTGGCTGTACTGAGAGGGCCTGTACAGTACGGTAAATGCCTGTATACTCCTGCAATGTGCATCCAACTGTCACTTGAGATTGAGCAGCGAACGAAGCAGCTGGGTTACTGACTGAATGTAAATGGAAGGCACATAGGAAGGGTGTTTGTGGTCACTCAAATGATTGAAACCTGGTTGATGCACTACCAAAGCTGGGGTACCAGGGGGGAACATTTGAGGGGTATTGAGATGGTGGTGTCCAGAGGTCAAAATATGTTTCAGAGACACAGAGGTACTGCGGTCCTGGTCCCACATTGGGGGTAGACAAAAGTCCCTGCTAAAGATTTCTGTCCAACTGTTACCCCATTTTGTGAAGCCTGGCTCCCTCTGTAACGATTCCCCAGTGTCTTTCGATCCTACAGATGACTGCAGCAAACTTCCCACATTTTTTCTTGGCCTCATACTCCCAAAGGAGTGCCTGACATTTGCCAGCCTAACGATACTCACATTCTGGGAAAAACCTCACTAACTATGCATATTTATCTACCACACATGGCAAATCCTTACAATTGCAGAACATCATATCGCACTTGTCATCTTTGAGGTACTCTAAGTATTTGGATTTGAGGGAAATATTCATCCTTGCTTGCTCTCTCCCATCTGAAGTCTATGGTGCTGCTGTTCCTTTCTCACATGTCCCTTCAAATAGACAAGTGACACACAGACTCAATCACTCAGCAAACATATATGCTTTGACGTTTTCATCTTGCTGTTTACCTTCCAAATATTCCCCCTTCACCACAAATACAGGCCTGCCATTCCTCATCCCCTCAGTCGAAGCAGTCCTTCACTCCTTAGGCCCTGCAAGACCACCATGAACAAGAATCATGTCAGCAAGCAGAAGAAAAGCCTCAGTGTGCTCTTTTGTTCATACTGCTGCCCTCTAGTAACACTTCATGGCAACTGCAGCATAAGAATGGGACTGAGAAGAGGGCTGTCCTATGCAAATAATATCCTCCCATGCATACTTTCTTCTGAGACGGTCGGCGGCTTGTGGCGTGATACCTCCTCCAACATATGGTCTTCAACCACATTTTAAAAAAGCCCACCTGCCTTAGACGAAGGATTTTGCCACTCGAAGGAAGCACATGGGGACATCACCCTCATTTAGCAGGGTCCTAAATTGCCTGCTGTCAGCCTGTATACAGAACAAGGGCGTTCGTGGGCGTTCGTGAGCGTTCCTCAAAGGAAGGAGGTGGGTGATTAAATCACAGTGCCAGGGCAGGCCCAGGGCAGGCCCAGCCCAGCCCAGCCCAGCCCAGCCCAGCCCAGCCCAGCCCAGCCCAGCCCGGCACAGCGCACTGCTGTGGAGGTCCATTCCTTCACATCCTGCAGCAGGCATGATGCAGGCCTACTAGAGCAAAGGCTTGACTCTGCCCTTGTCTGTCTCTTAAAGGAAACAATCTTTCTAGCTTCTTATTGCACCTAATAAATAGGCTCTAGCTTGCCTCAAACTTGACCCATCATTTCATTAGCCAGAGCTCATACTTGACCTTTATTTCTATCCAAGCTCACTGGCACCAAACCCCTGATTTGAGCGAGAGGCTCACACCAAAATGAAAAATCACCATCATCCAACCTATTTTACAATAAGTGTAGCACCTACCTCGCATTCTTGTGCTCAGTTATAACCCCCAATACCACAATTGCACTCTGCAATTCACCAAACTTAAAGGCAAAGAACCAAGACATTGATAAAGGAAGATAAGGCCTTGTCACTATTTAACCTACTTGAGAAATAGGGAGGTTGGTAGAAGGTCATGAGGGAAAACATTTGAAATTTTGGGACACACATGCCAAAAAGAGTGTCCACTTTTCTCCTCTGTTAGCAAGTAAAAAAAAAATCTTAACAAAAAAAAAAATTTGCTTTTTGAAAATTTCCACCTTGGGATACCTCTACAGCATTGGCAGGATTCGAACCCTGGCCTGTGAGGGCTGTCCGCACCAAAGGTACAAGACTTACCTTTGAGCTATAGCTCCTTAGTGGTCTAGAGGATTGCAGTAGTAACTATAAGCAACATACAGGCCTTGGTGTCCTTCACTGCGGCTTCCATTGCACATGAAAAGGATGACCATGACATAAGGACAATTTGATAGGCTACTTACATGGAAACCAGTGTGGTCCACTGGGTAAGTGCCTGCCTTCCATGCAGGCAACCAGGGTTCGAATCCCGGGTTCGGCACCAGGTGACTGATGGTGGCAGAGCAGAGGTAAGTTGGAGGTGGGCCTAAATGGCCAATTGGTAAGTAAAATGTGTCTGTGTGTTGTGTAAGAGTGGAAACATGCCTAGTGAATGAGGGATTGCAGATTGGTTGGTAAGTAAAATAGGTGTGGCCTGAACAGAGAGCGGTGAAAGAAAAGGAACAGGTGTTGTGAGGAGGAGGAGCCAAGTCAGAGTGGGTGGGGTCAGAGAGGAGGAGTATAGGAGGAGCCTAGTCAGAGGGGGTGGGGTCAGAGAGGAGGGGAGTATAGGCGGAGCCTGGGCAGAGAGGCGGGGTATAGGAGGAGCCTAGTCAGAGTGGGTGCGGTCAGAGAGGAGGGGTATAGGCAGAGCCTGGGCAGAATGGGTGGTTTCAGAGAGCAGAGGAATAGGTGGAGGAGGATCCTGACTTATTGTGGGGTACTACAAATACTTTTTTACTGCACCCCCCTATACTCTCTGATTTCTGTTGGGAGGGGGCAGTCAAAATTTGGGGGAGCAGTATTAAAAGGTGCTTGGGCGCAACGTGAAGGCGATGAGGTGCACACAATGGCTTGTTTTCCAGGTACTTTTTGAGGGGCTACCATTAGTTTTTATTGCTCTGATCCTCCCTCATGGGGTGTACGCCAAATGGTTAGGGGCAACGGGGGGCAAGAAGCTGTTTCACAGTTTCTATTAACAACAGGGGTCACCATACGATTCTGCTGCAGTTATGGTATTGAAAGGTAAAACAAGGAGCATTTGGCTGTATTTTTGCAGGTGGGGTGCCCCAAAATGTTACTGCCAGCAGCAGCAGCCCCCTTCCTCCCCACCCTGCAGATTGGTATAGGTACCTTTAGGACATTTCTGTTGAAAACAGAAGCTATAGCGAATCGCGCTACAAAATCCGAGAGCACTAACACTTGCTAAATAAAGGTGGCATCGGAGCATACGAATGAGGCAGGGAGAGGCTACTGTTGCAATTGGTTTGGCGTTCATAGTGAATAACCTCCAGCATGCGAATAGGCAAAAGTGTGAGGATTGGCAGTGTCTGTAGAGAATTTTGGCACGCTCTTCAGTTGATGTTTTCCTCCTTACGTTGGCCATGAACTACAGAGGAAAGGCCTGGCCTTACTGTTGGGCAAAACATGTATTTATGATTTTAAGAAGTGTAGTCTGGCTGTACTGAGAGGGCCTGTACAGTACGGTAAATGCCTGTATACTCCTGCAATGTGCATCCAACTGTCACTTGAGATTGAGCAGCGAACGAAGCAGCTGGGTTACTGACTGAATGTAAATGGAAGGCACATAGGAAGGGTGTTTGTGGTCACTCAAATGATTGAAACCTGGTTGATGCACTACCAAAGCTGGGGTACCAGGGGGGAACATTTGAGGGGTATTGAGATGGTGGTGTCCAGAGGTCAAAATATGTTTCAGAGACACAGAGGTACTGCGGTCCTGGTCCCACATTGGGGGTAGACAAAAGTCCCTGCTAAAGATTTCTGTCCAACTGTTACCCCATTTTGTGAAGCCTGGCTCCCTCTGTAACGATTCCCCAGTGTCTTTCGATCCTACAGATGACTGCAGCAAACTTCCCACATTTTTTCTTGGCCTCATACTCCCAAAGGAGTGCCTGACATTTGCCAGCCTAACGATACTCACATTCTGGGAAAAACCTCACTAACTATGCATATTTATCTACCACACATGGCAAATCCTTACAATTGCAGAACATCATATCGCACTTGTCATCTTTGAGGTACTCTAAGTATTTGGATTTGAGGGAAATATTCATCCTTGCTTGCTCTCTCCCATCTGAAGTCTATGGTGCTGCTGTTCCTTTCTCACATGTCCCTTCAAATAGACAAGTGACACACAGACTCAATCACTCAGCAAACATATATGCTTTGACGTTTTCATCTTGCTGTTTACCTTCCAAATATTCCCCCTTCACCACAAATACAGGCCTGCCATTCCTCATCCCCTCAGTCGAAGCAGTCCTTCACTCCTTAGGCCCTGCAAGACCACCATGAACAAGAATCATGTCAGCAAGCAGAAGAAAAGCCTCAGTGTGCTCTTTTGTTCATACTGCTGCCCTCTAGTAACACTTCATGGCAACTGCAGCATAAGAATGGGACTGAGAAGAGGGCTGTCCTATGCAAATAATATCCTCCCATGCATACTTTCTTCTGAGACGGTCGGCGGCTTGTGGCGTGATACCTCCTCCAACATATGGTCTTCAACCACATTTTAAAAAAGCCCACCTGCCTTAGACGAAGGATTTTGCCACTCGAAGGAAGCACATGGGGACATCACCCTCATTTAGCAGGGTCCTAAATTGCCTGCTGTCAGCCTGTATACAGAACAAGGGCGTTCGTGGGCGTTCGTGAGCGTTCCTCAAAGGAAGGAGGTGGGTGATTAAATCACAGTGCCAGGGCAGGCCCAGGGCAGGCCCAGCCCAGCCCAGCCCAGCCCAGCCCGGCACAGCGCACTGCTGTGGAGGTCCATTCCTTCACATCCTGCAGCAGGCATGATGCAGGCCTACTAGAGCAAATGCTTGACTCTGCCCTTGTCTGTCTCTTAAAGGAAACAATCTTTCTAGCTTCTTATTGCACCTAATAAATAGGCTCTAGCTTGCCTCAAACTTGACCCATCATTTCATTAGCCAGAGCTCATACTTGACCTTTATTTCTATCCAAGCTCACTGGCACCAAACCCCTGATTTGAGCGAGAGGCTCACACCAAAATGAAAAATCACCATCATCCAACCTATTTTACAATAAGTGTAGCACCTACCTCGCATTCTTGTGCTCAGTTATAACCCCCAATACCACAATTGCACTCTGCAATTCACCAAACTTAAAGGCAAAGAAACAAGACATTGATAAAGGAAGATAAGGCCTTGTCACTATTTAACCTACTTGAGAAATAGGGAGGTTGGTAGAAGGTCATGAGGGAAAACATTTGAAATTTTGGGACACACATGCCAAAAAGAGTGTCCACTTTTCTCCTCTGTTAGCAAGTAAAAAAAAATCTTAACAAAAAAAAAAAATTTGCTTTTTGAAAATTTCCACCTTGGGATACCTCTACAGCATTGGCAGGATTCGAACCCTGGCCTGTGAGGGCTGTCCGCACCAAAGGTACAAGACTTACCTTTGAGCTATAGCTCCTTAGTGGTCTAGAGGATTGCAGTAGTAACTATAAGCAACATACAGGCCTTGGTGTCCTTCACTGCGGCTTCCATTGCACATGAAAAGGATGTCCATGACATAAGGACAATTTGATAGGCTACTTACATGGAAACCAGTGTGGTCCAGTGGGTAAGTGCCTGCCTTCCATGCAGGCAACCAGGGTTCGAATCCCGGGTTCGGCACCAGGTGACTGATGGTGGCAGAGCAGAGGTAAGTTGGAGGTGGGCCTAAATGGCCAATTGGTAAGTAAAATGTGTCTGTGTGTTGTGTAAGAGTGGAAACATGCCTAGTGAATGAGGGATTGCAGATTGGTTGGTAAGTAAAATAGGTGTGGCCTGAACAGAGAGCGGTGAAAGAAAAGGAACAGGTGTTGTGAGGAGGAGGAGCCAAGTCAGAGTGGGTGGGGTCAGAGAGGAGGAGTATAGGAGGAGCTGGGTCAGAGTGGGTGGGGTTAGAGAGGAGGGGTTCAGGAGGAGCCTAGTCAGAGGGGGTGGGGTCAGAGAGGAGGGGAGTATAGGCGGAGCCTGGGCAGAGAGGCAGGGTATAGGAGGAGCCTAGTCAGAGTGGGTGCAGTCAGAGAGGAGGGGTATAGGCAGAGCCTGGGCAGAATGGGTGGTTTCAGAGAGCAGAGGAATAGGTGGAGGAGGATCCTGACTTATTGTGGGGTACTACAAATACTTTTTTACTGCACCCCCCTATACTCTCTGATTTCTGTTGGGAGGGGGCAGTCAAAATTTGGGGGAGCAGTATTAAAAGGTGCTTGGGCGCAACGTGAAGGCGATGAGGTGCACACAATGGCTTGTTTTCCAGGTACTTTTTGAGGGGCTACCATTAGTTTTTATTGCTCTGATCCTCCCTCATGGGGTGTACGCCAAATGGTTAGGGGCAACGGGGGGGCAAGAAGCTGTTTCACAGTTTCTATTAACAACAGGGGTCACCATACGATTCTGCTGCAGTTATGGTATTGAAAGGTAAAACAAGGAGCATTTGGCTGTATTTTTGCAGGTGGGGTGCCCCAAAATGTTACTGCCAGCAGCAGCAGCCCCCTTCCTCCCCACCCTGCAGATTGGTATAGGTACCTTTAGGACATTTCTGTTGAAAACAGAGGCTATAGCGAATCGCGCTACAAAATCCGAGAGCACTAACACTTGCTAAATAAAGGTGGCATCGGAGCATACGAATGAGGCAGGGAGAGGCTACTGTTGCAATTGGTTTGGCGTTCATAGTGAATAACCTCCAGCATGCGAATAGGCAAAAGTGTGAGGATTGGCAGTGTCTGTAGAGAATTTTGGCACGCTCTTCAGTTGATGTTTTCCTCCTTACGTTGGCCATGAACTACAGAGGAAAGGCCTGGCCTTACTGTTGGGCAAAACATGTATTTATGATTTTAAGAAGTGTAGTCTGGCTGTACTGAGAGGGCCTGTACAGTACGGTAAATGCCTGTATACTCCTGCAATGTGCATCCAACTGTCACTTGAGATTGAGCAGCGAACGAAGCAGCTGGGTTACTGACTGAATGTAAATGGAAGGCACATAGGAAGGGTGTTTGTGGTCACTCAAATGATTGAAACCTGGTTGATGCACTACCAAAGCTGGGGTACCAGGGGGGAACATTTGAGGGGTATTGAGATGGTGGTGTCCAGAGGTCAAAATATGTTTCAGAGACACAGAGGTACTGCGGTCCTGGTCCCACATTGGGGGTAGACAAAAGTCCCTGCTAAAGATTTCTGTCCAACTGTTACCCCATTTTGTGAAGCCTGGCTCCCTCTGTAACGATTCCCCAGTGTCTTTCGATCCTACAGATGACTGCAGCAAACTTCCCACATTTTTTCTTGGCCTCATACTCCCAAAGGAGTGCCTGACATTTGCCAGCCTAACGATACTCACATTCTGGGAAAAACCTCACTAACTATGCATATTTATCTACCACACATGGCAAATCCTTACAATTGCAGAACATCATATCGCACTTGTCATCTTTGAGGTACTCTAAGTATTTGGATTTGAGGGAAATATTCATCCTTGCTTGCTCTCTCCCATCTGAAGTCTATGGTGCTGCTGTTCCTTTCTCACATGTCCCTTCAAATAGACAAGTGACACACAGACTCAATCACTCAGCAAACATATATGCTTTGACGTTTTCATCTTGCTGTTTACCTTCCAAATATTCCCCCTTCACCACAAATACAGGCCTGCCATTCCTCATCCCCTCAGTCGAAGCAGTCCTTCACTCCTTAGGCCCTGCAAGACCACCATGAACAAGAATCATGTCAGCAAGCAGAAGAAAAGCCTCAGTGTGCTCTTTTGTTCATACTGCTGCCCTCTAGTAACACTTCATGGCAACTGCAGCATAAGAATGGGACTGAGAAGAGGGCTGTCCTATGCAAATAATATCCTCCCATGCATACTTTCTTCTGAGACGGTCGGCGGCTTGTGGCGTGATACCTCCTCCAACATATGGTCTTCAACCACATTTTAAAAAAGCCCACCTGCCTTAGACGAAGGATTTTGCCACTCGAAGGAAGCACATGGGGACATCACCCTCATTTAGCAGGGTCCTAAATTGCCTGCTGTCAGCCTGTATACAGAACAAGGGCGTTCGTGGGCGTTCGTGAGCGTTCCTCAAAGGAAGGAGGTGGGTGATTAAATCACAGTGCCAGGGCAGGCCCAGCCCAGCCCAGCCCAGCCCAGCCCAGCCCAGCCCAGCCCAGCCCAGCCCAGCCCAGCCCAGCCCAGCCCAGCCCAGCCCGGCACAGCGCACTGCTGTGGAGGTCCATTCCTTCACATCCTGCAGCAGGCATGATGCAGGCCTACTAGAGCAAAGGCTTGACTCTGCCCTTGTCTGTCTCTTAAAGGAAACAATCTTTCTAGCTTCTTATTGCACCTAATAAATAGGCTCTAGCTTGCCTCAAACTTGACCCATCATTTCATTAGCCAGAGCTCATACTTGACCTTTATTTCTATCCAAGCTCACTGGCACCAAACCCCTGATTTGAGCGAGAGGCTCACACCAAAATGAAAAATCACCATCATCCAACCTATTTTACAATAAGTGTAGCACCTACCTCGCATTCTTGTGCTCAGTTATAACCCCCAATACCACAATTGCACTCTGCAATTCACCAAACTTAAAGGCAAAGAACCAAGACATTGATAAAGGAAGATAAGGCCTTGTCACTATTTAACCTACTTGAGAAATAGGGAGGTTGGTAGAAGGTCATGAGGGAAAACATTTGAAATTTTGGGACACACATGCCAAAAAGAGTGTCCACTTTTCTCCTCTGTTAGCAAGTAAAAAAAAAATCTTAACAAAAAAAAAAATTTGCTTTTTGAAAATTTCCACCTTGGGATACCTCTACAGCATTGGCAGGATTCGAACCCTGGCCTGTGAGGGCTGTCCGCACCAAAGGTACAAGACTTACCTTTGAGCTATAGCTCCTTAGTGGTCTAGAGGATTGCAGTAGTAACTATAAGCAACATACAGGCCTTGGTGTCCTTCACTGCGGCTTCCATTGCACATGAAAAGGATGACCATGACATAAGGACAATTTGATAGGCTACTTACATGGAAACCAGTGTGGTCCACTGGGTAAGTGCCTGCCTTCCATGCAGGCAACCAGGGTTCGAATCCCGGGTTCGGCACCAGGTGACTGATGGTGGCAGAGCAGAGGTAAGTTGGAGGTGGGCCTAAATGGCCAATTGGTAAGTAAAATGTGTCTGTGTGTTGTGTAAGAGTGGAAACATGCCTAGTGAATGAGGGATTGCAGATTGGTTGGTAAGTAAAATAGGTGTGGCCTGAACAGAGAGCGGTGAAAGAAAAGGAACAGGTGTTGTGAGGAGGAGGAGCCAAGTCAGAGTGGGTGGGGTCAGAGAGGAGGAGTATAGGAGGAGCCTAGTCAGAGGGGGTGGGGTCAGAGAGGAGGGGAGTATAGGCGGAGCCTGGGCAGAGAGGCGGGGTATAGGAGGAGCCTAGTCAGAGTGGGTGCGGTCAGAGAGGAGGGGTATAGGCAGAGCCTGGGCAGAATGGGTGGTTTCAGAGAGCAGAGGAATAGGTGGAGGAGGATCCTGACTTATTGTGGGGTACTACAAATACTTTTTTACTGCACCCCCCTATACTCTCTGATTTCTGTTGGGAGGGGGCAGTCAAAATTTGGGGGAGCAGTATTAAAAGGTGCTTGGGCGCAACGTGAAGGCGATGAGGTGCACACAATGGCTTGTTTTCCAGGTACTTTTTGAGGGGCTACCATTAGTTTTTATTGCTCTGATCCTCCCTCATGGGGTGTACGCCAAATGGTTAGGGGCAACGGGGGGCAAGAAGCTGTTTCACAGTTTCTATTAACAACAGGGGTCACCATACGATTCTGCTGCAGTTATGGTATTGAAAGGTAAAACAAGGAGCATTTGGCTGTATTTTTGCAGGTGGGGTGCCCCAAAATGTTACTGCCAGCAGCAGCAGCCCCCTTCCTCCCCACCCTGCAGATTGGTATAGGTACCTTTAGGACATTTCTGTTGAAAACAGAAGCTATAGCGAATCGCGCTACAAAATCCGAGAGCACTAACACTTGCTAAATAAAGGTGGCATCGGAGCATACGAATGAGGCAGGGAGAGGCTACTGTTGCAATTGGTTTGGCGTTCATAGTGAATAACCTCCAGCATGCGAATAGGCAAAAGTGTGAGGATTGGCAGTGTCTGTAGAGAATTTTGGCACGCTCTTCAGTTGATGTTTTCCTCCTTACGTTGGCCATGAACTACAGAGGAAAGGCCTGGCCTTACTGTTGGGCAAAACATGTATTTATGATTTTAAGAAGTGTAGTCTGGCTGTACTGAGAGGGCCTGTACAGTACGGTAAATGCCTGTATACTCCTGCAATGTGCATCCAACTGTCACTTGAGATTGAGCAGCGAACGAAGCAGCTGGGTTACTGACTGAATGTAAATGGAAGGCACATAGGAAGGGTGTTTGTGGTCACTCAAATGATTGAAACCTGGTTGATGCACTACCAAAGCTGGGGTACCAGGGGGGAACATTTGAGGGGTATTGAGATGGTGGTGTCCAGAGGTCAAAATATGTTTCAGAGACACAGAGGTACTGCGGTCCTGGTCCCACATTGGGGGTAGACAAAAGTCCCTGCTAAAGATTTCTGTCCAACTGTTACCCCATTTTGTGAAGCCTGGCTCCCTCTGTAACGATTCCCCAGTGTCTTTCGATCCTACAGATGACTGCAGCAAACTTCCCACATTTTTTCTTGGCCTCATACTCCCAAAGGAGTGCCTGACATTTGCCAGCCTAACGATACTCACATTCTGGGAAAAACCTCACTAACTATGCATATTTATCTACCACACATGGCAAATCCTTACAATTGCAGAACATCATATCGCACTTGTCATCTTTGAGGTACTCTAAGTATTTGGATTTGAGGGAAATATTCATCCTTGCTTGCTCTCTCCCATCTGAAGTCTATGGTGCTGCTGTTCCTTTCTCACATGTCCCTTCAAATAGACAAGTGACACACAGACTCAATCACTCAGCAAACATATATGCTTTGACGTTTTCATCTTGCTGTTTACCTTCCAAATATTCCCCCTTCACCACAAATACAGGCCTGCCATTCCTCATCCCCTCAGTCGAAGCAGTCCTTCACTCCTTAGGCCCTGCAAGACCACCATGAACAAGAATCATGTCAGCAAGCAGAAGAAAAGCCTCAGTGTGCTCTTTTGTTCATACTGCTGCCCTCTAGTAACACTTCATGGCAACTGCAGCATAAGAATGGGACTGAGAAGAGGGCTGTCCTATGCAAATAATATCCTCCCATGCATACTTTCTTCTGAGACGGTCGGCGGCTTGTGGCGTGATACCTCCTCCAACATATGGTCTTCAACCACATTTTAAAAAAGCCCACCTGCCTTAGACGAAGGATTTTGCCACTCGAAGGAAGCACATGGGGACATCACCCTCATTTAGCAGGGTCCTAAATTGCCTGCTGTCAGCCTGTATACAGAACAAGGGCGTTCGTGGGCGTTCGTGAGCGTTCCTCAAAGGAAGGAGGTGGGTGATTAAATCACAGTGCCAGGGCAGGCCCAGGGCAGGCCCAGCCCAGCCCAGCCCGGCACAGCGCACTGCTGTGGAGGTCCATTCCTTCACATCCTGCAGCAGGCATGATGCAGGCCTACTAGAGCAAAGGCTTGACTCTGCCCTTGTCTGTCTCTTAAAGGAAACAATCTTTCTAGCTTCTTATTGCACCTAATAAATAGGCTCTAGCTTGCCTCAAACTTGACCCATCATTTCATTAGCCAGAGCTCATACTTGACCTTTATTTCTATCCAAGCTCACTGGCACCAAACCCCTGATTTGAGCGAGAGGCTCACACCAAAATGAAAAATCACCATCATCCAACCTATTTTACAATAAGTGTAGCACCTACCTCGCATTCTTGTGCTCAGTTATAACCCCCAATACCACAATTGCACTCTGCAATTCACCAAACTTAAAGGCAAAGAACCAAGACATTGATAAAGGAAGATAAGGCCTTGTCACTATTTAACCTACTTGAGAAATAGGGAGGTTGGTAGAAGGTCATGAGGGAAAACATTTGAAATTTTGGGACACACATGCCAAAAAGAGTGTCCACTTTTCTCCTCTGTTAGCAAGTAAAAAAAAAATCTTAACAAAAAAAAAAATTTGCTTTTTGAAAATTTCCACCTTGGGATACCTCTACAGCATTGGCAGGATTCGAACCCTGGCCTGTGAGGGCTGTCCGCACCAAAGGTACAAGACTTACCTTTGAGCTATAGCTCCTTAGTGGTCTAGAGGATTGCAGTAGTAACTATAAGCAACATACAGGCCTTGGTGTCCTTCACTGCGGCTTCCATTGCACATGAAAAGGATGACCATGACATAAGGACAATTTGATAGGCTACTTACATGGAAACCAGTGTGGTCCACTGGGTAAGTGCCTGCCTTCCATGCAGGCAACCAGGGTTCGAATCCCGGGTTCGGCACCAGGTGACTGATGGTGGCAGAGCAGAGGTAAGTTGGAGGTGGGCCTAAATGGCCAATTGGTAAGTAAAATGTGTCTGTGTGTTGTGTAAGAGTGGAAACATGCCTAGTGAATGAGGGATTGCAGATTGGTTGGTAAGTAAAATAGGTGTGGCCTGAACAGAGAGCGGTGAAAGAAAAGGAACAGGTGTTGTGAGGAGGAGGAGCCAAGTCAGAGTGGGTGGGGTCAGAGAGGAGGAGTATAGGAGGAGCCTAGTCAGAGGGGGTGGGGTCAGAGAGGAGGGGAGTATAGGCGGAGCCTGGGCAGAGAGGCGGGGTATAGGAGGAGCCTAGTCAGAGTGGGTGCGGTCAGAGAGGAGGGGTATAGGCAGAGCCTGGGCAGAATGGGTGGTTTCAGAGAGCAGAGGAATAGGTGGAGGAGGATCCTGACTTATTGTGGGGTACTACAAATACTTTTTTACTGCACCCCCCTATACTCTCTGATTTCTGTTGGGAGGGGGCAGTCAAAATTTGGGGGAGCAGTATTAAAAGGTGCTTGGGCGCAACGTGAAGGCGATGAGGTGCACACAATGGCTTGTTTTCCAGGTACTTTTTGAGGGGCTACCATTAGTTTTTATTGCTCTGATCCTCCCTCATGGGGTGTACGCCAAATGGTTAGGGGCAACGGGGGGGCAAGAAGCTGTTTCACAGTTTCTATTAACAACAGGGGTCACCATACGATTCTGCTGCAGTTATGGTATTGAAAGGTAAAACAAGGAGCATTTGGCTGTATTTTTGCAGGTGGGGTGCCCCAAAATGTTACTGCCAGCAGCAGCAGCCCCCTTCCTCCCCACCCTGCAGATTGGTATAGGTACCTTTAGGACATTTCTGTTGAAAACAGAGGCTATAGCGAATCGCGCTACAAAATCCGAGAGCACTAACACTTGCTAAATAAAGGTGGCATCGGAGCATACGAATGAGGCAGGGAGAGGCTACTGTTGCAATTGGTTTGGCGTTCATAGTGAATAACCTCCAGCATGCGAATAGGCAAAAGTGTGAGGATTGGCAGTGTCTGTAGAGAATTTTGGCACGCTCTTCAGTTGATGTTTTCCTCCTTACGTTGGCCATGAACTACAGAGGAAAGGCCTGGCCTTACTGTTGGGCAAAACATGTATTTATGATTTTAAGAAGTGTAGTCTGGCTGTACTGAGAGGGCCTGTACAGTACGGTAAATGCCTGTATACTCCTGCAATGTGCATCCAACTGTCACTTGAGATTGAGCAGCGAACGAAGCAGCTGGGTTACTGACTGAATGTAAATGGAAGGCACATAGGAAGGGTGTTTGTGGTCACTCAAATGATTGAAACCTGGTTGATGCACTACCAAAGCTGGGGTACCAGGGGGGAACATTTGAGGGGTATTGAGATGGTGGTGTCCAGAGGTCAAAATATGTTTCAGAGACACAGAGGTACTGCGGTCCTGGTCCCACATTGGGGGTAGACAAAAGTCCCTGCTAAAGATTTCTGTCCAACTGTTACCCCATTTTGTGAAGCCTGGCTCCCTCTGTAACGATTCCCCAGTGTCTTTCGATCCTACAGATGACTGCAGCAAACTTCCCACATTTTTTCTTGGCCTCATACTCCCAAAGGAGTGCCTGACATTTGCCAGCCTAACGATACTCACATTCTGGGAAAAACCTCACTAACTATGCATATTTATCTACCACACATGGCAAATCCTTACAATTGCAGAACATCATATCGCACTTGTCATCTTTGAGGTACTCTAAGTATTTGGATTTGAGGGAAATATTCATCCTTGCTTGCTCTCTCCCATCTGAAGTCTATGGTGCTGCTGTTCCTTTCTCACATGTCCCTTCAAATAGACAAGTGACACACAGACTCAATCACTCAGCAAACATATATGCTTTGACGTTTTCATCTTGCTGTTTACCTTCCAAATATTCCCCCTTCACCACAAATACAGGCCTGCCATTCCTCATCCCCTCAGTCGAAGCAGTCCTTCACTCCTTAGGCCCTGCAAGACCACCATGAACAAGAATCATGTCAGCAAGCAGAAGAAAAGCCTCAGTGTGCTCTTTTGTTCATACTGCTGCCCTCTAGTAACACTTCATGGCAACTGCAGCATAAGAATGGGACTGAGAAGAGGGCTGTCCTATGCAAATAATATCCTCCCATGCATACTTTCTTCTGAGACGGTCGGCGGCTTGTGGCGTGATACCTCCTCCAACATATGGTCTTCAACCACATTTTAAAAAAGCCCACCTGCCTTAGACGAAGGATTTTGCCACTCGAAGGAAGCACATGGGGACATCACCCTCATTTAGCAGGGTCCTAAATTGCCTGCTGTCAGCCTGTATACAGAACAAGGGCGTTCGTGGGCGTTCGTGAGCGTTCCTCAAAGGAAGGAGGTGGGTGATTAAATCACAGTGCCAGGGCAGGCCCAGGCCCAGCCCAGCCCAGCCCAGCCCAGCCCAGCCCAGCCCAGCCCAGCCCGGCACAGCGCACTGCTGTGGAGGTCCATTCCTTCACATCCTGCAGCAGGCATGATGCAGGCCTACTAGAGCAAAGGCTTGACTCTGCCCTTGTCTGTCTCTTAAAGGAAACAATCTTTCTAGCTTCTTATTGCACCTAATAAATAGGCTCTAGCTTGCCTCAAACTTGACCCATCATTTCATTAGCCAGAGCTCATACTTGACCTTTATTTCTATCCAAGCTCACTGGCACCAAACCCCTGATTTGAGCGAGAGGCTCACACCAAAATGAAAAATCACCATCATCCAACCTATTTTACAATAAGTGTAGCACCTACCTCGCATTCTTGTGCTCAGTTATAACCCTCAATACCACAATTGCACTCTGCAATTCACCAAACTTAAAGGCAAAGAACCAAGACATTGATAAAGGAAGATAAGGCCTTGTCACTATTTAACCTACTTGAGAAATAGGGAGGTTGGTAGAAGGTCATGAGGGAAAACATTTGAAATTTTGGGACACACATGCCAAAAAGAGTGTCCACTTTTCTCCTCTGTTAGCAAGTAAAAAAAAATCTTAACAAAAAAAAAAATTTGCTTTTTGAAAATTTCCACCTTGGGATACCTCTACAGCATTGGCAGGATTCGAACCCTGGCCTGTGAGGGCTGTCCGCACCAAAGGTACAAGACTTACCTTTGAGCTATAGCTCCTTAGTGGTCTAGAGGATTGCAGTAGTAACTATAAGCAACATACAGGCCTTGGTGTCCTTCCCTGCGGCTTCCATTGCACATGAAAAGGATGACCATGACATAAGGACAATTTGATAGGCTACTTACATGGAAACCAGTGTGGTCCAGTGGGTAAGTGCCTGCCTTCCATGCAGGCAACCAGGGTTCGAATCCCGGGTTCGGCACCAGGTGACTGATGGTGGCAGAGCAGAGGTAAGTTGGAGGTGGGCCTAAATGGCCAATTGGTAAGTAAAATGTGTCTGTGTGTTGTGTAAGAGTGGAAACATGCCTAGTGAATGAGGGATTGCAGATTGGTTGGTAAGTAAAATAGGTGTGGCCTGAACAGAGAGCGGTGAAAGAAAAGGAACAGGTGTTGTGAGGAGGAGGAGCCAAGTCAGAGTGGGTGGGGTCAGAGAGGAGGAGTATAGGAGGAGCTGGGTCAGAGTGGGTGGGGTTAGAGAGGAGGGGTTCAGGAGGAGCCTAGTCAGAGGGGGTGGGGTCAGAGAGGAGGGGAGTATAGGCGGAGCCTGGGCAGAGAGGCAGGGTATAGGAGGAGCCTAGTCAGAGTGGGTGCGGTCAGAGAGGAGGGGTATAGGCAGAGCCTGGGCAGAATGGGTGGTTTCAGAGAGCAGAGGAATAGGTGGAGGAGGATCCTGACTTATTGTGGGGTACTACAAATACTTTTTTACTGCACCCCCCTATACTCTCTGATTTCTGTTGGGAGGGGGCAGTCAAAATTTGGGGGAGCAGTATTAAAAGGTGCTTGGGCGCAACGTGAAGGCGATGAGGTGCACACAATGGCTTGTTTTCCAGGTACTTTTTGAGGGGCTACCATTAGTTTTTATTGCTCTGATCCTCCCTCATGGGGTGTACGCCAAATGGTTAGGGGCAACGGGGGGGCAAGAAGCTGTTTCACAGTTTCTATTAACAACAGGGGTCACCATACGATTCTGCTGCAGTTATGGTATTGAAAGGTAAAACAAGGAGCATTTGGCTGTATTTTTGCAGGTGGGGTGCCCCAAAATGTTACTGCCAGCAGCAGCAGCCCCCTTCCTCCCCACCCTGCAGATTGGTATAGGTACCTTTAGGACATTTCTGTTGAAAACAGAGGCTATAGCGAATCGCGCTACAAAATCCGAGAGCACTAACACTTGCTAAATAAAGGTGGCATCGGAGCATACGAATGAGGCAGGGAGAGGCTACTGTTGCAATTGGTTTGGCGTTCATAGTGAATAACCTCCAGCATGCGAATAGGCAAAAGTGTGAGGATTGGCAGTGTCTGTAGAGAATTTTGGCACGCTCTTCAGTTGATGTTTTCCTCCTTACGTTGGCCATGAACTACAGAGGAAAGGCCTGGCCTTACTGTTGGGCAAAACATGTATTTATGATTTTAAGAAGTGTAGTCTGGCTGTACTGAGAGGGCCTGTACAGTACGGTAAATGCCTGTATACTCCTGCAATGTGCATCCAACTGTCACTTGAGATTGAGCAGCGAACGAAGCAGCTGGGTTACTGACTGAATGTAAATGGAAGGCACATAGGAAGGGTGTTTGTGGTCACTCAAATGATTGAAACCTGGTTGATGCACTACCAAAGCTGGGGTACCAGGGGGGAACATTTGAGGGGTATTGAGATGGTGGTGTCCAGAGGTCAAAATATGTTTCAGAGACACAGAGGTACTGCGGTCCTGGTCCCACATTGGGGGTAGACAAAAGTCCCTGCTAAAGATTTCTGTCCAACTGTTACCCCATTTTGTGAAGCCTGGCTCCCTCTGTAACGATTCCCCAGTGTCTTTCGATCCTACAGATGACTGCAGCAAACTTCCCACATTTTTTCTTGGCCTCATACTCCCAAAGGAGTGCCTGACATTTGCCAGCCTAACGATACTCACATTCTGGGAAAAACCTCACTAACTATGCATATTTATCTACCACACATGGCAAATCCTTACAATTGCAGAACATCATATCGCACTTGTCATCTTTGAGGTACTCTAAGTATTTGGATTTGAGGGAAATATTCATCCTTGCTTGCTCTCTCCCATCTGAAGTCTATGGTGCTGCTGTTCCTTTCTCACATGTCCCTTCAAATAGACAAGTGACACACAGACTCAATCACTCAGCAAACATATATGCTTTGACGTTTTCATCTTGCTGTTTACCTTCCAAATATTCCCCCTTCACCACAAATACAGGCCTGCCATTCCTCATCCCCTCAGTCGAAGCAGTCCTTCACTCCTTAGGCCCTGCAAGACCACCATGAACAAGAATCATGTCAGCAAGCAGAAGAAAAGCCTCAGTGTGCTCTTTTGTTCATACTGCTGCCCTCTAGTAACACTTCATGGCAACTGCAGCATAAGAATGGGACTGAGAAGAGGGCTGTCCTATGCAAATAATATCCTCCCATGCATACTTTCTTCTGAGACGGTCGGCGGCTTGTGGCGTGATACCTCCTCCAACATATGGTCTTCAACCACATTTTAAAAAAGCCCACCTGCCTTAGACGAAGGATTTTGCCACTCGAAGGAAGCACATGGGGACATCACCCTCATTTAGCAGGGTCCTAAATTGCCTGCTGTCAGCCTGTATACAGAACAAGGGCGTTCGTGGGCGTTCGTGAGCGTTCCTCAAAGGAAGGAGGTGGGTGATTAAATCACAGTGCCAGGGCAGGCCCAGGGCAGGCCCAGCCCAGCCCAGCCCAGCCCAGCCCGGCACAGCGCACTGCTGTGGAGGTCCATTCCTTCACATCCTGCAGCAGGCATGATGCAGGCCTACTAGAGCAAAGGCTTGACTCTGCCCTTGTCTGTCTCTTAAAGGAAACAATCTTTCTAGCTTCTTATTGCACCTAATAAATAGGCTCTAGCTTGCCTCAAACTTGACCCATCATTTCATTAGCCAGAGCTCATACTTGACCTTTATTTCTATCCAAGCTCACTGGCACCAAACCCCTGATTTGAGCGAGAGGCTCACACCAAAATGAAAAATCACCATCATCCAACCTATTTTACAATAAGTGTAGCACCTACCTCGCATTCTTGTGCTCAGTTATAACCCTCAATACCACAATTGCACTCTGCAATTCACCAAACTTAAAGGCAAAGAACCAAGACATTGATAAAGGAAGATAAGGCCTTGTCCCTATTTAACCTACTTGAGAAATAGGGAGGTTGGTAGAAGGTCATGAGGGAAAACATTTGAAATTTTGGGACACACATGCCAAAAAGAGTGTCCACTTTTCTCCTCTGTTAGCAAGTAAAAAAAAATCTTAACAAAAAAAAAAAATTTGCTTTTTGAAAATTTCCACCTTGGGATACCTCTACAGCATTGGCAGGATTCGAACCCTGGCCTGTGAGGGCTGTCCGCACCAAAGGTACAAGACTTACCTTTGAGCTATAGCTCCTTAGTGGTCTAGAGGATTGCAGTAGTAACTATAAGCAACATACAGGCCTTGGTGTCCTTCACTGCGGCTTCCATTGCACATGAAAAGGATGACCATGACATAAGGACAATTTGATAGGCTACTTACATGGAAACCAGTGTGGTCCAGTGGGTAAGTGCCTGCCTTCCATGCAGGCAACCAGGGTTCGAATCCCGGGTTCGGCACCAGGTGACTGATGGTGGCAGAGCAGAGGTAAGTTGGAGGTGGGCCTAAATGGCCAATTGGTAAGTAAAATGTGTCTGTGTGTTGTGTAAGAGTGGAAACATGCCTAGTGAATGAGGGATTGCAGATTGGTTGGTAAGTAAAATAGGTGTGGCCTGAACAGAGAGCGGTGAAAGAAAAGGAACAGGTGTTGTGAGGAGGAGGAGCCAAGTCAGAGTGGGTGGGGTCAGAGAGGAGGTGTATAGGAGGAGCCTAGTCAGAGGGGGTGGGGTCAGAGAGGAGGGGAGTATAGGCGGAGCCTGGGCAGAGAGGCGGGGTATAGGAGGAGCCTAGTCAGAGTGGGTGCGGTTAGAGAGGAGGGGAGTATAGGCAGAGCCTGGGCAGAATGGGTGGTTTCAGAGAGCAGAGGAATAGGTGGAGGAGGATCCTGACTTATTGTGGGGTACTACAAATACTTTTTTACTGCACCCCCCTATACTCTCTGATTTCTGTTGGGAGGGGGCAGTCAAAATTTGGGGGAGCAGTATTAAAAGGTGCTTGGGCGCAACGTGAAGGCGATGAGGTGCACACAATGGCTTGTTTTCCAGGTACTTTTTGAGGGGCTACCATTAGTTTTTATTGCTCTGATCCTCCCTCATGGGGTGTACGCCAAATGGTTAGGGGCAACGGGGGGGCAAGAAGCTGTTTCACAGTTTCTATTAACAACAGGGGTCACCATACGATTCTGCTGCAGTTATGGTATTGAAAGGTAAAACAAGGAGCATTTGGCTGTATTTTTGCAGGTGGGGTGCCCCAAAATGTTACTGCCAGCAGCAGCAGCCCCCTTCCTCCCCACCCTGCAGATTGGTATAGGTACCTTTAGGACATTTCTGTTGAAAACAGAGGCTATAGCGAATCGCGCTACAAAATCCGAGAGCACTAACACTTGCTAAATAAAGGTGGCATCGGAGCATACGAATGAGGCAGGGAGAGGCTACTGTTGCAATTGGTTTGGCGTTCATAGTGAATAACCTCCAGCATGCGAATAGGCAAAAGTGTGAGGATTGGCAGTGTCTGTAGAGAATTTTGGCACGCTCTTCAGTTGATGTTTTCCTCCTTACGTTGGCCATGAACTACAGAGGAAAGGCCTGGCCTTACTGTTGGGCAAAACATGTATTTATGATTTTAAGAAGTGTAGTCTGGCTGTACTGAGAGGGCCTGTACAGTACGGTAAATGCCTGTATACTCCTGCAATGTGCATCCAACTGTCACTTGAGATTGAGCAGCGAACGAAGCAGCTGGGTTACTGACTGAATGTAAATGGAAGGCACATAGGAAGGGTGTTTGTGGTCACTCAAATGATTGAAACCTGGTTGATGCACTACCAAAGCTGGGGTACCAGGGGGGAACATTTGAGGGGTATTGAGATGGTGGTGTCCAGAGGTCAAAATATGTTTCAGAGACACAGAGGTACTGCGGTCCTGGTCCCACATTGGGGGTAGACAAAAGTCCCTGCTAAAGATTTCTGTCCAACTGTTACCCCATTTTGTGAAGCCTGGCTCCCTCTGTAACGATTCCCCAGTGTCTTTCGATCCTACAGATGACTGCAGCAAACTTCCCACATTTTTTCTTGGCCTCATACTCCCAAAGGAGTGCCTGACATTTGCCAGCCTAACGATACTCACATTCTGGGAAAAACCTCACTAACTATGCATATTTATCTACCACACATGGCAAATCCTTACAATTGCAGAACATCATATCGCACTTGTCATCTTTGAGGTACTCTAAGTATTTGGATTTGAGGGAAATATTCATCCTTGCTTGCTCTCTCCCATCTGAAGTCTATGGTGCTGCTGTTCCTTTCTCACATGTCCCTTCAAATAGACAAGTGACACACAGACTCAATCACTCAGCAAACATATATGCTTTGACGTTTTCATCTTGCTGTTTACCTTCCAAATATTCCCCCTTCACCACAAATACAGGCCTGCCATTCCTCATCCCCTCAGTCGAAGCAGTCCTTCACTCCTTAGGCCCTGCAAGACCACCATGAACAAGAATCATGTCAGCAAGCAGAAGAAAAGCCTCAGTGTGCTCTTTTGTTCATACTGCTGCCCTCTAGTAACACTTCATGGCAACTGCAGCATAAGAATGGGACTGAGAAGAGGGCTGTCCTATGCAAATAATATCCTCCCATGCATACTTTCTTCTGAGACGGTCGGCGGCTTGTGGCGTGATACCTCCTCCAACATATGGTCTTCAACCACATTTTAAAAAAGCCCACCTGCCTTAGACGAAGGATTTTGCCACTCGAAGGAAGCACATGGGGACATCACCCTCATTTAGCAGGGTCCTAAATTGCCTGCTGTCAGCCTGTATACAGAACAAGGGCGTTCGTGGGCGTTCGTGAGCGTTCCTCAAAGGAAGGAGGTGGGTGATTAAATCACAGTGCCAGGGCAGGCCCAGGGCAGGCCCAGCCCAGCCCAGCCCAGCCCAGCCCGGCACAGCGCACTGCTGTGGAGGTCCATTCCTTCACATCCTGCAGCAGGCATGATGCAGGCCTACTAGAGCAAAGGCTTGACTCTGCCCTTGTCTGTCTCTTAAAGGAAACAATCTTTCTAGCTTCTTATTGCACCTAATAAATAGGCTCTAGCTTGCCTCAAACTTGACCCATCATTTCATTAGCCAGAGCTCATACTTGACCTTTATTTCTATCCAAGCTCACTGGCACCAAACCCCTGATTTGAGCGAGAGGCTCACACCAAAATGAAAAATCACCATCATCCAACCTATTTTACAATAAGTGTAGCACCTACCTCGCATTCTTGTGCTCAGTTATAACCCTCAATACCACAATTGCACTCTGCAATTCACCAAACTTAAAGGCAAAGAACCAAGACATTGATAAAGGAAGATAAGGCCTTGTCCCTATTTAACCTACTTGAGAAATAGGGAGGTTGGTAGAAGGTCATGAGGGAAAACATTTGAAATTTTGGGACACACATGCCAAAAAGAGTGTCCACTTTTCTCCTCTGTTAGCAAGTAAAAAAAAATCTTAACAAAAAAAAAAAATTTGCTTTTTGAAAATTTCCACCTTGGGATACCTCTACAGCATTGGCAGGATTCGAACCCTGGCCTGTGAGGGCTGTCCGCACCAAAGGTACAAGACTTACCTTTGAGCTATAGCTCCTTAGTGGTCTAGAGGATTGCAGTAGTAACTATAAGCAACATACAGGCCTTGGTGTCCTTCACTGCGGCTTCCATTGCACATGAAAAGGATGACCATGACATAAGGACAATTTGATAGGCTACTTACATGGAAACCAGTGTGGTCCAGTGGGTAAGTGCCTGCCTTCCATGCAGGCAACCAGGGTTCGAATCCCGGGTTCGGCACCAGGTGACTGATGGTGGCAGAGCAGAGGTAAGTTGGAGGTGGGCCTAAATGGCCAATTGGTAAGTAAAATGTGTCTGTGTGTTGTGTAAGAGTGGAAACATGCCTAGTGAATGAGGGATTGCAGATTGGTTGGTAAGTAAAATAGGTGTGGCCTGAACAGAGAGCGGTGAAAGAAAAGGAACAGGTGTTGTGAGGAGGAGGAGCCAAGTCAGAGTGGGTGGGGTCAGAGAGGAGGAGTATAGGAGGAGCCTAGTCAGAGGGGGTGGGGTCAGAGAGGAGGGGAGTATAGGCGGAGCCTGGGCAGAGAGGCGGGGTATAGGAGGAGCCTAGTCAGAGTGGGTGCGGTTAGAGAGGAGGGGAGTATAGGCAGAGCCTGGGCAGAATGGGTGGTTTCAGAGAGCAGAGGAATAGGTGGAGGAGGATCCTGACTTATTGTGGGGTACTACAAATACTTTTTTACTGCACCCCCCTATACTCTCTGATTTCTGTTGGGAGGGGGCAGTCAAAATTTGGGGGAGCAGTATTAAAAGGTGCTTGGGCGCAACGTGAAGGCGATGAGGTGCACACAATGGCTTGTTTTCCAGGTACTTTTTGAGGGGCTACCATTAGTTTTTATTGCTCTGATCCTCCCTCATGGGGTGTACGCCAAATGGTTAGGGGCAACGGGGGGGCAAGAAGCTGTTTCACAGTTTCTATTAACAACAGGGGTCACCATACGATTCTGCTGCAGTTATGGTATTGAAAGGTAAAACAAGGAGCATTTGGCTGTATTTTTGCAGGTGGGGTGCCCCAAAATGTTACTGCCAGCAGCAGCAGCCCCCTTCCTCCCCACCCTGCAGATTGGTATAGGTACCTTTAGGACATTTCTGTTGAAAACAGAGGCTATAGCGAATCGCGCTACAAAATCCGAGAGCACTAACACTTGCTAAATAAAGGTGGCATCGGAGCATACGAATGAGGCAGGGAGAGGCTACTGTTGCAATTGGTTTGGCGTTCATAGTGAATAACCTCCAGCATGCGAATAGGCAAAAGTGTGAGGATTGGCAGTGTCTGTAGAGAATTTTGGCACGCTCTTCAGTTGATGTTTTCCTCCTTACGTTGGCCATGAACTACAGAGGAAAGGCCTGGCCTTACTGTTGGGCAAAACATGTATTTATGATTTTAAGAAGTGTAGTCTGGCTGTACTGAGAGGGCCTGTACAGTACGGTAAATGCCTGTATACTCCTGCAATGTGCATCCAACTGTCACTTGAGATTGAGCAGCGAACGAAGCAGCTGGGTTACTGACTGAATGTAAATGGAAGGCACATAGGAAGGGTGTTTGTGGTCACTCAAATGATTGAAACCTGGTTGATGCACTACCAAAGCTGGGGTACCAGGGGGGAACATTTGAGGGGTATTGAGATGGTGGTGTCCAGAGGTCAAAATATGTTTCAGAGACACAGAGGTACTGCGGTCCTGGTCCCACATTGGGGGTAGACAAAAGTCCCTGCTAAAGATTTCTGTCCAACTGTTACCCCATTTTGTGAAGCCTGGCTCCCTCTGTAACGATTCCCCAGTGTCTTTCGATCCTACAGATGACTGCAGCAAACTTCCCACATTTTTTCTTGGCCTCATACTCCCAAAGGAGTGCCTGACATTTGCCAGCCTAACGATACTCACATTCTGGGAAAAACCTCACTAACTATGCATATTTATCTACCACACATGGCAAATCCTTACAATTGCAGAACATCATATCGCACTTGTCATCTTTGAGGTACTCTAAGTATTTGGATTTGAGGGAAATATTCATCCTTGCTTGCTCTCTCCCATCTGAAGTCTATGGTGCTGCTGTTCCTTTCTCACATGTCCCTTCAAATAGACAAGTGACACACAGACTCAATCACTCAGCAAACATATATGCTTTGACGTTTTCATCTTGCTGTTTACCTTCCAAATATTCCCCCTTCACCACAAATACAGGCCTGCCATTCCTCATCCCCTCAGTCGAAGCAGTCCTTCACTCCTTAGGCCCTGCAAGACCACCATGAACAAGAATCATGTCAGCAAGCAGAAGAAAAGCCTCAGTGTGCTCTTTTGTTCATACTGCTGCCCTCTAGTAACACTTCATGGCAACTGCAGCATAAGAATGGGACTGAGAAGAGGGCTGTCCTATGCAAATAATATCCTCCCATGCATACTTTCTTCTGAGACGGTCGGCGGCTTGTGGCGTGATACCTCCTCCAACATATGGTCTTCAACCACATTTTAAAAAAGCCCACCTGCCTTAGACGAAGGATTTTGCCACTCGAAGGAAGCACATGGGGACATCACCCTCATTTAGCAGGGTCCTAAATTGCCTGCTGTCAGCCTGTATACAGAACAAGGGCGTTCGTGGGCGTTCGTGAGCGTTCCTCAAAGGAAGGAGGTGGGTGATTAAATCACAGTGCCAGGGCAGGCCCAGGCCCAGCCCAGCCCAGCCCAGCCCAGCCCAGCCCAGCCCAGCCCGGCACAGCGCACTGCTGTGGAGGTCCATTCCTTCACATCCTGCAGCAGGCATGATGCAGGCCTACTAGAGCAAAGGCTTGACTCTGCCCTTGTCTGTCTCTTAAAGGAAACAATCTTTCTAGCTTCTTATTGCACCTAATAAATAGGCTCTAGCTTGCCTCAAACTTGACCCATCATTTCATTAGCCAGAGCTCATACTTGACCTTTATTTCTATCCAAGCTCACTGGCACCAAACCCCTGATTTGAGCGAGAGGCTCACACCAAAATGAAAAATCACCATCATCCAACCTATTTTACAATAAGTGTAGCACCTACCTCGCATTCTTGTGCTCAGTTATAACCCTCAATACCACAATTGCACTCTGCAATTCACCAAACTTAAAGGCAAAGAACCAAGACATTGATAAAGGAAGATAAGGCCTTGTCACTATTTAACCTACTTGAGAAATAGGGAGGTTGGTAGAAGGTCATGAGGGAAAACATTTGAAATTTTGGGACACACATGCCAAAAAGAGTGTCCACTTTTCTCCTCTGTTAGCAAGTAAAAAAAAATCTTAACAAAAAAAAAAAATTTGCTTTTTGAAAATTTCCACCTTGGGATACCTCTACAGCATTGGCAGGATTCGAACCCTGGCCTGTGAGGGCTGTCCGCACCAAAGGTACAAGACTTACCTTTGAGCTATAGCTCCTTAGTGGTCTAGAGGATTGCAGTAGTAACTATAAGCAACATACAGGCCTTGGTGTCCTTCCCTGCGGCTTCCATTGCACATGAAAAGGATGACCATGACATAAGGACAATTTGATAGGCTACTTACATGGAAACCAGTGTGGTCCAGTGGGTAAGTGCCTGCCTTCCATGCAGGCAACCAGGGTTCGAATCCCGGGTTCGGCACCAGGTGACTGATGGTGGCAGAGCAGAGGTAAGTTGGAGGTGGGCCTAAATGGCCAATTGGTAAGTAAAATGTGTCTGTGTGTTGTGTAAGAGTGGAAACATGCCTAGTGAATGAGGGATTGCAGATTGGTTGGTAAGTAAAATAGGTGTGGCCTGAACAGAGAGCGGTGAAAGAAAAGGAACAGGTGTTGTGAGGAGGAGGAGCCAAGTCAGAGTGGGTGGGGTCAGAGAGGAGGAGTATAGGAGGAGCTGGGTCAGAGTGGGTGGGGTTAGAGAGGAGGGGTTCAGGAGGAGCCTAGTCAGAGGGGGTGGGGTCGGAGGGGAGTATAGGCGGAGCCTGGGCAGAGAGGCAGGGTATAGGAGGAGCCTAGTCAGAGTGGGTGCGGTCAGAGAGGAGGGGTATAGGCAGAGCCTGGGCAGAATGGGTGGTTTCAGAGAGCAGAGGAATAGGTGGAGGAGGATCCTGACTTATTGTGGGGTACTACAAATACTTTTTTACTGCACCCCCCTATACTCTCTGATTTCTGTTGGGAGGGGGCAGTCAAAATTTGGGGGAGCAGTATTAAAAGGTGCTTGGGCGCAACGTGAAGGCGATGAGGTGCACACAATGGCTTGTTTTCCAGGTACTTTTTGAGGGGCTACCATTAGTTTTTATTGCTCTGATCCTCCCTCATGGGGTGTACGCCAAATGGTTAGGGGCAACGGGGGGGCAAGAAGCTGTTTCACAGTTTCTATTAACAACAGGGGTCACCATACGATTCTGCTGCAGTTATGGTATTGAAAGGTAAAACAAGGAGCATTTGGCTGTATTTTTGCAGGTGGGGTGCCCCAAAATGTTACTGCCAGCAGCAGCAGCCCCCTTCCTCCCCACCCTGCAGATTGGTATAGGTACCTTTAGGACATTTCTGTTGAAAACAGAGGCTATAGCGAATCGCGCTACAAAATCCGAGAGCACTAACACTTGCTAAATAAAGGTGGCATCGGAGCATACGAATGAGGCAGGGAGAGGCTACTGTTGCAATTGGTTTGGCGTTCATAGTGAATAACCTCCAGCATGCGAATAGGCAAAAGTGTGAGGATTGGCAGTGTCTGTAGAGAATTTTGGCACGCTCTTCAGTTGATGTTTTCCTCCTTACGTTGGCCATGAACTACAGAGGAAAGGCCTGGCCTTACTGTTGGGCAAAACATGTATTTATGATTTTAAGAAGTGTAGTCTGGCTGTACTGAGAGGGCCTGTACAGTACGGTAAATGCCTGTATACTCCTGCAATGTGCATCCAACTGTCACTTGAGATTGAGCAGCGAACGAAGCAGCTGGGTTACTGACTGAATGTAAATGGAAGGCACATAGGAAGGGTGTTTGTGGTCACTCAAATGATTGAAACCTGGTTGATGCACTACCAAAGCTGGGGTACCAGGGGGGAACATTTGAGGGGTATTGAGATGGTGGTGTCCAGAGGTCAAAATATGTTTCAGAGACACAGAGGTACTGCGGTCCTGGTCCCACATTGGGGGTAGACAAAAGTCCCTGCTAAAGATTTCTGTCCAACTGTTACCCCATTTTGTGAAGCCTGGCTCCCTCTGTAACGATTCCCCAGTGTCTTTCGATCCTACAGATGACTGCAGCAAACTTCCCACATTTTTTCTTGGCCTCATACTCCCAAAGGAGGGCCTGACATTTGCCAGCCTAACGATACTCACATTCTGGGAAAAACCTCACTAACTATGCATATTTATCTACCACACATGGCAAATCCTTACAATTGCAGAACATCATATCGCACTTGTCATCTTTGAGGTACTCTAAGTATTTGGATTTGAGGGAAATATTCATCCTTGCTTGCTCTCTCCCATCTGAAGTCTATGGTGCTGCTGTTCCTTTCTCACATGTCCCTTCAAATAGACAAGTGACACACAGACTCAATCACTCAGCAAACATATATGCTTTGACGTTTTCATCTTGCTGTTTACCTTCCAAATATTCCCCCTTCACCACAAATACAGGCCTGCCATTCCTCATCCCCTCAGTCGAAGCAGTCCTTCACTCCTTAGGCCCTGCAAGACCACCATGAACAAGAATCATGTCAGCAAGCAGAAGAAAAGCCTCAGTGTGCTCTTTTGTTCATACTGCTGCCCTCTAGTAACACTTCATGGCAACTGCAGCATAAGAATGGGACTGAGAAGAGGGCTGTCCTATGCAAATAATATCCTCCCATGCATACTTTCTTCTGAGACGGTCGGCGGCTTGTGGCGTGATACCTCCTCCAACATATGGTCTTCAACCACATTTTAAAAAAGCCCACCTGCCTTAGACGAAGGATTTTGCCACTCGAAGGAAGCACATGGGGACATCACCCTCATTTAGCAGGGTCCTAAATTGCCTGCTGTCAGCCTGTATACAGAACAAGGGCGTTCGTGGGCGTTCGTGAGCGTTCCTCAAAGGAAGGAGGTGGGTGATTAAATCACAGTGCCAGGGCAGGCCCAGGGCAGGCCCAGCCCAGCCCAGCCCAGCCCAGCCCGGCACAGCGCACTGCTGTGGAGGTCCATTCCTTCACATCCTGCAGCAGGCATGATGCAGGCCTACTAGAGCAAAGGCTTGACTCTGCCCTTGTCTGTCTCTTAAAGGAAACAATCTTTCTAGCTTCTTATTGCACCTAATAAATAGGCTCTAGCTTGCCTCAAACTTGACCCATCATTTCATTAGCCAGAGCTCATACTTGACCTTTATTTCTATCCAAGCTCACTGGCACCAAACCCCTGATTTGAGCGAGAGGCTCACACCAAAATGAAAAATCACCATCATCCAACCTATTTTACAATAAGTGTAGCACCTACCTCGCATTCTTGTGCTCAGTTATAACCCTCAATACCACAATTGCACTCTGCAATTCACCAAACTTAAAGGCAAAGAACCAAGACATTGATAAAGGAAGATAAGGCCTTGTCCCTATTTAACCTACTTGAGAAATAGGGAGGTTGGTAGAAGGTCATGAGGGAAAACATTTGAAATTTTGGGACACACATGCCAAAAAGAGTGTCCACTTTTCTCCTCTGTTAGCAAGTAAAAAAAAATCTTAACAAAAAAAAAAAATTTGCTTTTTGAAAATTTCCACCTTGGGATACCTCTACAGCATTGGCAGGATTCGAACCCTGGCCTGTGAGGGCTGTCCGCACCAAAGGTACAAGACTTACCTTTGAGCTATAGCTCCTTAGTGGTCTAGAGGATTGCAGTAGTAACTATAAGCAACATACAGGCCTTGGTGTCCTTCACTGCGGCTTCCATTGCACATGAAAAGGATGACCATGACATAAGGACAATTTGATAGGCTACTTACATGGAAACCAGTGTGGTCCAGTGGGTAAGTGCCTGCCTTCCATGCAGGCAACCAGGGTTCGAATCCCGGGTTCGGCACCAGGTGACTGATGGTGGCAGAGCAGAGGTAAGTTGGAGGTGGGCCTAAATGGCCAATTGGTAAGTAAAATGTGTCTGTGTGTTGTGTAAGAGTGGAAACATGCCTAGTGAATGAGGGATTGCAGATTGGTTGGTAAGTAAAATAGGTGTGGCCTGAACAGAGAGCGGTGAAAGAAAAGGAACAGGTGTTGTGAGGAGGAGGAGCCAAGTCAGAGTGGGTGGGGTCAGAGAGGAGGAGTATAGGAGGAGCCTAGTCAGAGGGGGTGGGGTCAGAGAGGAGGGGAGTATAGGCGGAGCCTGGGCAGAGAGGCGGGGTATAGGAGGAGCCTAGTCAGAGTGGGTGCGGTTAGAGAGGAGGGGAGTATAGGCAGAGCCTGGGCAGAATCGGTGGTTTCAGAGAGCAGAGGAATAGGTGGAGGAGGATCCTGACTTATTGTGGGGTACTACAAATACTTTTTTACTGCACCCCCCTATACTCTCTGATTTCTGTTGGGAGGGGGCAGTCAAAATTTGGGGGAGCAGTATTAAAAGGTGCTTGGGCGCAACGTGAAGGCGATGAGGTGCACACAATGGCTTGTTTTCCAGGTACTTTTTGAGGGGCTACCATTAGTTTTTATTGCTCTGATCCTCCCTCATGGGGTGTACGCCAAATGGTTAGGGGCAACGGGGGGGCAAGAAGCTGTTTCACAGTTTCTATTAACAACAGGGGTCACCATACGATTCTGCTGCAGTTATGGTATTGAAAGGTAAAACAAGGAGCATTTGGCTGTATTTTTGCAGGTGGGGTGCCCCAAAATGTTACTGCCAGCAGCAGCAGCCCCCTTCCTCCCCACCCTGCAGATTGGTATAGGTACCTTTAGGACATTTCTGTTGAAAACAGAGGCTATAGCGAATCGCGCTACAAAATCCGAGAGCACTAACACTTGCTAAATAAAGGTGGCATCGGAGCATACGAATGAGGCAGGGAGAGGCTACTGTTGCAATTGGTTTGGCGTTCATAGTGAATAACCTCCAGCATGCGAATAGGCAAAAGTGTGAGGATTGGCAGTGTCTGTAGAGAATTTTGGCACGCTCTTCAGTTGATGTTTTCCTCCTTACGTTGGCCATGAACTACAGAGGAAAGGCCTGGCCTTACTGTTGGGCAAAACATGTATTTATGATTTTAAGAAGTGTAGTCTGGCTGTACTGAGAGGGCCTGTACAGTACGGTAAATGCCTGTATACTCCTGCAATGTGCATCCAACTGTCACTTGAGATTGAGCAGCGAACGAAGCAGCTGGGTTACTGACTGAATGTAAATGGAAGGCACATAGGAAGGGTGTTTGTGGTCACTCAAATGATTGAAACCTGGTTGATGCACTACCAAAGCTGGGGTACCAGGGGGGAACATTTGAGGGGTATTGAGATGGTGGTGTCCAGAGGTCAAAATATGTTTCAGAGACACAGAGGTACTGCGGTCCTGGTCCCACATTGGGGGTAGACAAAAGTCCCTGCTAAAGATTTCTGTCCAACTGTTACCCCATTTTGTGAAGCCTGGCTCCCTCTGTAACGATTCCCCAGTGTCTTTCGATCCTACAGATGACTGCAGCAAACTTCCCACATTTTTTCTTGGCCTCATACTCCCAAAGGAGTGCCTGACATTTGCCAGCCTAACGATACTCACATTCTGGGAAAAACCTCACTAACTATGCATATTTATCTACCACACATGGCAAATCCTTACAATTGCAGAACATCATATCGCACTTGTCATCTTTGAGGTACTCTAAGTATTTGGATTTGAGGGAAATATTCATCCTTGCTTGCTCTCTCCCATCTGAAGTCTATGGTGCTGCTGTTCCTTTCTCACATGTCCCTTCAAATAGACAAGTGACACACAGACTCAATCACTCAGCAAACATATATGCTTTGACGTTTTCATCTTGCTGTTTACCTTCCAAATATTCCCCCTTCACCACAAATACAGGCCTGCCATTCCTCATCCCCTCAGTCGAAGCAGTCCTTCACTCCTTAGGCCCTGCAAGACCACCATGAACAAGAATCATGTCAGCAAGCAGAAGAAAAGCCTCAGTGTGCTCTTTTGTTCATACTGCTGCCCTCTAGTAACACTTCATGGCAACTGCAGCATAAGAATGGGACTGAGAAGAGGGCTGTCCTATGCAAATAATATCCTCCCATGCATACTTTCTTCTGAGACGGTCGGCGGCTTGTGGCGTGATACCTCCTCCAACATATGGTCTTCAACCACATTTTAAAAAAGCCCACCTGCCTTAGACGAAGGATTTTGCCACTCGAAGGAAGCACATGGGGACATCACCCTCATTTAGCAGGGTCCTAAATTGCCTGCTGTCAGCCTGTATACAGAACAAGGGCGTTCGTGGGCGTTCGTGAGCGTTCCTCAAAGGAAGGAGGTGGGTGATTAAATCACAGTGCCAGGGCAGGCCCAGGCCCAGCCCAGCCCAGCCCAGCCCAGCCCAGCCCAGCCCAGCCCAGCCCAGCCCAGCCCAGCCCGCGCACAGCGCAGCGCACTGCTGTGGAGGTCCATTCCTTCACATCCTGCAGCAGGCATGATGCAGGCCTACTAGAGCAAAGGCTTGACTCTGCCCTTGTCTGTCTCTTAAAGGAAACAATCTTTCTAGCTTCTTATTGCACCTAATAAATAGGCTCTAGCTTGCCTCAAACTTGACCCATCATTTCATTAGCCAGAGCTCATACTTGACCTTTATTTCTATCCAAGCTCACTGGCACCAAACCCCTGATTTGAGCGAGAGGCTCACACCAAAATGAAAAATCACCATCATCCAACCTATTTTACAATAAGTGTAGCACCTACCTCGCATTCTTGTGCTCAGTTATAACCCCCAATACCACAATTGCACTCTGCAATTCACCAAACTTAAAGGCAAAGAACCAAGACATTGATAAAGGAAGATAAGGCCTTGTCACTATTTAACCTACTTGAGAAATAGGGAGGTTGGTAGAAGGTCATGAGGGAAAACATTTGAAATTTTGGGACACACATGCCAAAAAGAGTGTCCACTTTTCTCCTCTGTTAGCAAGTAAAAAAAAAATCTTAACAAAAAAAAAAAAATTGCTTTTTGAAAATTTCCACCTTGGGATACCTCTACAGCATTGGCAGGATTCGAACCCTGGCCTGTGAGGGCTGTCCGCACCAAAGGTACAAGACTTACCTTTGAGCTATAGCTCCTTAGTGGTCTAGAGGATTGCAGTAGTAACTATAAGCAACATACAGGCCTTGGTGTCCTTCACTGCGGCTTCCATTGCACATGAAAAGGATGACCATGACATAAGGACAATTTGATAGGCTACTTACATGGAAACCAGTGTGGTCCACTGGGTAAGTGCCTGCCTTCCATGCAGGCAACCAGGGTTCGAATCCCGGGTTCGGCACCAGGTGACTGATGGTGGCAGAGCAGAGGTAAGTTGGAGGTGGGCCTAAATGGCCAATTGGTAAGTAAAATGTGTCTGTGTGTTGTGTAAGAGTGGAAACATGCCTAGTGAATGAGGGATTGCAGATTGGTTGGTAAGTAAAATAGGTGTGGCCTGAACAGAGAGCGGTGAAAGAAAAGGAACAGGTGTTGTGAGGAGGAGGAGCCAAGTCAGAGTGGGTGGGGTCAGAGAGGAGGAGTATAGGAGGAGCCTAGTCAGAGGGGGTGGGGTCAGAGAGGAGGGGAGTATAGGCGGAGCCTGGGCAGAGAGGCGGGGTATAGGAGGAGCCTAGTCAGAGTGGGTGCGGTCAGAGAGGAGGGGTATAGGCAGAGCCTGGGCAGAATGGGTGGTTTCAGAGAGCAGAGGAATAGGTGGAGGAGGATCCTGACTTATTGTGGGGTACTACAAATACTTTTTTACTGCACCCCCCTATACTCTCTGATTTCTGTTGGGAGGGGGCAGTCAAAATTTGGGGGAGCAGTATTAAAAGGTGCTTGGGCGCAACGTGAAGGCGATGAGGTGCACACAATGGCTTGTTTTCCAGGTACTTTTTGAGGGGCTACCATTAGTTTTTATTGCTCTGATCCTCCCTCATGGGGTGTACGCCAAATGGTTAGGGGCAACGGGGGGGCAAGAAGCTGTTTCACAGTTTCTATTAACAACAGGGGTCACCATACGATTCTGCTGCAGTTATGGTATTGAAAGGTAAAACAAGGAGCATTTGGCTGTATTTTTGCAGGTGGGGTGCCCCAAAATGTTACTGCCAGCAGCAGCAGCCCCCTTCCTCCCCACCCTGCAGATTGGTATAGGTACCTTTAGGACATTTCTGTTGAAAACAGAAGCTATAGCGAATCGCGCTACAAAATCCGAGAGCACTAACACTTGCTAAATAAAGGTGGCATCGGAGCATACGAATGAGGCAGGGAGAGGCTACTGTTGCAATTGGTTTGGCGTTCATAGTGAATAACCTCCAGCATGCGAATAGGCAAAAGTGTGAGGATTGGCAGTGTCTGTAGAGAATTTTGGCACGCTCTTCAGTTGATGTTTTCCTCCTTACGTTGGCCATGAACTACAGAGGAAAGGCCTGGCCTTACTGTTGGGCAAAACATGTATTTATGATTTTAAGAAGTGTAGTCTGGCTGTACTGAGAGGGCCTGTACAGTACGGTAAATGCCTGTATACTCCTGCAATGTGCATCCAACTGTCACTTGAGATTGAGCAGCGAACGAAGCAGCTGGGTTACTGACTGAATGTAAATGGAAGGCACATAGGAAGGGTGTTTGTGGTCACTCAAATGATTGAAACCTGGTTGATGCACTACCAAAGCTGGGGTACCAGGGGGGAACATTTGAGGGGTATTGAGATGGTGGTGTCCAGAGGTCAAAATATGTTTCAGAGACACAGAGGTACTGCGGTCCTGGTCCCACATTGGGGGTAGACAAAAGTCCCTGCTAAAGATTTCTGTCCAACTGTTACCCCATTTTGTGAAGCCTGGCTCCCTCTGTAACGATTCCCCAGTGTCTTTCGATCCTACAGATGACTGCAGCAAACTTCCCACATTTTTTCTTGGCCTCATACTCCCAAAGGAGTGCCTGACATTTGCCAGCCTAACGATACTCACATTCTGGGAAAAACCTCACTAACTATGCATATTTATCTACCACACATGGCAAATCCTTACAATTGCAGAACATCATATCGCACTTGTCATCTTTGAGGTACTCTAAGTATTTGGATTTGAGGGAAATATTCATCCTTGCTTGCTCTCTCCCATCTGAAGTCTATGGTGCTGCTGTTCCTTTCTCACATGTCCCTTCAAATAGACAAGTGACACACAGACTCAATCACTCAGCAAACATATATGCTTTGACGTTTTCATCTTGCTGTTTACCTTCCAAATATTCCCCCTTCACCACAAATACAGGCCTGCCATTCCTCATCCCCTCAGTCGAAGCAGTCCTTCACTCCTTAGGCCCTGCAAGACCACCATGAACAAGAATCATGTCAGCAAGCAGAAGAAAAGCCTCAGTGTGCTCTTTTGTTCATACTGCTGCCCTCTAGTAACACTTCATGGCAACTGCAGCATAAGAATGGGACTGAGAAGAGGGCTGTCCTATGCAAATAATATCCTCCCATGCATACTTTCTTCTGAGACGGTCGGCGGCTTGTGGCGTGATACCTCCTCCAACATATGGTCTTCAACCACATTTTAAAAAAGCCCACCTGCCTTAGACGAAGGATTTTGCCACTCGAAGGAAGCACATGGGGACATCACCCTCATTTAGCAGGGTCCTAAATTGCCTGCTGTCAGCCTGTATACAGAACAAGGGCGTTTGTGGGCGTTCGTGAGCGTTCCTCAAAGGAAGGAGGTGGGTGATTAAATCACAGTGCCAGGGCAGGCCCAGCCCAGCCCAGCCCAGCCCAGCCCAGCCCAGCCCAGCCCAGCCCAGCCCAGCCCAGCCCAGCCCAGCCCAGCCCAGCCCAGCCCGGCACAGCGCACTGCTGTGGAGGTCCATTCCTTCACATCCTGCAGCAGGCATGATGCAGGCCTACTAGAGCAAAGGCTTGACTCTGCCCTTGTCTGTCTCTTAAAGGAAACAATCTTTCTAGCTTCTTATTGCACCTAATAAATAGGCTCTAGCTTGCCTCAAACTTGACCCATCATTTCATTAGCCAGAGCTCATACTTGACCTTTATTTCTATCCAAGCTCACTGGCACCAAACCCCTGATTTGAGCGAGAGGCTCACACCAAAATGAAAAATCACCATCATCCAACCTATTTTACAATAAGTGTAGCACCTACCTCGCATTCTTGTGCTCAGTTATAACCCCCAATACCACAATTGCACTCTGCAATTCACCAAACTTAAAGGCAAAGAACCAAGACATTGATAAAGGAAGATAAGGCCTTGTCACTATTTAACCTACTTGAGAAATAGGGAGGTTGGTAGAAGGTCATGAGGGAAAACATTTGAAATTTTGGGACACACATGCCAAAAAGAGTGTCCACTTTTCTCCTCTGTTAGCAAGTAAAAAAAAAATCTTAACAAAAAAAAAAATTTGCTTTTTGAAAATTTCCACCTTGGGATACCTCTACAGCATTGGCAGGATTCGAACCCTGGCCTGTGAGGGCTGTCCGCACCAAAGGTACAAGACTTACCTTTGAGCTATAGCTCCTTAGTGGTCTAGAGGATTGCAGTAGTAACTATAAGCAACATACAGGCCTTGGTGTCCTTCACTGCGGCTTCCATTGCACATGAAAAGGATGACCATGACATAAGGACAATTTGATAGGCTACTTACATGGAAACCAGTGTGGTCCACTGGGTAAGTGCCTGCCTTCCATGCAGGCAACCAGGGTTCGAATCCCGGGTTCGGCACCAGGTGACTGATGGTGGCAGAGCAGAGGTAAGTTGGAGGTGGGCCTAAATGGCCAATTGGTAAGTAAAATGTGTCTGTGTGTTGTGTAAGAGTGGAAACATGCCTAGTGAATGAGGGATTGCAGATTGGTTGGTAAGTAAAATAGGTGTGGCCTGAACAGAGAGCGGTGAAAGAAAAGGAACAGGTGTTGTGAGGAGGAGGAGCCAAGTCAGAGTGGGTGGGGTCAGAGAGGAGGAGTATAGGAGGAGCCTAGTCAGAGGGGGTGGGGTCAGAGAGGAGGGGAGTATAGGCGGAGCCTGGGCAGAGAGGCGGGGTATAGGAGGAGCCTAGTCAGAGTGGGTGCAGTCAGAGAGGAGGGGTATAGGCAGAGCCTGGGCAGAATGGGTGGTTTCAGAGAGCAGAGGAATAGGTGGAGGAGGATCCTGACTTATTGTGGGGTACTACAAATACTTTTTTACTGCACCCCCCTATACTCTCTGATTTCTGTTGGGAGGGGGCAGTCAAAATTTGGGGGAGCAGTATTAAAAGGTGCTTGGGCGCAACGTGAAGGCGATGAGGTGCACACAATGGCTTGTTTTCCAGGTACTTTTTGAGGGGCTACCATTAGTTTTTATTGCTCTGATCCTCCCTCATGGGGTGTACGCCAAATGGTTAGGGGCAACGGGGGGCAAGAAGCTGTTTCACAGTTTCTATTAACAACAGGGGTCACCATACGATTCTGCTGCAGTTATGGTATTGAAAGGTAAAACAAGGAGCATTTGGCTGTATTTTTGCAGGTGGGGTGCCCCAAAATGTTACTGCCAGCAGCAGCAGCCCCCTTCCTCCCCACCCTGCAGATTGGTATAGGTACCTTTAGGACATTTCTGTTGAAAACAGAAGCTATAGCGAATCGCGCTACAAAATCCGAGAGCACTAACACTTGCTAAATAAAGGTGGCATCGGAGCATACGAATGAGGCAGGGAGAGGCTACTGTTGCAATTGGTTTGGCGTTCATAGTGAATAACCTCCAGCATGCGAATAGGCAAAAGTGTGAGGATTGGCAGTGTCTGTAGAGAATTTTGGCACGCTCTTCAGTTGATGTTTTCCTCCTTACGTTGGCCATGAACTACAGAGGAAAGGCCTGGCCTTACTGTTGGGCAAAACATGTATTTATGATTTTAAGAAGTGTAGTCTGGCTGTACTGAGAGGGCCTGTACAGTACGGTAAATGCCTGTATACTCCTGCAATGTGCATCCAACTGTCACTTGAGATTGAGCAGCGAACGAAGCAGCTGGGTTACTGACTGAATGTAAATGGAAGGCACATAGGAAGGGTGTTTGTGGTCACTCAAATGATTGAAACCTGGTTGATGCACTACCAAAGCTGGGGTACCAGGGGGGAACATTTGAGGGGTATTGAGATGGTGGTGTCCAGAGGTCAAAATATGTTTCAGAGACACAGAGGTACTGCGGTCCTGGTCCCACATTGGGGGTAGACAAAAGTCCCTGCTAAAGATTTCTGTCCAACTGTTACCCCATTTTGTGAAGCCTGGCTCCCTCTGTAACGATTCCCCAGTGTCTTTCGATCCTACAGATGACTGCAGCAAACTTCCCACATTTTTTCTTGGCCTCATACTCCCAAAGGAGTGCCTGACATTTGCCAGCCTAACGATACTCACATTCTGGGAAAAACCTCACTAACTATGCATATTTATCTACCACACATGGCAAATCCTTACAATTGCAGAACATCATATCGCACTTGTCATCTTTGAGGTACTCTAAGTATTTGGATTTGAGGGAAATATTCATCCTTGCTTGCTCTCTCCCATCTGAAGTCTATGGTGCTGCTGTTCCTTTCTCACATGTCCCTTCAAATAGACAAGTGACACACAGACTCAATCACTCAGCAAACATATATGCTTTGACGTTTTCATCTTGCTGTTTACCTTCCAAATATTCCCCCTTCACCACAAATACAGGCCTGCCATTCCTCATCCCCTCAGTCGAAGCAGTCCTTCACTCCTTAGGCCCTGCAAGACCACCATGAACAAGAATCATGTCAGCAAGCAGAAGAAAAGCCTCAGTGTGCTCTTTTGTTCATACTGCTGCCCTCTAGTAACACTTCATGGCAACTGCAGCATAAGAATGGGACTGAGAAGAGGGCTGTCCTATGCAAATAATATCCTCCCATGCATACTTTCTTCTGAGACGGTCGGCGGCTTGTGGCGTGATACCTCCTCCAACATATGGTCTTCAACCACATTTTAAAAAAGCCCACCTGCCTTAGACGAAGGATTTTGCCACTCGAAGGAAGCACATGGGGACATCACCCTCATTTAGCAGGGTCCTAAATTGCCTGCTGTCAGCCTGTATACAGAACAAGGGCGTTCGTGGGCGTTCGTGAGCGTTCCTGAGCGTTCCTCAAAGGAAGGAGGTGGGTGATTAAATCACAGTGCCAGGGCAGGCCCAGGGCAGGCCCAGCCCAGCCCAGCCCAGCCCAGCCCAGCCCGGCACAGCGCACTGCTGTGGAGGTCCATTCCTTCACATCCTGCAGCAGGCATGATGCAGGCCTACTAGAGCAAAGGCTTGACTCTGCCCTTGTCTGTCTCTTAAAGGAAACAATCTTTCTAGCTTCTTATTGCACCTAATAAATAGGCTCTAGCTTGCCTCAAACTTGACCCATCATTTCATTAGCCAGAGCTCATACTTGACCTTTATTTCTATCCAAGCTCACTGGCACCAAACCCCTGATTTGAGCGAGAGGCTCACACCAAAATGAAAAATCACCATCATCCAACCTATTTTACAATAAGTGTAGCACCTACCTCGCATTCTTGTGCTCAGTTATAACCCCCAATACCACAATTGCACTCTGCAATTCACCAAACTTAAAGGCAAAGAACCAAGACATTGATAAAGGAAGATAAGGCCTTGTCACTATTTAACCTACTTGAGAAATAGGGAGGTTGGTAGAAGGTCATGAGGGAAAACATTTGAAATTTTGGGACACACATGCCAAAAAGAGTGTCCACTTTTCTCCTCTGTTAGCAAGTAAAAAAAAAATCTTAACAAAAAAAAAAATTTGCTTTTTGAAAATTTCCACCTTGGGATACCTCTACAGCATTGGCAGGATTCGAACCCTGGCCTGTGAGGGCTGTCCGCACCAAAGGTACAAGACTTACCTTTGAGCTATAGCTCCTTAGTGGTCTAGAGGATTGCAGTAGTAACTATAAGCAACATACAGGCCTTGGTGTCCTTCACTGCGGCTTCCATTGCACATGAAAAGGATGACCATGACATAAGGACAATTTGATAGGCTACTTACATGGAAACCAGTGTGGTCCACTGGGTAAGTGCCTGCCTTCCATGCAGGCAACCAGGGTTCGAATCCCGGGTTCGGCACCAGGTGACTGATGGTGGCAGAGCAGAGGTAAGTTGGAGGTGGGCCTAAATGGCCAATTGGTAAGTAAAATGTGTCTGTGTGTTGTGTAAGAGTGGAAACATGCCTAGTGAATGAGGGATTGCAGATTGGTTGGTAAGTAAAATAGGTGTGGCCTGAACAGAGAGCGGTGAAAGAAAAGGAACAGGTGTTGTGAGGAGGAGGAGCCAAGTCAGAGTGGGTGGGGTCAGAGAGGAGGAGTATAGGAGGAGCCTAGTCAGAGGGGGTGGGGTCAGAGAGGAGGGGAGTATAGGCGGAGCCTGGGCAGAGAGGCGGGGTATAGGAGGAGCCTAGTCAGAGTGGGTGCGGTCAGAGAGGAGGGGTATAGGCAGAGCCTGGGCAGAATGGGTGGTTTCAGAGAGCAGAGGAATAGGTGGAGGAGGATCCTGACTTATTGTGGGGTACTACAAATACTTTTTTACTGCACCCCCCTATACTCTCTGATTTCTGTTGGGAGGGGGCAGTCAAAATTTGGGGGAGCAGTATTAAAAGGTGCTTGGGCGCAACGTGAAGGCGATGAGGTGCACACAATGGCTTGTTTTCCAGGTACTTTTTGAGGGGCTACCATTAGTTTTTATTGCTCTGATCCTCCCTCATGGGGTGTACGCCAAATGGTTAGGGGCAACGGGGGGGCAAGAAGCTGTTTCACAGTTTCTATTAACAACAGGGGTCACCATACGATTCTGCTGCAGTTATGGTATTGAAAGGTAAAACAAGGAGCATTTGGCTGTATTTTTGCAGGTGGGGTGCCCCAAAATGTTACTGCCAGCAGCAGCAGCCCCCTTCCTCCCCACCCTGCAGATTGGTATAGGTACCTTTAGGACATTTCTGTTGAAAACAGAGGCTATAGCGAATCGCGCTACAAAATCCGAGAGCACTAACACTTGCTAAATAAAGGTGGCATCGGAGCATACGAATGAGGCAGGGAGAGGCTACTGTTGCAATTGGTTTGGCGTTCATAGTGAATAACCTCCAGCATGCGAATAGGCAAAAGTGTGAGGATTGGCAGTGTCTGTAGAGAATTTTGGCACGCTCTTCAGTTGATGTTTTCCTCCTTACGTTGGCCATGAACTACAGAGGAAAGGCCTGGCCTTACTGTTGGGCAAAACATGTATTTATGATTTTAAGAAGTGTAGTCTGGCTGTACTGAGAGGGCCTGTACAGTACGGTAAATGCCTGTATACTCCTGCAATGTGCATCCAACTGTCACTTGAGATTGAGCAGCGAACGAAGCAGCTGGGTTACTGACTGAATGTAAATGGAAGGCACATAGGAAGGGTGTTTGTGGTCACTCAAATGATTGAAACCTGGTTGATGCACTACCAAAGCTGGGGTACCAGGGGGGAACATTTGAGGGGTATTGAGATGGTGGTGTCCAGAGGTCAAAATATGTTTCAGAGACACAGAGGTACTGCGGTCCTGGTCCCACATTGGGGGTAGACAAAAGTCCCTGCTAAAGATTTCTGTCCAACTGTTACCCCATTTTGTGAAGCCTGGCTCCCTCTGTAACGATTCCCCAGTGTCTTTCGATCCTACAGATGACTGCAGCAAACTTCCCACATTTTTTCTTGGCCTCATACTCCCAAAGGAGTGCCTGACATTTGCCAGCCTAACGATACTCACATTCTGGGAAAAACCTCACTAACTATGCATATTTATCTACCACACATGGCAAATCCTTACAATTGCAGAACATCATATCGCACTTGTCATCTTTGAGGTACTCTAAGTATTTGGATTTGAGGGAAATATTCATCCTTGCTTGCTCTCTCCCATCTGAAGTCTATGGTGCTGCTGTTCCTTTCTCACATGTCCCTTCAAATAGACAAGTGACACACAGACTCAATCACTCAGCAAACATATATGCTTTGACGTTTTCATCTTGCTGTTTACCTTCCAAATATTCCCCCTTCACCACAAATACAGGCCTGCCATTCCTCATCCCCTCAGTCGAAGCAGTCCTTCACTCCTTAGGCCCTGCAAGACCACCATGAACAAGAATCATGTCAGCAAGCAGAAGAAAAGCCTCAGTGTGCTCTTTTGTTCATACTGCTGCCCTCTAGTAACACTTCATGGCAACTGCAGCATAAGAATGGGACTGAGAAGAGGGCTGTCCTATGCAAATAATATCCTCCCATGCATACTTTCTTCTGAGACGGTCGGCGGCTTGTGGCGTGATACCTCCTCCAACATATGGTCTTCAACCACATTTTAAAAAAGCCCACCTGCCTTAGACGAAGGATTTTGCCACTCGAAGGAAGCACATGGGGACATCACCCTCATTTAGCAGGGTCCTAAATTGCCTGCTGTCAGCCTGTATACAGAACAAGGGCGTTCGTGGGCGTTCGTGAGCGTTCCTCAAAGGAAGGAGGTGGGTGATTAAATCACAGTGCCAGGGCAGGCCCAGGCCCAGCCCAGCCCAGCCCAGCCCAGCCCAGCCCAGCCCAGCCCAGCCCAGCCCAGCCCAGCCCGGCACAGCGCAGCGCACTGCTGTGGAGGTCCATTCCTTCACATCCTGCAGCAGGCATGATGCAGGCCTACTAGAGCAAAGGCTTGACTCTGCCCTTGTCTGTCTCTTAAAGGAAACAATCTTTCTAGCTTCTTATTGCACCTAATAAATAGGCTCTAGCTTGCCTCAAACTTGACCCATCATTTCATTAGCCAGAGCTCATACTTGACCTTTATTTCTATCCAAGCTCACTGGCACCAAACCCCTGATTTGAGCGAGAGGCTCACACCAAAATGAAAAATCACCATCATCCAACCTATTTTACAATAAGTGTAGCACCTACCTCGCATTCTTGTGCTCAGTTATAACCCCCAATACCACAATTGCACTCTGCAATTCACCAAACTTAAAGGCAAAGAACCAAGACATTGATAAAGGAAGATAAGGCCTTGTCACTATTTAACCTACTTGAGAAATAGGGAGGTTGGTAGAAGGTCATGAGGGAAAACATTTGAAATTTTGGGACACACATGCCAAAAAGAGTGTCCACTTTTCTCCTCTGTTAGCAAGTAAAAAAAAAATCTTAACAAAAAAAAAAAAATTGCTTTTTGAAAATTTCCACCTTGGGATACCTCTACAGCATTGGCAGGATTCGAACCCTGGCCTGTGAGGGCTGTCCGCACCAAAGGTACAAGACTTACCTTTGAGCTATAGCTCCTTAGTGGTCTAGAGGATTGCAGTAGTAACTATAAGCAACATACAGGCCTTGGTGTCCTTCACTGCGGCTTCCATTGCACATGAAAAGGATGACCATGACATAAGGACAATTTGATAGGCTACTTACATGGAAACCAGTGTGGTCCACTGGGTAAGTGCCTGCCTTCCATGCAGGCAACCAGGGTTCGAATCCCGGGTTCGGCACCAGGTGACTGATGGTGGCAGAGCAGAGGTAAGTTGGAGGTGGGCCTAAATGGCCAATTGGTAAGTAAAATGTGTCTGTGTGTTGTGTAAGAGTGGAAACATGCCTAGTGAATGAGGGATTGCAGATTGGTTGGTAAGTAAAATAGGTGTGGCCTGAACAGAGAGCGGTGAAAGAAAAGGAACAGGTGTTGTGAGGAGGAGGAGCCAAGTCAGAGTGGGTGGGGTCAGAGAGGAGGAGTATAGGAGGAGCCTAGTCAGAGGGGGTGGGGTCAGAGAGGAGGGGAGTATAGGCGGAGCCTGGGCAGAGAGGCGGGGTATAGGAGGAGCCTAGTCAGAGTGGGTGCGGTCAGAGAGGAGGGGTATAGGCAGAGCCTGGGCAGAATGGGTGGTTTCAGAGAGCAGAGGAATAGGTGGAGGAGGATCCTGACTTATTGTGGGGTACTACAAATACTTTTTTACTGCACCCCCCTATACTCTCTGATTTCTGTTGGGAGGGGGCAGTCAAAATTTGGGGGAGCAGTATTAAAAGGTGCTTGGGCGCAACGTGAAGGCGATGAGGTGCACACAATGGCTTGTTTTCCAGGTACTTTTTGAGGGGCTACCATTAGTTTTTATTGCTCTGATCCTCCCTCATGGGGTGTACGCCAAATGGTTAGGGGCAACGGGGGGGCAAGAAGCTGTTTCACAGTTTCTATTAACAACAGGGGTCACCATACGATTCTGCTGCAGTTATGGTATTGAAAGGTAAAACAAGGAGCATTTGGCTGTATTTTTGCAGGTGGGGTGCCCCAAAATGTTACTGCCAGCAGCAGCAGCCCCCTTCCTCCCCACCCTGCAGATTGGTATAGGTACCTTTAGGACATTTCTGTTGAAAACAGAAGCTATAGCGAATCGCGCTACAAAATCCGAGAGCACTAACACTTGCTAAATAAAGGTGGCATCGGAGCATACGAATGAGGCAGGGAGAGGCTACTGTTGCAATTGGTTTGGCGTTCATAGTGAATAACCTCCAGCATGCGAATAGGCAAAAGTGTGAGGATTGGCAGTGTCTGTAGAGAATTTTGGCACGCTCTTCAGTTGATGTTTTCCTCCTTACGTTGGCCATGAACTACAGAGGAAAGGCCTGGCCTTACTGTTGGGCAAAACATGTATTTATGATTTTAAGAAGTGTAGTCTGGCTGTACTGAGAGGGCCTGTACAGTACGGTAAATGCCTGTATACTCCTGCAATGTGCATCCAACTGTCACTTGAGATTGAGCAGCGAACGAAGCAGCTGGGTTACTGACTGAATGTAAATGGAAGGCACATAGGAAGGGTGTTTGTGGTCACTCAAATGATTGAAACCTGGTTGATGCACTACCAAAGCTGGGGTACCAGGGGGGAACATTTGAGGGGTATTGAGATGGTGGTGTCCAGAGGTCAAAATATGTTTCAGAGACACAGAGGTACTGCGGTCCTGGTCCCACATTGGGGGTAGACAAAAGTCCCTGCTAAAGATTTCTGTCCAACTGTTACCCCATTTTGTGAAGCCTGGCTCCCTCTGTAACGATTCCCCAGTGTCTTTCGATCCTACAGATGACTGCAGCAAACTTCCCACATTTTTTCTTGGCCTCATACTCCCAAAGGAGTGCCTGACATTTGCCAGCCTAACGATACTCACATTCTGGGAAAAACCTCACTAACTATGCATATTTATCTACCACACATGGCAAATCCTTACAATTGCAGAACATCATATCGCACTTGTCATCTTTGAGGTACTCTAAGTATTTGGATTTGAGGGAAATATTCATCCTTGCTTGCTCTCTCCCATCTGAAGTCTATGGTGCTGCTGTTCCTTTCTCACATGTCCCTTCAAATAGACAAGTGACACACAGACTCAATCACTCAGCAAACATATATGCTTTGACGTTTTCATCTTGCTGTTTACCTTCCAAATATTCCCCCTTCACCACAAATACAGGCCTGCCATTCCTCATCCCCTCAGTCGAAGCAGTCCTTCACTCCTTAGGCCCTGCAAGACCACCATGAACAAGAATCATGTCAGCAAGCAGAAGAAAAGCCTCAGTGTGCTCTTTTGTTCATACTGCTGCCCTCTAGTAACACTTCATGGCAACTGCAGCATAAGAATGGGACTGAGAAGAGGGCTGTCCTATGCAAATAATATCCTCCCATGCATACTTTCTTCTGAGACGGTCGGCGGCTTGTGGCGTGATACCTCCTCCAACATATGGTCTTCAACCACATTTTAAAAAAGCCCACCTGCCTTAGACGAAGGATTTTGCCACTCGAAGGAAGCACATGGGGACATCACCCTCATTTAGCAGGGTCCTAAATTGCCTGCTGTCAGCCTGTATACAGAACAAGGGCGTTTGTGGGCGTTCGTGAGCGTTCCTCAAAGGAAGGAGGTGGGTGATTAAATCACAGTGCCAGGGCAGGCCCAGCCCAGCCCAGCCCAGCCCAGCCCAGCCCAGCCCAGCCCAGCCCAGCCCAGCCCAGCCCAGCCCAGCCCGGCACAGCGCACTGCTGTGGAGGTCCATTCCTTCACATCCTGCAGCAGGCATGATGCAGGCCTACTAGAGCAAAGGCTTGACTCTGCCCTTGTCTGTCTCTTAAAGGAAACAATCTTTCTAGCTTCTTATTGCACCTAATAAATAGGCTCTAGCTTGCCTCAAACTTGACCCATCATTTCATTAGCCAGAGCTCATACTTGACCTTTATTTCTATCCAAGCTCACTGGCACCAAACCCCTGATTTGAGCGAGAGGCTCACACCAAAATGAAAAATCACCATCATCCAACCTATTTTACAATAAGTGTAGCACCTACCTCGCATTCTTGTGCTCAGTTATAACCCCCAATACCACAATTGCACTCTGCAATTCACCAAACTTAAAGGCAAAGAACCAAGACATTGATAAAGGAAGATAAGGCCTTGTCACTATTTAACCTACTTGAGAAATAGGGAGGTTGGTAGAAGGTCATGAGGGAAAACATTTGAAATTTTGGGACACACATGCCAAAAAGAGTGTCCACTTTTCTCCTCTGTTAGCAAGTAAAAAAAAAATCTTAACAAAAAAAAAAATTTGCTTTTTGAAAATTTCCACCTTGGGATACCTCTACAGCATTGGCAGGATTCGAACCCTGGCCTGTGAGGGCTGTCCGCACCAAAGGTACAAGACTTACCTTTGAGCTATAGCTCCTTAGTGGTCTAGAGGATTGCAGTAGTAACTATAAGCAACATACAGGCCTTGGTGTCCTTCACTGCGGCTTCCATTGCACATGAAAAGGATGACCATGACATAAGGACAATTTGATAGGCTACTTACATGGAAACCAGTGTGGTCCACTGGGTAAGTGCCTGCCTTCCATGCAGGCAACCAGGGTTCGAATCCCGGGTTCGGCACCAGGTGACTGATGGTGGCAGAGCAGAGGTAAGTTGGAGGTGGGCCTAAATGGCCAATTGGTAAGTAAAATGTGTCTGTGTGTTGTGTAAGAGTGGAAACATGCCTAGTGAATGAGGGATTGCAGATTGGTTGGTAAGTAAAATAGGTGTGGCCTGAACAGAGAGCGGTGAAAGAAAAGGAACAGGTGTTGTGAGGAGGAGGAGCCAAGTCAGAGTGGGTGGGGTCAGAGAGGAGGAGTATAGGAGGAGCCTAGTCAGAGGGGGTGGGGTCAGAGAGGAGGGGAGTATAGGCGGAGCCTGGGCAGAGAGGCGGGGTATAGGAGGAGCCTAGTCAGAGTGGGTGCAGTCAGAGAGGAGGGGTATAGGCAGAGCCTGGGCAGAATGGGTGGTTTCAGAGAGCAGAGGAATAGGTGGAGGAGGATCCTGACTTATTGTGGGGTACTACAAATACTTTTTTACTGCACCCCCCTATACTCTCTGATTTCTGTTGGGAGGGGGCAGTCAAAATTTGGGGGAGCAGTATTAAAAGGTGCTTGGGCGCAACGTGAAGGCGATGAGGTGCACACAATGGCTTGTTTTCCAGGTACTTTTTGAGGGGCTACCATTAGTTTTTATTGCTCTGATCCTCCCTCATGGGGTGTACGCCAAATGGTTAGGGGCAACGGGGGGCAAGAAGCTGTTTCACAGTTTCTATTAACAACAGGGGTCACCATACGATTCTGCTGCAGTTATGGTATTGAAAGGTAAAACAAGGAGCATTTGGCTGTATTTTTGCAGGTGGGGTGCCCCAAAATGTTACTGCCAGCAGCAGCAGCCCCCTTCCTCCCCACCCTGCAGATTGGTATAGGTACCTTTAGGACATTTCTGTTGAAAACAGAAGCTATAGTGAATCGCGCTACAAAATCCGAGAGCACTAACACTTGCTAAATAAAGGTGGCATCGGAGCATACGAATGAGGCAGGGAGAGGCTACTGTTGCAATTGGTTTGGCGTTCATAGTGAATAACCTCCAGCATGCGAATAGGCAAAAGTGTGAGGATTGGCAGTGTCTGTAGAGAATTTTGGCACGCTCTTCAGTTGATGTTTTCCTCCTTACGTTGGCCATGAACTACAGAGGAAAGGCCTGGCCTTACTGTTGGGCAAAACATGTATTTATGATTTTAAGAAGTGTAGTCTGGCTGTACTGAGAGGGCCTGTACAGTACGGTAAATGCCTGTATACTCCTGCAATGTGCATCCAACTGTCACTTGAGATTGAGCAGCGAACGAAGCAGCTGGGTTACTGACTGAATGTAAATGGAAGGCACATAGGAAGGGTGTTTGTGGTCACTCAAATGATTGAAACCTGGTTGATGCACTACCAAAGCTGGGGTACCAGGGGGGAACATTTGAGGGGTATTGAGATGGTGGTGTCCAGAGGTCAAAATATGTTTCAGAGACACAGAGGTACTGCGGTCCTGGTCCCACATTGGGGGTAGACAAAAGTCCCTGCTAAAGATTTCTGTCCAACTGTTACCCCATTTTGTGAAGCCTGGCTCCCTCTGTAACGATTCCCCAGTGTCTTTCGATCCTACAGATGACTGCAGCAAACTTCCCACATTTTTTCTTGGCCTCATACTCCCAAAGGAGTGCCTGACATTTGCCAGCCTAACGATACTCACATTCTGGGAAAAACCTCACTAACTATGCATATTTATCTACCACACATGGCAAATCCTTACAATTGCAGAACATCATATCGCACTTGTCATCTTTGAGGTACTCTAAGTATTTGGATTTGAGGGAAATATTCATCCTTGCTTGCTCTCTCCCATCTGAAGTCTATGGTGCTGCTGTTCCTTTCTCACATGTCCCTTCAAATAGACAAGTGACACACAGACTCAATCACTCAGCAAACATATATGCTTTGACGTTTTCATCTTGCTGTTTACCTTCCAAATATTCCCCCTTCACCACAAATACAGGCCTGCCATTCCTCATCCCCTCAGTCGAAGCAGTCCTTCACTCCTTAGGCCCTGCAAGACCACCATGAACAAGAATCATGTCAGCAAGCAGAAGAAAAGCCTCAGTGTGCTCTTTTGTTCATACTGCTGCCCTCTAGTAACACTTCATGGCAACTGCAGCATAAGAATGGGACTGAGAAGAGGGCTGTCCTATGCAAATAATATCCTCCCATGCATACTTTCTTCTGAGACGGTCGGCGGCTTGTGGCGTGATACCTCCTCCAACATATGGTCTTCAACCACATTTTAAAAAAGCCCACCTGCCTTAGACGAAGGATTTTGCCACTCGAAGGAAGCACATGGGGACATCACCCTCATTTAGCAGGGTCCTAAATTGCCTGCTGTCAGCCTGTATACAGAACAAGGGCGTTCGTGGGCGTTCGTGAGCGTTCCTGAGCGTTCCTCAAAGGAAGGAGGTGGGTGATTAAATCACAGTGCCAGGGCAGGCCCAGGGCAGGCCCAGCCCAGCCCAGCCCAGCCCAGCCCAGCCCGGCACAGCGCACTGCTGTGGAGGTCCATTCCTTCACATCCTGCAGCAGGCATGATGCAGGCCTACTAGAGCAAAGGCTTGACTCTGCCCTTGTCTGTCTCTTAAAGGAAACAATCTTTCTAGCTTCTTATTGCACCTAATAAATAGGCTCTAGCTTGCCTCAAACTTGACCCATCATTTCATTAGCCAGAGCTCATACTTGACCTTTATTTCTATCCAAGCTCACTGGCACCAAACCCCTGATTTGAGCGAGAGGCTCACACCAAAATGAAAAATCACCATCATCCAACCTATTTTACAATAAGTGTAGCACCTACCTCGCATTCTTGTGCTCAGTTATAACCCCCAATACCACAATTGCACTCTGCAATTCACCAAACTTAAAGGCAAAGAACCAAGACATTGATAAAGGAAGATAAGGCCTTGTCACTATTTAACCTACTTGAGAAATAGGGAGGTTGGTAGAAGGTCATGAGGGAAAACATTTGAAATTTTGGGACACACATGCCAAAAAGAGTGTCCACTTTTCTCCTCTGTTAGCAAGTAAAAAAAAAATCTTAACAAAAAAAAAAATTTGCTTTTTGAAAATTTCCACCTTGGGATACCTCTACAGCATTGGCAGGATTCGAACCCTGGCCTGTGAGGGCTGTCCGCACCAAAGGTACAAGACTTACCTTTGAGCTATAGCTCCTTAGTGGTCTAGAGGATTGCAGTAGTAACTATAAGCAACATACAGGCCTTGGTGTCCTTCACTGCGGCTTCCATTGCACATGAAAAGGATGACCATGACATAAGGACAATTTGATAGGCTACTTACATGGAAACCAGTGTGGTCCACTGGGTAAGTGCCTGCCTTCCATGCAGGCAACCAGGGTTCGAATCCCGGGTTCGGCACCAGGTGACTGATGGTGGCAGAGCAGAGGTAAGTTGGAGGTGGGCCTAAATGGCCAATTGGTAAGTAAAATGTGTCTGTGTGTTGTGTAAGAGTGGAAACATGCCTAGTGAATGAGGGATTGCAGATTGGTTGGTAAGTAAAATAGGTGTGGCCTGAACAGAGAGCGGTGAAAGAAAAGGAACAGGTGTTGTGAGGAGGAGGAGCCAAGTCAGAGTGGGTGGGGTCAGAGAGGAGGAGTATAGGAGGAGCCTAGTCAGAGGGGGTGGGGTCAGAGAGGAGGGGAGTATAGGCGGAGCCTGGGCAGAGAGGCGGGGTATAGGAGGAGCCTAGTCAGAGTGGGTGCGGTCAGAGAGGAGGGGTATAGGCAGAGCCTGGGCAGAATGGGTGGTTTCAGAGAGCAGAGGAATAGGTGGAGGAGGATCCTGACTTATTGTGGGGTACTACAAATACTTTTTTACTGCACCCCCCTATACTCTCTGATTTCTGTTGGGAGGGGGCAGTCAAAATTTGGGGGAGCAGTATTAAAAGGTGCTTGGGCGCAACGTGAAGGCGATGAGGTGCACACAATGGCTTGTTTTCCAGGTACTTTTTGAGGGGCTACCATTAGTTTTTATTGCTCTGATCCTCCCTCATGGGGTGTACGCCAAATGGTTAGGGGCAACGGGGGGGCAAGAAGCTGTTTCACAGTTTCTATTAACAACAGGGGTCACCATACGATTCTGCTGCAGTTATGGTATTGAAAGGTAAAACAAGGAGCATTTGGCTGTATTTTTGCAGGTGGGGTGCCCCAAAATGTTACTGCCAGCAGCAGCAGCCCCCTTCCTCCCCACCCTGCAGATTGGTATAGGTACCTTTAGGACATTTCTGTTGAAAACAGAGGCTATAGCGAATCGCGCTACAAAATCCGAGAGCACTAACACTTGCTAAATAAAGGTGGCATCGGAGCATACGAATGAGGCAGGGAGAGGCTACTGTTGCAATTGGTTTGGCGTTCATAGTGAATAACCTCCAGCATGCGAATAGGCAAAAGTGTGAGGATTGGCAGTGTCTGTAGAGAATTTTGGCACGCTCTTCAGTTGATGTTTTCCTCCTTACGTTGGCCATGAACTACAGAGGAAAGGCCTGGCCTTACTGTTGGGCAAAACATGTATTTATGATTTTAAGAAGTGTAGTCTGGCTGTACTGAGAGGGCCTGTACAGTACGGTAAATGCCTGTATACTCCTGCAATGTGCATCCAACTGTCACTTGAGATTGAGCAGCGAACGAAGCAGCTGGGTTACTGACTGAATGTAAATGGAAGGCACATAGGAAGGGTGTTTGTGGTCACTCAAATGATTGAAACCTGGTTGATGCACTACCAAAGCTGGGGTACCAGGGGGGAACATTTGAGGGGTATTGAGATGGTGGTGTCCAGAGGTCAAAATATGTTTCAGAGACACAGAGGTACTGCGGTCCTGGTCCCACATTGGGGGTAGACAAAAGTCCCTGCTAAAGATTTCTGTCCAACTGTTACCCCATTTTGTGAAGCCTGGCTCCCTCTGTAACGATTCCCCAGTGTCTTTCGATCCTACAGATGACTGCAGCAAACTTCCCACATTTTTTCTTGGCCTCATACTCCCAAAGGAGTGCCTGACATTTGCCAGCCTAACGATACTCACATTCTGGGAAAAACCTCACTAACTATGCATATTTATCTACCACACATGGCAAATCCTTACAATTGCAGAACATCATATCGCACTTGTCATCTTTGAGGTACTCTAAGTATTTGGATTTGAGGGAAATATTCATCCTTGCTTGCTCTCTCCCATCTGAAGTCTATGGTGCTGCTGTTCCTTTCTCACATGTCCCTTCAAATAGACAAGTGACACACAGACTCAATCACTCAGCAAACATATATGCTTTGACGTTTTCATCTTGCTGTTTACCTTCCAAATATTCCCCCTTCACCACAAATACAGGCCTGCCATTCCTCATCCCCTCAGTCGAAGCAGTCCTTCACTCCTTAGGCCCTGCAAGACCACCATGAACAAGAATCATGTCAGCAAGCAGAAGAAAAGCCTCAGTGTGCTCTTTTGTTCATACTGCTGCCCTCTAGTAACACTTCATGGCAACTGCAGCATAAGAATGGGACTGAGAAGAGGGCTGTCCTATGCAAATAATATCCTCCCATGCATACTTTCTTCTGAGACGGTCGGCGGCTTGTGGCGTGATACCTCCTCCAACATATGGTCTTCAACCACATTTTAAAAAAGCCCACCTGCCTTAGACGAAGGATTTTGCCACTCGAAGGAAGCACATGGGGACATCACCCTCATTTAGCAGGGTCCTAAATTGCCTGCTGTCAGCCTGTATACAGAACAAGGGCGTTCGTGGGCGTTCGTGAGCGTTCCTCAAAGGAAGGAGGTGGGTGATTAAATCACAGTGCCAGGGCAGGCCCAGGGCAGGCCCAGCCCAGCCCAGCCCAGCCCAGCCCAGCCCAGCCCAGCCCAGCCCGGCACAGCGCACTGCTGTGGAGGTCCATTCCTTCACATCCTGCAGCAGGCATGATGCAGGCCTACTAGAGCAAAGGCTTGACTCTGCCCTTGTCTGTCTCTTAAAGGAAACAATCTTTCTAGCTTCTTATTGCACCTAATAAATAGGCTCTAGCTTGCCTCAAACTTGACCCATCATTTCATTAGCCAGAGCTCATACTTGACCTTTATTTCTATCCAAGCTCACTGGCACCAAACCCCTGATTTGAGCGAGAGGCTCACACCAAAATGAAAAATCACCATCATCCAACCTATTTTACAATAAGTGTAGCACCTACCTCGCATTCTTGTGCTCAGTTATAACCCCCAATACCACAATTGCACTCTGCAATTCACCAAACTTAAAGGCAAAGAACCAAGACATTGATAAAGGAAGATAAGGCCTTGTCACTATTTAACCTACTTGAGAAATAGGGAGGTTGGTAGAAGGTCATGAGGGAAAACATTTGAAATTTTGGGACCCACATGCCAAAAAGAGTGTCCACTTTTCTCCTCTGTTAGCAAGTAAAAAAAAAATCTTAACAAAAAAAAAAATTTGCTTTTTGAAAATTTCCACCTTGGGATACCTCTACAGCATTGGCAGGATTCGAACCCTGGCCTGTGAGGGCTGTCCGCACCAAAGGTACAAGACTTACCTTTGAGCTATAGCTCCTTAGTGGTCTAGAGGATTGCAGTAGTAACTATAAGCAACATACAGGCCTTGGTGTCCTTCACTGCGGCTTCCATTGCACATGAAAAGGATGACCATGACATAAGGACAATTTGATAGGCTACTTACATGGAAACCAGTGTGGTCCACTGGGTAAGTGCCTGCCTTCCATGCAGGCAACCAGGGTTCGAATCCCGGGTTCGGCACCAGGTGACTGATGGTGGCAGAGCAGAGGTAAGTTGGAGGTGGGCCTAAATGGCCAATTGGTAAGTAAAATGTGTCTGTGTGTTGTGTAAGAGTGGAAACATGCCTAGTGAATGAGGGATTGCAGATTGGTTGGTAAGTAAAATAGGTGTGGCCTGAACAGAGAGCGGTGAAAGAAAAGGAACAGGTGTTGTGAGGAGGAGGAGCCAAGTCAGAGTGGGTGGGGTCAGAGAGGAGGAGTATAGGAGGAGCCTAGTCAGAGGGGGTGGGGTCAGAGAGGAGGGGAGTATAGGCGGAGCCTGGGCAGAGAGGCGGGGTATAGGAGGAGCCTAGTCAGAGTGGGTGCGGTCAGAGAGGAGGGGTATAGGCAGAGCCTGGGCAGAATGGGTGGTTTCAGAGAGCAGAGGAATAGGTGGAGGAGGATCCTGACTTATTGTGGGGTACTACAAATACTTTTTTACTGCACCCCCCTATACTCTCTGATTTCTGTTGGGAGGGGGCAGTCAAAATTTGGGGGAGCAGTATTAAAAGGTGCTTGGGCGCAACGTGAAGGCGATGAGGTGCACACAATGGCTTGTTTTCCAGGTACTTTTTGAGGGGCTACCATTAGTTTTTATTGCTCTGATCCTCCCTCATGGGGTGTACGCCAAATGGTTAGGGGCAACGGGGGGGCAAGAAGCTGTTTCACAGTTTCTATTAACAACAGGGGTCACCATACGATTCTGCTGCAGTTATGGTATTGAAAGGTAAAACAAGGAGCATTTGGCTGTATTTTTGCAGGTGGGGTGCCCCAAAATGTTACTGCCAGCAGCAGCAGCCCCCTTCCTCCCCACCCTGCAGATTGGTATAGGTACCTTTAGGACATTTCTGTTGAAAACAGAGGCTATAGCGAATCGCGCTACAAAATCCGAGAGCACTAACACTTGCTAAATAAAGGTGGCATCGGAGCATACGAATGAGGCAGGGAGAGGCTACTGTTGCAATTGGTTTGGCGTTCATAGTGAATAACCTCCAGCATGCGAATAGGCAAAAGTGTGAGGATTGGCAGTGTCTGTAGAGAATTTTGGCACGCTCTTCAGTTGATGTTTTCCTCCTTACGTTGGCCATGAACTACAGAGGAAAGGCCTGGCCTTACTGTTGGGCAAAACATGTATTTATGATTTTAAGAAGTGTAGTCTGGCTGTACTGAGAGGGCCTGTACAGTACGGTAAATGCCTGTATACTCCTGCAATGTGCATCCAACTGTCACTTGAGATTGAGCAGCGAACGAAGCAGCTGGGTTACTGACTGAATGTAAATGGAAGGCACATAGGAAGGGTGTTTGTGGTCACTCAAATGATTGAAACCTGGTTGATGCACTACCAAAGCTGGGGTACCAGGGGGGAACATTTGAGGGGTATTGAGATGGTGGTGTCCAGAGGTCAAAATATGTTTCAGAGACACAGAGGTACTGCGGTCCTGGTCCCACATTGGGGGTAGACAAAAGTCCCTGCTAAAGATTTCTGTCCAACTGTTACCCCATTTTGTGAAGCCTGGCTCCCTCTGTAACGATTCCCCAGTGTCTTTCGATCCTACAGATGACTGCAGCAAACTTCCCACATTTTTTCTTGGCCTCATACTCCCAAAGGAGTGCCTGACATTTGCCAGCCTAACGATACTCACATTCTGGGAAAAACCTCACTAACTATGCATATTTATCTACCACACATGGCAAATCCTTACAATTGCAGAACATCATATCGCACTTGTCATCTTTGAGGTACTCTAAGTATTTGGATTTGAGGGAAATATTCATCCTTGCTTGCTCTCTCCCATCTGAAGTCTATGGTGCTGCTGTTCCTTTCTCACATGTCCCTTCAAATAGACAAGTGACACACAGACTCAATCACTCAGCAAACATATATGCTTTGACGTTTTCATCTTGCTGTTTACCTTCCAAATATTCCCCCTTCACCACAAATACAGGCCTGCCATTCCTCATCCCCTCAGTCGAAGCAGTCCTTCACTCCTTAGGCCCTGCAAGACCACCATGAACAAGAATCATGTCAGCAAGCAGAAGAAAAGCCTCAGTGTGCTCTTTTGTTCATACTGCTGCCCTCTAGTAACACTTCATGGCAACTGCAGCATAAGAATGGGACTGAGAAGAGGGCTGTCCTATGCAAATAATATCCTCCCATGCATACTTTCTTCTGAGACGGTCGGCGGCTTGTGGCGTGATACCTCCTCCAACATATGGTCTTCAACCACATTTTAAAAAAGCCCACCTGCCTTAGACGAAGGATTTTGCCACTCGAAGGAAGCACATGGGGACATCACCCTCATTTAGCAGGGTCCTAAATTGCCTGCTGTCAGCCTGTATACAGAACAAGGGCGTTCGTGGGCGTTCGTGAGCGTTCCTCAAAGGAAGGAGGTGGGTGATTAAATCACAGTGCCAGGGCAGGCCCAGGGCAGGCCCAGCCCAGCCCAGCCCAGCCCAGCCCAGCCCGGCACAGCGCACTGCTGTGGAGGTCCATTCCTTCACATCCTGCAGCAGGCATGATGCAGGCCTACTAGAGCAAAGGCTTGACTCTGCCCTTGTCTGTCTCTTAAAGGAAACAATCTTTCTAGCTTCTTATTGCACCTAATAAATAGGCTCTAGCTTGCCTCAAACTTGACCCATCATTTCATTAGCCAGAGCTCATACTTGACCTTTATTTCTATCCAAGCTCACTGGCACCAAACCCCTGATTTGAGCGAGAGGCTCACACCAAAATGAAAAATCACCATCATCCAACCTATTTTACAATAAGTGTAGCACCTACCTCGCATTCTTGTGCTCAGTTATAACCCCCAATACCACAATTGCACTCTGCAATTCACCAAACTTAAAGGCAAAGAACCAAGACATTGATAAAGGAAGATAAGGCCTTGTCACTATTTAACCTACTTGAGAAATAGGGAGGTTGGTAGAAGGTCATGAGGGAAAACATTTGAAATTTTGGGACCCACATGCCAAAAAGAGTGTCCACTTTTCTCCTCTGTTAGCAAGTAAAAAAAAAATCTTAACAAAAAAAAAAATTTGCTTTTTGAAAATTTCCACCTTGGGATACCTCTACAGCATTGGCAGGATTCGAACCCTGGCCTGTGAGGGCTGTCCGCACCAAAGGTACAAGACTTACCTTTGAGCTATAGCTCCTTAGTGGTCTAGAGGATTGCAGTAGTAACTATAAGCAACATACAGGCCTTGGTGTCCTTCACTGCGGCTTCCATTGCACATGAAAAGGATGACCATGACATAAGGACAATTTGATAGGCTACTTACATGGAAACCAGTGTGGTCCACTGGGTAAGTGCCTGCCTTCCATGCAGGCAACCAGGGTTCGAATCCCGGGTTCGGCACCAGGTGACTGATGGTGGCAGAGCAGAGGTAAGTTGGAGGTGGGCCTAAATGGCCAATTGGTAAGTAAAATGTGTCTGTGTGTTGTGTAAGAGTGGAAACATGCCTAGTGAATGAGGGATTGCAGATTGGTTGGTAAGTAAAATAGGTGTGGCCTGAACAGAGAGCGGTGAAAGAAAAGGAACAGGTGTTGTGAGGAGGAGGAGCCAAGTCAGAGTGGGTGGGGTCAGAGAGGAGGAGTATAGGAGGAGCCTAGTCAGAGGGGGTGGGGTCAGAGAGGAGGGGAGTATAGGCGGAGCCTGGGCAGAGAGGCGGGGTATAGGAGGAGCCTAGTCAGAGTGGGTGCGGTCAGAGAGGAGGGGTATAGGCAGAGCCTGGGCAGAATGGGTGGTTTCAGAGAGCAGAGGAATAGGTGGAGGAGGATCCTGACTTATTGTGGGGTACTACAAATACTTTTTTACTGCACCCCCCTATACTCTCTGATTTCTGTTGGGAGGGGGCAGTCAAAATTTGGGGGAGCAGTATTAAAAGGTGCTTGGGCGCAACGTGAAGGCGATGAGGTGCACACAATGGCTTGTTTTCCAGGTACTTTTTGAGGGGCTACCATTAGTTTTTATTGCTCTGATCCTCCCTCATGGGGTGTACGCCAAATGGTTAGGGGCAACGGGGGGGCAAGAAGCTGTTTCACAGTTTCTATTAACAACAGGGGTCACCATACGATTCTGCTGCAGTTATGGTATTGAAAGGTAAAACAAGGAGCATTTGGCTGTATTTTTGCAGGTGGGGTGCCCCAAAATGTTACTGCCAGCAGCAGCAGCCCCCTTCCTCCCCACCCTGCAGATTGGTATAGGTACCTTTAGGACATTTCTGTTGAAAACAGAGGCTATAGCGAATCGCGCTACAAAATCCGAGAGCACTAACACTTGCTAAATAAAGGTGGCATCGGAGCATACGAATGAGGCAGGGAGAGGCTACTGTTGCAATTGGTTTGGCGTTCATAGTGAATAACCTCCAGCATGCGAATAGGCAAAAGTGTGAGGATTGGCAGTGTCTGTAGAGAATTTTGGCACGCTCTTCAGTTGATGTTTTCCTCCTTACGTTGGCCATGAACTACAGAGGAAAGGCCTGGCCTTACTGTTGGGCAAAACATGTATTTATGATTTTAAGAAGTGTAGTCTGGCTGTACTGAGAGGGCCTGTACAGTACGGTAAATGCCTGTATACTCCTGCAATGTGCATCCAACTGTCACTTGAGATTGAGCAGCGAACGAAGCAGCTGGGTTACTGACTGAATGTAAATGGAAGGCACATAGGAAGGGTGTTTGTGGTCACTCAAATGATTGAAACCTGGTTGATGCACTACCAAAGCTGGGGTACCAGGGGGGAACATTTGAGGGGTATTGAGATGGTGGTGTCCAGAGGTCAAAATATGTTTCAGAGACACAGAGGTACTGCGGTCCTGGTCCCACATTGGGGGTAGACAAAAGTCCCTGCTAAAGATTTCTGTCCAACTGTTACCCCATTTTGTGAAGCCTGGCTCCCTCTGTAACGATTCCCCAGTGTCTTTCGATCCTACAGATGACTGCAGCAAACTTCCCACATTTTTTCTTGGCCTCATACTCCCAAAGGAGTGCCTGACATTTGCCAGCCTAACGATACTCACATTCTGGGAAAAACCTCACTAACTATGCATATTTATCTACCACACATGGCAAATCCTTACAATTGCAGAACATCATATCGCACTTGTCATCTTTGAGGTACTCTAAGTATTTGGATTTGAGGGAAATATTCATCCTTGCTTGCTCTCTCCCATCTGAAGTCTATGGTGCTGCTGTTCCTTTCTCACATGTCCCTTCAAATAGACAAGTGACACACAGACTCAATCACTCAGCAAACATATATGCTTTGACGTTTTCATCTTGCTGTTTACCTTCCAAATATTCCCCCTTCACCACAAATACAGGCCTGCCATTCCTCATCCCCTCAGTCGAAGCAGTCCTTCACTCCTTAGGCCCTGCAAGACCACCATGAACAAGAATCATGTCAGCAAGCAGAAGAAAAGCCTCAGTGTGCTCTTTTGTTCATACTGCTGCCCTCTAGTAACACTTCATGGCAACTGCAGCATAAGAATGGGACTGAGAAGAGGGCTGTCCTATGCAAATAATATCCTCCCATGCATACTTTCTTCTGAGACGGTCGGCGGCTTGTGGCGTGATACCTCCTCCAACATATGGTCTTCAACCACATTTTAAAAAAGCCCACCTGCCTTAGACGAAGGATTTTGCCACTCGAAGGAAGCACATGGGGACATCACCCTCATTTAGCAGGGTCCTAAATTGCCTGCTGTCAGCCTGTATACAGAACAAGGGCGTTCGTGGGCGTTCGTGAGCGTTCCTCAAAGGAAGGAGGTGGGTGATTAAATCACAGTGCCAGGGCAGGCCCAGGGCAGGCCCAGCCCAGCCCAGCCCGGCACAGCGCACTGCTGTGGAGGTCCATTCCTTCACATCCTGCAGCAGGCATGATGCAGGCCTACTAGAGCAAAGGCTTGACTCTGCCCTTGTCTGTCTCTTAAAGGAAACAATCTTTCTAGCTTCTTATTGCACCTAATAAATAGGCTCTAGCTTGCCTCAAACTTGACCCATCATTTCATTAGCCAGAGCTCATACTTGACCTTTATTTCTATCCAAGCTCACTGGCACCAAACCCCTGATTTGAGCGAGAGGCTCACACCAAAATGAAAAATCACCATCATCCAACCTATTTTACAATAAGTGTAGCACCTACCTCGCATTCTTGTGCTCAGTTATAACCCCCAATACCACAATTGCACTCTGCAATTCACCAAACTTAAAGGCAAAGAACCAAGACATTGATAAAGGAAGATAAGGCCTTGTCACTATTTAACCTACTTGAGAAATAGGGAGGTTGGTAGAAGGTCATGAGGGAAAACATTTGAAATTTTGGGACACACATGCCAAAAAGAGTGTCCACTTTTCTCCTCTGTTAGCAAGTAAAAAAAAAATCTTAACAAAAAAAAAAATTTGCTTTTTGAAAATTTCCACCTTGGGATACCTCTACAGCATTGGCAGGATTCGAACCCTGGCCTGTGAGGGCTGTCCGCACCAAAGGTACAAGACTTACCTTTGAGCTATAGCTCCTTAGTGGTCTAGAGGATTGCAGTAGTAACTATAAGCAACATACAGGCCTTGGTGTCCTTCACTGCGGCTTCCATTGCACATGAAAAGGATGACCATGACATAAGGACAATTTGATAGGCTACTTACATGGAAACCAGTGTGGTCCACTGGGTAAGTGCCTGCCTTCCATGCAGGCAACCAGGGTTCGAATCCCGGGTTCGGCACCAGGTGACTGATGGTGGCAGAGCAGAGGTAAGTTGGAGGTGGGCCTAAATGGCCAATTGGTAAGTAAAATGTGTCTGTGTGTTGTGTAAGAGTGGAAACATGCCTAGTGAATGAGGGATTGCAGATTGGTTGGTAAGTAAAATAGGTGTGGCCTGAACAGAGAGCGGTGAAAGAAAAGGAACAGGTGTTGTGAGGAGGAGGAGCCAAGTCAGAGTGGGTGGGGTCAGAGAGGAGGAGTATAGGAGGAGCCTAGTCAGAGGGGGTGGGGTCAGAGAGGAGGGGAGTATAGGCGGAGCCTGGGCAGAGAGGCGGGGTATAGGAGGAGCCTAGTCAGAGTGGGTGCGGTCAGAGAGGAGGGGTATAGGCAGAGCCTGGGCAGAATGGGTGGTTTCAGAGAGCAGAGGAATAGGTGGAGGAGGATCCTGACTTATTGTGGGGTACTACAAATACTTTTTTACTGCACCCCCCTATACTCTCTGATTTCTGTTGGGAGGGGGCAGTCAAAATTTGGGGGAGCAGTATTAAAAGGTGCTTGGGCGCAACGTGAAGGCGATGAGGTGCACACAATGGCTTGTTTTCCAGGTACTTTTTGAGGGGCTACCATTAGTTTTTATTGCTCTGATCCTCCCTCATGGGGTGTACGCCAAATGGTTAGGGGCAACGGGGGGGCAAGAAGCTGTTTCACAGTTTCTATTAACAACAGGGGTCACCATACGATTCTGCTGCAGTTATGGTATTGAAAGGTAAAACAAGGAGCATTTGGCTGTATTTTTGCAGGTGGGGTGCCCCAAAATGTTACTGCCAGCAGCAGCAGCCCCCTTCCTCCCCACCCTGCAGATTGGTATAGGTACCTTTAGGACATTTCTGTTGAAAACAGAGGCTATAGCGAATCGCGCTACAAAATCCGAGAGCACTAACACTTGCTAAATAAAGGTGGCATCGGAGCATACGAATGAGGCAGGGAGAGGCTACTGTTGCAATTGGTTTGGCGTTCATAGTGAATAACCTCCAGCATGCGAATAGGCAAAAGTGTGAGGATTGGCAGTGTCTGTAGAGAATTTTGGCACGCTCTTCAGTTGATGTTTTCCTCCTTACGTTGGCCATGAACTACAGAGGAAAGGCCTGGCCTTACTGTTGGGCAAAACATGTATTTATGATTTTAAGAAGTGTAGTCTGGCTGTACTGAGAGGGCCTGTACAGTACGGTAAATGCCTGTATACTCCTGCAATGTGCATCCAACTGTCACTTGAGATTGAGCAGCGAACGAAGCAGCTGGGTTACTGACTGAATGTAAATGGAAGGCACATAGGAAGGGTGTTTGTGGTCACTCAAATGATTGAAACCTGGTTGATGCACTACCAAAGCTGGGGTACCAGGGGGGAACATTTGAGGGGTATTGAGATGGTGGTGTCCAGAGGTCAAAATATGTTTCAGAGACACAGAGGTACTGCGGTCCTGGTCCCACATTGGGGGTAGACAAAAGTCCCTGCTAAAGATTTCTGTCCAACTGTTACCCCATTTTGTGAAGCCTGGCTCCCTCTGTAACGATTCCCCAGTGTCTTTCGATCCTACAGATGACTGCAGCAAACTTCCCACATTTTTTCTTGGCCTCATACTCCCAAAGGAGTGCCTGACATTTGCCAGCCTAACGATACTCACATTCTGGGAAAAACCTCACTAACTATGCATATTTATCTACCACACATGGCAAATCCTTACAATTGCAGAACATCATATCGCACTTGTCATCTTTGAGGTACTCTAAGTATTTGGATTTGAGGGAAATATTCATCCTTGCTTGCTCTCTCCCATCTGAAGTCTATGGTGCTGCTGTTCCTTTCTCACATGTCCCTTCAAATAGACAAGTGACACACAGACTCAATCACTCAGCAAACATATATGCTTTGACGTTTTCATCTTGCTGTTTACCTTCCAAATATTCCCCCTTCACCACAAATACAGGCCTGCCATTCCTCATCCCCTCAGTCGAAGCAGTCCTTCACTCCTTAGGCCCTGCAAGACCACCATGAACAAGAATCATGTCAGCAAGCAGAAGAAAAGCCTCAGTGTGCTCTTTTGTTCATACTGCTGCCCTCTAGTAACACTTCATGGCAACTGCAGCATAAGAATGGGACTGAGAAGAGGGCTGTCCTATGCAAATAATATCCTCCCATGCATACTTTCTTCTGAGACGGTCGGCGGCTTGTGGCGTGATACCTCCTCCAACATATGGTCTTCAACCACATTTTAAAAAAGCCCACCTGCCTTAGACGAAGGATTTTGCCACTCGAAGGAAGCACATGGGGACATCACCCTCATTTAGCAGGGTCCTAAATTGCCTGCTGTCAGCCTGTATACAGAACAAGGGCGTTCGTGGGCGTTCGTGAGCGTTCCTCAAAGGAAGGAGGTGGGTGATTAAATCACAGTGCCAGGGCAGGCCCAGGCCCAGCCCAGCCCAGCCCAGCCCAGCCCAGCCCAGCCCAGCCCAGCCCAGCCCGGCACAGCGCACTGCTGTGGAGGTCCATTCCTTCACATCCTGCAGCAGGCATGATGCAGGCCTACTAGAGCAAAGGCTTGACTCTGCCCTTGTCTGTCTCTTAAAGGAAACAATCTTTCTAGCTTCTTATTGCACCTAATAAATAGGCTCTAGCTTGCCTCAAACTTGACCCATCATTTCATTAGCCAGAGCTCATACTTGACCTTTATTTCTATCCAAGCTCACTGGCACCAAACCCCTGATTTGAGCGAGAGGCTCACACCAAAATGAAAAATCACCATCATCCAACCTATTTTACAATAAGTGTAGCACCTACCTCGCATTCTTGTGCTCAGTTATAACCCTCAATACCACAATTGCACTCTGCAATTCACCAAACTTAAAGGCAAAGAACCAAGACATTGATAAAGGAAGATAAGGCCTTGTCACTATTTAACCTACTTGAGAAATAGGGAGGTTGGTAGAAGGTCATGAGGGAAAACATTTGAAATTTTGGGACACACATGCCAAAAAGAGTGTCCACTTTTCTCCTCTGTTAGCAAGTAAAAAAAAATCTTAACAAAAAAAAAAAATTTGCTTTTTGAAAATTTCCACCTTGGGATACCTCTACAGCATTGGCAGGATTCGAACCCTGGCCTGTGAGGGCTGTCCGCACCAAAGGTACAAGACTTACCTTTGAGCTATAGCTCCTTAGTGGTCTAGAGGATTGCAGTAGTAACTATAAGCAACATACAGGCCTTGGTGTCCTTCCCTGCGGCTTCCATTGCACATGAAAAGGATGACCATGACATAAGGACAATTTGATAGGCTACTTACATGGAAACCAGTGTGGTCCAGTGGGTAAGTGCCTGCCTTCCATGCAGGCAACCAGGGTTCGAATCCCGGGTTCGGCACCAGGTGACTGATGGTGGCAGAGCAGAGGTAAGTTGGAGGTGGGCCTAAATGGCCAATTGGTAAGTAAAATGTGTCTGTGTGTTGTGTAAGAGTGGAAACATGCCTAGTGAATGAGGGATTGCAGATTGGTTGGTAAGTAAAATAGGTGTGGCCTGAACAGAGAGCGGTGAAAGAAAAGGAACAGGTGTTGTGAGGAGGAGGAGCCAAGTCAGAGTGGGTGGGGTCAGAGAGGAGGAGTATAGGAGGAGCTGGGTCAGAGTGGGTGGGGTTAGAGAGGAGGGGTTCAGGAGGAGCCTAGTCAGAGGGGGTGGGGTCAGAGAGGAGGGGAGTATAGGCGGAGCCTGGGCAGAGAGGCAGGGTATAGGAGGAGCCTAGTCAGAGTGGGTGCGGTCAGAGAGGAGGGGTATAGGCAGAGCCTGGGCAGAATGGGTGGTTTCAGAGAGCAGAGGAATAGGTGGAGGAGGATCCTGACTTATTGTGGGGTACTACAAATACTTTTTTACTGCACCCCCCTATACTCTCTGATTTCTGTTGGGAGGGGGCAGTCAAAATTTGGGGGAGCAGTATTAAAAGGTGCTTGGGCGCAACGTGAAGGCGATGAGGTGCACACAATGGCTTGTTTTCCAGGTACTTTTTGAGGGGCTACCATTAGTTTTTATTGCTCTGATCCTCCCTCATGGGGTGTACGCCAAATGGTTAGGGGCAACGGGGGGGCAAGAAGCTGTTTCACAGTTTCTATTAACAACAGGGGTCACCATACGATTCTGCTGCAGTTATGGTATTGAAAGGTAAAACAAGGAGCATTTGGCTGTATTTTTGCAGGTGGGGTGCCCCAAAATGTTACTGCCAGCAGCAGCAGCCCCCTTCCTCCCCACCCTGCAGATTGGTATAGGTACCTTTAGGACATTTCTGTTGAAAACAGAGGCTATAGCGAATCGCGCTACAAAATCCGAGAGCACTAACACTTGCTAAATAAAGGTGGCATCGGAGCATACGAATGAGGCAGGGAGAGGCTACTGTTGCAATTGGTTTGGCGTTCATAGTGAATAACCTCCAGCATGCGAATAGGCAAAAGTGTGAGGATTGGCAGTGTCTGTAGAGAATTTTGGCACGCTCTTCAGTTGATGTTTTCCTCCTTACGTTGGCCATGAACTACAGAGGAAAGGCCTGGCCTTACTGTTGGGCAAAACATGTATTTATGATTTTAAGAAGTGTAGTCTGGCTGTACTGAGAGGGCCTGTACAGTACGGTAAATGCCTGTATACTCCTGCAATGTGCATCCAACTGTCACTTGAGATTGAGCAGCGAACGAAGCAGCTGGGTTACTGACTGAATGTAAATGGAAGGCACATAGGAAGGGTGTTTGTGGTCACTCAAATGATTGAAACCTGGTTGATGCACTACCAAAGCTGGGGTACCAGGGGGGAACATTTGAGGGGTATTGAGATGGTGGTGTCCAGAGGTCAAAATATGTTTCAGAGACACAGAGGTACTGCGGTCCTGGTCCCACATTGGGGGTAGACAAAAGTCCCTGCTAAAGATTTCTGTCCAACTGTTACCCCATTTTGTGAAGCCTGGCTCCCTCTGTAACGATTCCCCAGTGTCTTTCGATCCTACAGATGACTGCAGCAAACTTCCCACATTTTTTCTTGGCCTCATACTCCCAAAGGAGTGCCTGACATTTGCCAGCCTAACGATACTCACATTCTGGGAAAAACCTCACTAACTATGCATATTTATCTACCACACATGGCAAATCCTTACAATTGCAGAACATCATATCGCACTTGTCATCTTTGAGGTACTCTAAGTATTTGGATTTGAGGGAAATATTCATCCTTGCTTGCTCTCTCCCATCTGAAGTCTATGGTGCTGCTGTTCCTTTCTCACATGTCCCTTCAAATAGACAAGTGACACACAGACTCAATCACTCAGCAAACATATATGCTTTGACGTTTTCATCTTGCTGTTTACCTTCCAAATATTCCCCCTTCACCACAAATACAGGCCTGCCATTCCTCATCCCCTCAGTCGAAGCAGTCCTTCACTCCTTAGGCCCTGCAAGACCACCATGAACAAGAATCATGTCAGCAAGCAGAAGAAAAGCCTCAGTGTGCTCTTTTGTTCATACTGCTGCCCTCTAGTAACACTTCATGGCAACTGCAGCATAAGAATGGGACTGAGAAGAGGGCTGTCCTATGCAAATAATATCCTCCCATGCATACTTTCTTCTGAGACGGTCGGCGGCTTGTGGCGTGATACCTCCTCCAACATATGGTCTTCAACCACATTTTAAAAAAGCCCACCTGCCTTAGACGAAGGATTTTGCCACTCGAAGGAAGCACATGGGGACATCACCCTCATTTAGCAGGGTCCTAAATTGCCTGCTGTCAGCCTGTATACAGAACAAGGGCGTTCGTGGGCGTTCGTGAGCGTTCCTCAAAGGAAGGAGGTGGGTGATTAAATCACAGTGCCAGGGCAGGCCCAGGGCAGGCCCAGCCCAGCCCAGCCCAGCCCAGCCCGGCACAGCGCACTGCTGTGGAGGTCCATTCCTTCACATCCTGCAGCAGGCATGATGCAGGCCTACTAGAGCAAAGGCTTGACTCTGCCCTTGTCTGTCTCTTAAAGGAAACAATCTTTCTAGCTTCTTATTGCACCTAATAAATAGGCTCTAGCTTGCCTCAAACTTGACCCATCATTTCATTAGCCAGAGCTCATACTTGACCTTTATTTCTATCCAAGCTCACTGGCACCAAACCCCTGATTTGAGCGAGAGGCTCACACCAAAATGAAAAATCACCATCATCCAACCTATTTTACAATAAGTGTAGCACCTACCTCGCATTCTTGTGCTCAGTTATAACCCTCAATACCACAATTGCACTCTGCAATTCACCAAACTTAAAGGCAAAGAACCAAGACATTGATAAAGGAAGATAAGGCCTTGTCCCTATTTAACCTACTTGAGAAATAGGGAGGTTGGTAGAAGGTCATGAGGGAAAACATTTGAAATTTTGGGACACACATGCCAAAAAGAGTGTCCACTTTTCTCCTCTGTTAGCAAGTAAAAAAAAATCTTAACAAAAAAAAAAAATTTGCTTTTTGAAAATTTCCACCTTGGGATACCTCTACAGCATTGGCAGGATTCGAACCCTGGCCTGTGAGGGCTGTCCGCACCAAAGGTACAAGACTTACCTTTGAGCTATAGCTCCTTAGTGGTCTAGAGGATTGCAGTAGTAACTATAAGCAACATACAGGCCTTGGTGTCCTTCACTGCGGCTTCCATTGCACATGAAAAGGATGACCATGACATAAGGACAATTTGATAGGCTACTTACATGGAAACCAGTGTGGTCCAGTGGGTAAGTGCCTGCCTTCCATGCAGGCAACCAGGGTTCGAATCCCGGGTTCGGCACCAGGTGACTGATGGTGGCAGAGCAGAGGTAAGTTGGAGGTGGGCCTAAATGGCCAATTGGTAAGTAAAATGTGTCTGTGTGTTGTGTAAGAGTGGAAACATGCCTAGTGAATGAGGGATTGCAGATTGGTTGGTAAGTAAAATAGGTGTGGCCTGAACAGAGAGCGGTGAAAGAAAAGGAACAGGTGTTGTGAGGAGGAGGAGCCAAGTCAGAGTGGGTGGGGTCAGAGAGGAGGAGTATAGGAGGAGCCTAGTCAGAGGGGGTGGGGTCAGAGAGGAGGGGAGTATAGGCGGAGCCTGGGCAGAGAGGCGGGGTATAGGAGGAGCCTAGTCAGAGTGGGTGCGGTTAGAGAGGAGGGGAGTATAGGCAGAGCCTGGGCAGAATCGGTGGTTTCAGAGAGCAGAGGAATAGGTGGAGGAGGATCCTGACTTATTGTGGGGTACTACAAATACTTTTTTACTGCACCCCCCTATACTCTCTGATTTCTGTTGGGAGGGGGCAGTCAAAATTTGGGGGAGCAGTATTAAAAGGTGCTTGGGCGCAACGTGAAGGCGATGAGGTGCACACAATGGCTTGTTTTCCAGGTACTTTTTGAGGGGCTACCATTAGTTTTTATTGCTCTGATCCTCCCTCATGGGGTGTACGCCAAATGGTTAGGGGCAACGGGGGGGCAAGAAGCTGTTTCACAGTTTCTATTAACAACAGGGGTCACCATACGATTCTGCTGCAGTTATGGTATTGAAAGGTAAAACAAGGAGCATTTGGCTGTATTTTTGCAGGTGGGGTGCCCCAAAATGTTACTGCCAGCAGCAGCAGCCCCCTTCCTCCCCACCCTGCAGATTGGTATAGGTACCTTTAGGACATTTCTGTTGAAAACAGAGGCTATAGCGAATCGCGCTACAAAATCCGAGAGCACTAACACTTGCTAAATAAAGGTGGCATCGGAGCATACGAATGAGGCAGGGAGAGGCTACTGTTGCAATTGGTTTGGCGTTCATAGTGAATAACCTCCAGCATGCGAATAGGCAAAAGTGTGAGGATTGGCAGTGTCTGTAGAGAATTTTGGCACGCTCTTTAGTTGATGTTTTCCTCCTTACGTTGGCCATGAACTACAGAGGAAAGGCCTGGCCTTACTGTTGGGCAAAACATGTATTTATGATTTTAAGAAGTGTAGTCTGGCTGTACTGAGAGGGCCTGTACAGTACGGTAAATGCCTGTATACTCCTGCAATGTGCATCCAACTGTCACTTGAGATTGAGCAGCGAACGAAGCAGCTGGGTTACTGACTGAATGTAAATGGAAGGCACATAGGAAGGGTGTTTGTGGTCACTCAAATGATTGAAACCTGGTTGATGCACTACCAAAGCTGGGGTACCAGGGGGGAACATTTGAGGGGTATTGAGATGGTGGTGTCCAGAGGTCAAAATATGTTTCAGAGACACAGAGGTACTGCGGTCCTGGTCCCACATTGGGGGTAGACAAAAGTCCCTGCTAAAGATTTCTGTCCAACTGTTACCCCATTTTGTGAAGCCTGGCTCCCTCTGTAACGATTCCCCAGTGTCTTTCGATCCTACAGATGACTGCAGCAAACTTCCCACATTTTTTCTTGGCCTCATACTCCCAAAGGAGTGCCTGACATTTGCCAGCCTAACGATACTCACATTCTGGGAAAAACCTCACTAACTATGCATATTTATCTACCACACATGGCAAATCCTTACAATTGCAGAACATCATATCGCACTTGTCATCTTTGAGGTACTCTAAGTATTTGGATTTGAGGGAAATATTCATCCTTGCTTGCTCTCTCCCATCTGAAGTCTATGGTGCTGCTGTTCCTTTCTCACATGTCCCTTCAAATAGACAAGTGACACACAGACTCAATCACTCAGCAAACATATATGCTTTGACGTTTTCATCTTGCTGTTTACCTTCCAAATATTCCCCCTTCACCACAAATACAGGCCTGCCATTCCTCATCCCCTCAGTCGAAGCAGTCCTTCACTCCTTAGGCCCTGCAAGACCACCATGAACAAGAATCATGTCAGCAAGCAGAAGAAAAGCCTCAGTGTGCTCTTTTGTTCATACTGCTGCCCTCTAGTAACACTTCATGGCAACTGCAGCATAAGAATGGGACTGAGAAGAGGGCTGTCCTATGCAAATAATATCCTCCCATGCATACTTTCTTCTGAGACGGTCGGCGGCTTGTGGCGTGATACCTCCTCCAACATATGGTCTTCAACCACATTTTAAAAAAGCCCACCTGCCTTAGACGAAGGATTTTGCCACTCGAAGGAAGCACATGGGGACATCACCCTCATTTAGCAGGGTCCTAAATTGCCTGCTGTCAGCCTGTATACAGAACAAGGGCGTTCGTGGGCGTTCGTGAGCGTTCCTCAAAGGAAGGAGGTGGGTGATTAAATCACAGTGCCAGGGCAGGCCCAGGCCCAGCCCAGCCCAGCCCAGCCCAGCCCAGCCCAGCCCAGCCCAGCCCAGCCCAGCCCGGCACAGCGCAGCGCACTGCTGTGGAGGTCCATTCCTTCACATCCTGCAGCAGGCATGATGCAGGCCTACTAGAGCAAAGGCTTGACTCTGCCCTTGTCTGTCTCTTAAAGGAAACAATCTTTCTAGCTTCTTATTGCACCTAATAAATAGGCTCTAGCTTGCCTCAAACTTGACCCATCATTTCATTAGCCAGAGCTCATACTTGACCTTTATTTCTATCCAAGCTCACTGGCACCAAACCCCTGATTTGAGCGAGAGGCTCACACCAAAATGAAAAATCACCATCATCCAACCTATTTTACAATAAGTGTAGCACCTACCTCGCATTCTTGTGCTCAGTTATAACCCCCAATACCACAATTGCACTCTGCAATTCACCAAACTTAAAGGCAAAGAACCAAGACATTGATAAAGGAAGATAAGGCCTTGTCACTATTTAACCTACTTGAGAAATAGGGAGGTTGGTAGAAGGTCATGAGGGAAAACATTTGAAATTTTGGGACACACATGCCAAAAAGAGTGTCCACTTTTCTCCTCTGTTAGCAAGTAAAAAAAAAATCTTAACAAAAAAAAAAAAATTGCTTTTTGAAAATTTCCACCTTGGGATACCTCTACAGCATTGGCAGGATTCGAACCCTGGCCTGTGAGGGCTGTCCGCACCAAAGGTACAAGACTTACCTTTGAGCTATAGCTCCTTAGTGGTCTAGAGGATTGCAGTAGTAACTATAAGCAACATACAGGCCTTGGTGTCCTTCACTGCGGCTTCCATTGCACATGAAAAGGATGACCATGACATAAGGACAATTTGATAGGCTACTTACATGGAAACCAGTGTGGTCCACTGGGTAAGTGCCTGCCTTCCATGCAGGCAACCAGGGTTCGAATCCCGGGTTCGGCACCAGGTGACTGATGGTGGCAGAGCAGAGGTAAGTTGGAGGTGGGCCTAAATGGCCAATTGGTAAGTAAAATGTGTCTGTGTGTTGTGTAAGAGTGGAAACATGCCTAGTGAATGAGGGATTGCAGATTGGTTGGTAAGTAAAATAGGTGTGGCCTGAACAGAGAGCGGTGAAAGAAAAGGAACAGGTGTTGTGAGGAGGAGGAGCCAAGTCAGAGTGGGTGGGGTCAGAGAGGAGGAGTATAGGAGGAGCCTAGTCAGAGGGGGTGGGGTCAGAGAGGAGGGGAGTATAGGCGGAGCCTGGGCAGAGAGGCGGGGTATAGGAGGAGCCTAGTCAGAGTGGGTGCGGTCAGAGAGGAGGGGTATAGGCAGAGCCTGGGCAGAATGGGTGGTTTCAGAGAGCAGAGGAATAGGTGGAGGAGGATCCTGACTTATTGTGGGGTACTACAAATACTTTTTTACTGCACCCCCCTATACTCTCTGATTTCTGTTGGGAGGGGGCAGTCAAAATTTGGGGGAGCAGTATTAAAAGGTGCTTGGGCGCAACGTGAAGGCGATGAGGTGCACACAATGGCTTGTTTTCCAGGTACTTTTTGAGGGGCTACCATTAGTTTTTATTGCTCTGATCCTCCCTCATGGGGTGTACGCCAAATGGTTAGGGGCAACGGGGGGGCAAGAAGCTGTTTCACAGTTTCTATTAACAACAGGGGTCACCATACGATTCTGCTGCAGTTATGGTATTGAAAGGTAAAACAAGGAGCATTTGGCTGTATTTTTGCAGGTGGGGTGCCCCAAAATGTTACTGCCAGCAGCAGCAGCCCCCTTCCTCCCCACCCTGCAGATTGGTATAGGTACCTTTAGGACATTTCTGTTGAAAACAGAAGCTATAGCGAATCGCGCTACAAAATCCGAGAGCACTAACACTTGCTAAATAAAGGTGGCATCGGAGCATACGAATGAGGCAGGGAGAGGCTACTGTTGCAATTGGTTTGGCGTTCATAGTGAATAACCTCCAGCATGCGAATAGGCAAAAGTGTGAGGATTGGCAGTGTCTGTAGAGAATTTTGGCACGCTCTTCAGTTGATGTTTTCCTCCTTACGTTGGCCATGAACTACAGAGGAAAGGCCTGGCCTTACTGTTGGGCAAAACATGTATTTATGATTTTAAGAAGTGTAGTCTGGCTGTACTGAGAGGGCCTGTACAGTACGGTAAATGCCTGTATACTCCTGCAATGTGCATCCAACTGTCACTTGAGATTGAGCAGCGAACGAAGCAGCTGGGTTACTGACTGAATGTAAATGGAAGGCACATAGGAAGGGTGTTTGTGGTCACTCAAATGATTGAAACCTGGTTGATGCACTACCAAAGCTGGGGTACCAGGGGGGAACATTTGAGGGGTATTGAGATGGTGGTGTCCAGAGGTCAAAATATGTTTCAGAGACACAGAGGTACTGCGGTCCTGGTCCCACATTGGGGGTAGACAAAAGTCCCTGCTAAAGATTTCTGTCCAACTGTTACCCCATTTTGTGAAGCCTGGCTCCCTCTGTAACGATTCCCCAGTGTCTTTCGATCCTACAGATGACTGCAGCAAACTTCCCACATTTTTTCTTGGCCTCATACTCCCAAAGGAGTGCCTGACATTTGCCAGCCTAACGATACTCACATTCTGGGAAAAACCTCACTAACTATGCATATTTATCTACCACACATGGCAAATCCTTACAATTGCAGAACATCATATCGCACTTGTCATCTTTGAGGTACTCTAAGTATTTGGATTTGAGGGAAATATTCATCCTTGCTTGCTCTCTCCCATCTGAAGTCTATGGTGCTGCTGTTCCTTTCTCACATGTCCCTTCAAATAGACAAGTGACACACAGACTCAATCACTCAGCAAACATATATGCTTTGACGTTTTCATCTTGCTGTTTACCTTCCAAATATTCCCCCTTCACCACAAATACAGGCCTGCCATTCCTCATCCCCTCAGTCGAAGCAGTCCTTCACTCCTTAGGCCCTGCAAGACCACCATGAACAAGAATCATGTCAGCAAGCAGAAGAAAAGCCTCAGTGTGCTCTTTTGTTCATACTGCTGCCCTCTAGTAACACTTCATGGCAACTGCAGCATAAGAATGGGACTGAGAAGAGGGCTGTCCTATGCAAATAATATCCTCCCATGCATACTTTCTTCTGAGACGGTCGGCGGCTTGTGGCGTGATACCTCCTCCAACATATGGTCTTCAACCACATTTTAAAAAAGCCCACCTGCCTTAGACGAAGGATTTTGCCACTCGAAGGAAGCACATGGGGACATCACCCTCATTTAGCAGGGTCCTAAATTGCCTGCTGTCAGCCTGTATACAGAACAAGGGCGTTTGTGGGCGTTCGTGAGCGTTCCTCAAAGGAAGGAGGTGGGTGATTAAATCACAGTGCCAGGGCAGGCCCAGCCCAGCCCAGCCCAGCCCAGCCCAGCCCAGCCCAGCCCAGCCCAGCCCAGCCCAGCCCAGCCCAGCCCAGCCCAGCCCGGCACAGCGCACTGCTGTGGAGGTCCATTCCTTCACATCCTGCAGCAGGCATGATGCAGGCCTACTAGAGCAAAGGCTTGACTCTGCCCTTGTCTGTCTCTTAAAGGAAACAATCTTTCTAGCTTCTTATTGCACCTAATAAATAGGCTCTAGCTTGCCTCAAACTTGACCCATCATTTCATTAGCCAGAGCTCATACTTGACCTTTATTTCTATCCAAGCTCACTGGCACCAAACCCCTGATTTGAGCGAGAGGCTCACACCAAAATGAAAAATCACCATCATCCAACCTATTTTACAATAAGTGTAGCACCTACCTCGCATTCTTGTGCTCAGTTATAACCCCCAATACCACAATTGCACTCTGCAATTCACCAAACTTAAAGGCAAAGAACCAAGACATTGATAAAGGAAGATAAGGCCTTGTCACTATTTAACCTACTTGAGAAATAGGGAGGTTGGTAGAAGGTCATGAGGGAAAACATTTGAAATTTTGGGACACACATGCCAAAAAGAGTGTCCACTTTTCTCCTCTGTTAGCAAGTAAAAAAAAAATCTTAACAAAAAAAAAAATTTGCTTTTTGAAAATTTCCACCTTGGGATACCTCTACAGCATTGGCAGGATTCGAACCCTGGCCTGTGAGGGCTGTCCGCACCAAAGGTACAAGACTTACCTTTGAGCTATAGCTCCTTAGTGGTCTAGAGGATTGCAGTAGTAACTATAAGCAACATACAGGCCTTGGTGTCCTTCACTGCGGCTTCCATTGCACATGAAAAGGATGACCATGACATAAGGACAATTTGATAGGCTACTTACATGGAAACCAGTGTGGTCCACTGGGTAAGTGCCTGCCTTCCATGCAGGCAACCAGGGTTCGAATCCCGGGTTCGGCACCAGGTGACTGATGGTGGCAGAGCAGAGGTAAGTTGGAGGTGGGCCTAAATGGCCAATTGGTAAGTAAAATGTGTCTGTGTGTTGTGTAAGAGTGGAAACATGCCTAGTGAATGAGGGATTGCAGATTGGTTGGTAAGTAAAATAGGTGTGGCCTGAACAGAGAGCGGTGAAAGAAAAGGAACAGGTGTTGTGAGGAGGAGGAGCCAAGTCAGAGTGGGTGGGGTCAGAGAGGAGGAGTATAGGAGGAGCCTAGTCAGAGGGGGTGGGGTCAGAGAGGAGGGGAGTATAGGCGGAGCCTGGGCAGAGAGGCGGGGTATAGGAGGAGCCTAGTCAGAGTGGGTGCGGTCAGAGAGGAGGGGTATAGGCAGAGCCTGGGCAGAATGGGTGGTTTCAGAGAGCAGAGGAATAGGTGGAGGAGGATCCTGACTTATTGTGGGGTACTACAAATACTTTTTTACTGCACCCCCCTATACTCTCTGATTTCTGTTGGGAGGGGGCAGTCAAAATTTGGGGGAGCAGTATTAAAAGGTGCTTGGGCGCAACGTGAAGGCGATGAGGTGCACACAATGGCTTGTTTTCCAGGTACTTTTTGAGGGGCTACCATTAGTTTTTATTGCTCTGATCCTCCCTCATGGGGTGTACGCCAAATGGTTAGGGGCAACGGGGGGCAAGAAGCTGTTTCACAGTTTCTATTAACAACAGGGGTCACCATACGATTCTGCTGCAGTTATGGTATTGAAAGGTAAAACAAGGAGCATTTGGCTGTATTTTTGCAGGTGGGGTGCCCCAAAATGTTACTGCCAGCAGCAGCAGCCCCCTTCCTCCCCACCCTGCAGATTGGTATAGGTACCTTTAGGACATTTCTGTTGAAAACAGAAGCTATAGCGAATCGCGCTACAAAATCCGAGAGCACTAACACTTGCTAAATAAAGGTGGCATCGGAGCATACGAATGAGGCAGGGAGAGGCTACTGTTGCAATTGGTTTGGCGTTCATAGTGAATAACCTCCAGCATGCGAATAGGCAAAAGTGTGAGGATTGGCAGTGTCTGTAGAGAATTTTGGCACGCTCTTCAGTTGATGTTTTCCTCCTTACGTTGGCCATGAACTACAGAGGAAAGGCCTGGCCTTACTGTTGGGCAAAACATGTATTTATGATTTTAAGAAGTGTAGTCTGGCTGTACTGAGAGGGCCTGTACAGTACGGTAAATGCCTGTATACTCCTGCAATGTGCATCCAACTGTCACTTGAGATTGAGCAGCGAACGAAGCAGCTGGGTTACTGACTGAATGTAAATGGAAGGCACATAGGAAGGGTGTTTGTGGTCACTCAAATGATTGAAACCTGGTTGATGCACTACCAAAGCTGGGGTACCAGGGGGGAACATTTGAGGGGTATTGAGATGGTGGTGTCCAGAGGTCAAAATATGTTTCAGAGACACAGAGGTACTGCGGTCCTGGTCCCACATTGGGGGTAGACAAAAGTCCCTGCTAAAGATTTCTGTCCAACTGTTACCCCATTTTGTGAAGCCTGGCTCCCTCTGTAACGATTCCCCAGTGTCTTTCGATCCTACAGATGACTGCAGCAAACTTCCCACATTTTTTCTTGGCCTCATACTCCCAAAGGAGTGCCTGACATTTGCCAGCCTAACGATACTCACATTCTGGGAAAAACCTCACTAACTATGCATATTTATCTACCACACATGGCAAATCCTTACAATTGCAGAACATCATATCGCACTTGTCATCTTTGAGGTACTCTAAGTATTTGGATTTGAGGGAAATATTCATCCTTGCTTGCTCTCTCCCATCTGAAGTCTATGGTGCTGCTCTTCCTTTCTCACATGTCCCTTCAAATAGACAAGTGACACACAGACTCAATCACTCAGCAAACATATATGCTTTGACGTTTTCATCTTGCTGTTTACCTTCCAAATATTCCCCCTTCACCACAAATACAGGCCTGCCATTCCTCATCCCCTCAGTCGAAGCAGTCCTTCACTCCTTAGGCCCTGCAAGACCACCATGAACAAGAATCATGTCAGCAAGCAGAAGAAAAGCCTCAGTGTGCTCTTTTGTTCATACTGCTGCCCTCTAGTAACACTTCATGGCAACTGCAGCATAAGAATGGGACTGAGAAGAGGGCTGTCCTATGCAAATAATATCCTCCCATGCATACTTTCTTCTGAGACGGTCGGCGGCTTGTGGCGTGATACCTCCTCCAACATATGGTCTTCAACCACATTTTAAAAAAGCCCACCTGCCTTAGACGAAGGATTTTGCCACTCGAAGGAAGCACATGGGGACATCACCCTCATTTAGCAGGGTCCTAAATTGCCTGCTGTCAGCCTGTATACAGAACAAGGGCGTTCGTGGGCGTTCGTGAGCGTTCCTCAAAGGAAGGAGGTGGGTGATTAAATCACAGTGCCAGGGCAGGCCCAGGGCAGGCCCAGCCCAGCCCAGCCCAGCCCAGCCCAGCCCGGCACAGCGCACTGCTGTGGAGGTCCATTCCTTCACATCCTGCAGCAGGCATGATGCAGGCCTACTAGAGCAAAGGCTTGACTCTGCCCTTGTCTGTCTCTTAAAGGAAACAATCTTTCTAGCTTCTTATTGCACCTAATAAATAGGCTCTAGCTTGCCTCAAACTTGACCCATCATTTCATTAGCCAGAGCTCATACTTGACCTTTATTTCTATCCAAGCTCACTGGCACCAAACCCCTGATTTGAGCGAGAGGCTCACACCAAAATGAAAAATCACCATCATCCAACCTATTTTACAATAAGTGTAGCACCTACCTCGCATTCTTGTGCTCAGTTATAACCCCCAATACCACAATTGCACTCTGCAATTCACCAAACTTAAAGGCAAAGAACCAAGACATTGATAAAGGAAGATAAGGCCTTGTCACTATTTAACCTACTTGAGAAATAGGGAGGTTGGTAGAAGGTCATGAGGGAAAACATTTGAAATTTTGGGACACACATGCCAAAAAGAGTGTCCACTTTTCTCCTCTGTTAGCAAGTAAAAAAAAAATCTTAACAAAAAAAAAAATTTGCTTTTTGAAAATTTCCACCTTGGGATACCTCTACAGCATTGGCAGGATTCGAACCCTGGCCTGTGAGGGCTGTCCGCACCAAAGGTACAAGACTTACCTTTGAGCTATAGCTCCTTAGTGGTCTAGAGGATTGCAGTAGTAACTATAAGCAACATACAGGCCTTGGTGTCCTTCACTGCGGCTTCCATTGCACATGAAAAGGATGACCATGACATAAGGACAATTTGATAGGCTACTTACATGGAAACCAGTGTGGTCCACTGGGTAAGTGCCTGCCTTCCATGCAGGCAACCAGGGTTCGAATCCCGGGTTCGGCACCAGGTGACTGATGGTGGCAGAGCAGAGGTAAGTTGGAGGTGGGCCTAAATGGCCAATTGGTAAGTAAAATGTGTCTGTGTGTTGTGTAAGAGTGGAAACATGCCTAGTGAATGAGGGATTGCAGATTGGTTGGTAAGTAAAATAGGTGTGGCCTGAACAGAGAGCGGTGAAAGAAAAGGAACAGGTGTTGTGAGGAGGAGGAGCCAAGTCAGAGTGGGTGGGGTCAGAGAGGAGGAGTATAGGAGGAGCCTAGTCAGAGGGGGTGGGGTCAGAGAGGAGGGGAGTATAGGCGGAGCCTGGGCAGAGAGGCGGGGTATAGGAGGAGCCTAGTCAGAGTGGGTGCGGTCAGAGAGGAGGGGTATAGGCAGAGCCTGGGCAGAATGGGTGGTTTCAGAGAGCAGAGGAATAGGTGGAGGAGGATCCTGACTTATTGTGGGGTACTACAAATACTTTTTTACTGCACCCCCCTATACTCTCTGATTTCTGTTGGGAGGGGGCAGTCAAAATTTGGGGGAGCAGTATTAAAAGGTGCTTGGGCGCAACGTGAAGGCGATGAGGTGCACACAATGGCTTGTTTTCCAGGTACTTTTTGAGGGGCTACCATTAGTTTTTATTGCTCTGATCCTCCCTCATGGGGTGTACGCCAAATGGTTAGGGGCAACGGGGGGGCAAGAAGCTGTTTCACAGTTTCTATTAACAACAGGGGTCACCATACGATTCTGCTGCAGTTATGGTATTGAAAGGTAAAACAAGGAGCATTTGGCTGTATTTTTGCAGGTGGGGTGCCCCAAAATGTTACTGCCAGCAGCAGCAGCCCCCTTCCTCCCCACCCTGCAGATTGGTATAGGTACCTTTAGGACATTTCTGTTGAAAACAGAGGCTATAGCGAATCGCGCTACAAAATCCGAGAGCACTAACACTTGCTAAATAAAGGTGGCATCGGAGCATACGAATGAGGCAGGGAGAGGCTACTGTTGCAATTGGTTTGGCGTTCATAGTGAATAACCTCCAGCATGCGAATAGGCAAAAGTGTGAGGATTGGCAGTGTCTGTAGAGAATTTTGGCACGCTCTTCAGTTGATGTTTTCCTCCTTACGTTGGCCATGAACTACAGAGGAAAGGCCTGGCCTTACTGTTGGGCAAAACATGTATTTATGATTTTAAGAAGTGTAGTCTGGCTGTACTGAGAGGGCCTGTACAGTACGGTAAATGCCTGTATACTCCTGCAATGTGCATCCAACTGTCACTTGAGATTGAGCAGCGAACGAAGCAGCTGGGTTACTGACTGAATGTAAATGGAAGGCACATAGGAAGGGTGTTTGTGGTCACTCAAATGATTGAAACCTGGTTGATGCACTACCAAAGCTGGGGTACCAGGGGGGAACATTTGAGGGGTATTGAGATGGTGGTGTCCAGAGGTCAAAATATGTTTCAGAGACACAGAGGTACTGCGGTCCTGGTCCCACATTGGGGGTAGACAAAAGTCCCTGCTAAAGATTTCTGTCCAACTGTTACCCCATTTTGTGAAGCCTGGCTCCCTCTGTAACGATTCCCCAGTGTCTTTCGATCCTACAGATGACTGCAGCAAACTTCCCACATTTTTTCTTGGCCTCATACTCCCAAAGGAGTGCCTGACATTTGCCAGCCTAACGATACTCACATTCTGGGAAAAACCTCACTAACTATGCATATTTATCTACCACACATGGCAAATCCTTACAATTGCAGAACATCATATCGCACTTGTCATCTTTGAGGTACTCTAAGTATTTGGATTTGAGGGAAATATTCATCCTTGCTTGCTCTCTCCCATCTGAAGTCTATGGTGCTGCTGTTCCTTTCTCACATGTCCCTTCAAATAGACAAGTGACACACAGACTCAATCACTCAGCAAACATATATGCTTTGACGTTTTCATCTTGCTGTTTACCTTCCAAATATTCCCCCTTCACCACAAATACAGGCCTGCCATTCCTCATCCCCTCAGTCGAAGCAGTCCTTCACTCCTTAGGCCCTGCAAGACCACCATGAACAAGAATCATGTCAGCAAGCAGAAGAAAAGCCTCAGTGTGCTCTTTTGTTCATACTGCTGCCCTCTAGTAACACTTCATGGCAACTGCAGCATAAGAATGGGACTGAGAAGAGGGCTGTCCTATGCAAATAATATCCTCCCATGCATACTTTCTTCTGAGACGGTCGGCGGCTTGTGGCGTGATACCTCCTCCAACATATGGTCTTCAACCACATTTTAAAAAAGCCCACCTGCCTTAGACGAAGGATTTTGCCACTCGAAGGAAGCACATGGGGACATCACCCTCATTTAGCAGGGTCCTAAATTGCCTGCTGTCAGCCTGTATACAGAACAAGGGCGTTCGTGGGCGTTCGTGAGCGTTCCTCAAAGGAAGGAGGTGGGTGATTAAATCACAGTGCCAGGGCAGGCCCAGGGCAGGCCCAGCCCAGCCCAGCCCAGCCCAGCCCGGCACAGCGCACTGCTGTGGAGGTCCATTCCTTCACATCCTGCAGCAGGCATGATGCAGGCCTACTAGAGCAAAGGCTTGACTCTGCCCTTGTCTGTCTCTTAAAGGAAACAATCTTTCTAGCTTCTTATTGCACCTAATAAATAGGCTCTAGCTTGCCTCAAACTTGACCCATCATTTCATTAGCCAGAGCTCATACTTGACCTTTATTTCTATCCAAGCTCACTGGCACCAAACCCCTGATTTGAGCGAGAGGCTCACACCAAAATGAAAAATCACCATCATCCAACCTATTTTACAATAAGTGTAGCACCTACCTCGCATTCTTGTGCTCAGTTATAACCCTCAATACCACAATTGCACTCTGCAATTCACCAAACTTAAAGGCAAAGAACCAAGACATTGATAAAGGAAGATAAGGCCTTGTCCCTATTTAACCTACTTGAGAAATAGGGAGGTTGGTAGAAGGTCATGAGGGAAAACATTTGAAATTTTGGGACACACATGCCAAAAAGAGTGTCCACTTTTCTCCTCTGTTAGCAAGTAAAAAAAAATCTTAACAAAAAAAAAAAATTTGCTTTTTGAAAATTTCCACCTTGGGATACCTCTACAGCATTGGCAGGATTCGAACCCTGGCCTGTGAGGGCTGTCCGCACCAAAGGTACAAGACTTACCTTTGAGCTATAGCTCCTTAGTGGTCTAGAGGATTGCAGTAGTAACTATAAGCAACATACAGGCCTTGGTGTCCTTCACTGCGGCTTCCATTGCACATGAAAAGGATGACCATGACATAAGGACAATTTGATAGGCTACTTACATGGAAACCAGTGTGGTCCAGTGGGTAAGTGCCTGCCTTCCATGCAGGCAACCAGGGTTCGAATCCCGGGTTCGGCACCAGGTGACTGATGGTGGCAGAGCAGAGGTAAGTTGGAGGTGGGCCTAAATGGCCAATTGGTAAGTAAAATGTGTCTGTGTGTTGTGTAAGAGTGGAAACATGCCTAGTGAATGAGGGATTGCAGATTGGTTGGTAAGTAAAATAGGTGTGGCCTGAACAGAGAGCGGTGAAAGAAAAGGAACAGGTGTTGTGAGGAGGAGGAGCCAAGTCAGAGTGGGTGGGGTCAGAGAGGAGGAGTATAGGAGGAGCCTAGTCAGAGGGGGTGGGGTCAGAGAGGAGGGGAGTATAGGCGGAGCCTGGGCAGAGAGGCGGGGTATAGGAGGAGCCTAGTCAGAGTGGGTGCGGTTAGAGAGGAGGGGAGTATAGGCAGAGCCTGGGCAGAATCGGTGGTTTCAGAGAGCAGAGGAATAGGTGGAGGAGGATCCTGACTTATTGTGGGGTACTACAAATACTTTTTTACTGCACCCCCCTATACTCTCTGATTTCTGTTGGGAGGGGGCAGTCAAAATTTGGGGGAGCAGTATTAAAAGGTGCTTGGGCGCAACGTGAAGGCGATGAGGTGCACACAATGGCTTGTTTTCCAGGTACTTTTTGAGGGGCTACCATTAGTTTTTATTGCTCTGATCCTCCCTCATGGGGTGTACGCCAAATGGTTAGGGGCAACGGGGGGGCAAGAAGCTGTTTCACAGTTTCTATTAACAACAGGGGTCACCATACGATTCTGCTGCAGTTATGGTATTGAAAGGTAAAACAAGGAGCATTTGGCTGTATTTTTGCAGGTGGGGTGCCCCAAAATGTTACTGCCAGCAGCAGCAGCCCCCTTCCTCCCCACCCTGCAGATTGGTATAGGTACCTTTAGGACATTTCTGTTGAAAACAGAGGCTATAGCGAATCGCGCTACAAAATCCGAGAGCACTAACACTTGCTAAATAAAGGTGGCATCGGAGCATACGAATGAGGCAGGGAGAGGCTACTGTTGCAATTGGTTTGGCGTTCATAGTGAATAACCTCCAGCATGCGAATAGGCAAAAGTGTGAGGATTGGCAGTGTCTGTAGAGAATTTTGGCACGCTCTTCAGTTGATGTTTTCCTCCTTACGTTGGCCATGAACTACAGAGGAAAGGCCTGGCCTTACTGTTGGGCAAAACATGTATTTATGATTTTAAGAAGTGTAGTCTGGCTGTACTGAGAGGGCCTGTACAGTACGGTAAATGCCTGTATACTCCTGCAATGTGCATCCAACTGTCACTTGAGATTGAGCAGCGAACGAAGCAGCTGGGTTACTGACTGAATGTAAATGGAAGGCACATAGGAAGGGTGTTTGTGGTCACTCAAATGATTGAAACCTGGTTGATGCACTACCAAAGCTGGGGTACCAGGGGGGAACATTTGAGGGGTATTGAGATGGTGGTGTCCAGAGGTCAAAATATGTTTCAGAGACACAGAGGTACTGCGGTCCTGGTCCCACATTGGGGGTAGACAAAAGTCCCTGCTAAAGATTTCTGTCCAACTGTTACCCCATTTTGTGAAGCCTGGCTCCCTCTGTAACGATTCCCCAGTGTCTTTCGATCCTACAGATGACTGCAGCAAACTTCCCACATTTTTTCTTGGCCTCATACTCCCAAAGGAGTGCCTGACATTTGCCAGCCTAACGATACTCACATTCTGGGAAAAACCTCACTAACTATGCATATTTATCTACCACACATGGCAAATCCTTACAATTGCAGAACATCATATCGCACTTGTCATCTTTGAGGTACTCTAAGTATTTGGATTTGAGGGAAATATTCATCCTTGCTTGCTCTCTCCCATCTGAAGTCTATGGTGCTGCTGTTCCTTTCTCACATGTCCCTTCAAATAGACAAGTGACACACAGACTCAATCACTCAGCAAACATATATGCTTTGACGTTTTCATCTTGCTGTTTACCTTCCAAATATTCCCCCTTCACCACAAATACAGGCCTGCCATTCCTCATCCCCTCAGTCGAAGCAGTCCTTCACTCCTTAGGCCCTGCAAGACCACCATGAACAAGAATCATGTCAGCAAGCAGAAGAAAAGCCTCAGTGTGCTCTTTTGTTCATACTGCTGCCCTCTAGTAACACTTCATGGCAACTGCAGCATAAGAATGGGACTGAGAAGAGGGCTGTCCTATGCAAATAATATCCTCCCATGCATACTTTCTTCTGAGACGGTCGGCGGCTTGTGGCGTGATACCTCCTCCAACATATGGTCTTCAACCACATTTTAAAAAAGCCCACCTGCCTTAGACGAAGGATTTTGCCACTCGAAGGAAGCACATGGGGACATCACCCTCATTTAGCAGGGTCCTAAATTGCCTGCTGTCAGCCTGTATACAGAACAAGGGCGTTTGTGGGCGTTCGTGAGCGTTCCTCAAAGGAAGGAGGTGGGTGATTAAATCACAGTGCCAGGGCAGGCCCAGCCCAGCCCAGCCCAGCCCAGCCCAGCCCAGCCCGGCACAGCGCACTGCTGTGGAGGTCCATTCCTTCACATCCTGCAGCAGGCATGATGCAGGCCTACTAGAGCAAAGGCTTGACTCTGCCCTTGTCTGTCTCTTAAAGGAAACAATCTTTCTAGCTTCTTATTGCACCTAATAAATAGGCTCTAGCTTGCCTCAAACTTGACCCATCATTTCATTAGCCAGAGCTCATACTTGACCTTTATTTCTATCCAAGCTCACTGGCACCAAACCCCTGATTTGAGCGAGAGGCTCACACCAAAATGAAAAATCACCATCATCCAACCTATTTTACAATAAGTGTAGCACCTACCTCGCATTCTTGTGCTCAGTTATAACCCCCAATACCACAATTGCACTCTGCAATTCACCAAACTTAAAGGCAAAGAACCAAGACATTGATAAAGGAAGATAAGGCCTTGTCACTATTTAACCTACTTGAGAAATAGGGAGGTTGGTAGAAGGTCATGAGGGAAAACATTTGAAATTTTGGGACACACATGCCAAAAAGAGTGTCCACTTTTCTCCTCTGTTAGCAAGTAAAAAAAAAATCTTAACAAAAAAAAAAATTTGCTTTTTGAAAATTTCCACCTTGGGATACCTCTACAGCATTGGCAGGATTCGAACCCTGGCCTGTGAGGGCTGTCCGCACCAAAGGTACAAGACTTACCTTTGAGCTATAGCTCCTTAGTGGTCTAGAGGATTGCAGTAGTAACTATAAGCAACATACAGGCCTTGGTGTCCTTCACTGCGGCTTCCATTGCACATGAAAAGGATGACCATGACATAAGGACAATTTGATAGGCTACTTACATGGAAACCAGTGTGGTCCACTGGGTAAGTGCCTGCCTTCCATGCAGGCAACCAGGGTTCGAATCCCGGGTTCGGCACCAGGTGACTGATGGTGGCAGAGCAGAGGTAAGTTGGAGGTGGGCCTAAATGGCCAATTGGTAAGTAAAATGTGTCTGTGTGTTGTGTAAGAGTGGAAACATGCCTAGTGAATGAGGGATTGCAGATTGGTTGGTAAGTAAAATAGGTGTGGCCTGAACAGAGAGCGGTGAAAGAAAAGGAACAGGTGTTGTGAGGAGGAGGAGCCAAGTCAGAGTGGGTGGGGTCAGAGAGGAGGAGTATAGGAGGAGCCTAGTCAGAGGGGGTGGGGTCAGAGAGGAGTGGAGTATAGGCGGAGCCTGGGCAGAGAGGCGGGGTATAGGAGGAGCCTAGTCAGAGTGGGTGCGGTCAGAGAGGAGGGGTATAGGCAGAGCCTGGGCAGAATGGGTGGTTTCAGAGAGCAGAGGAATAGGTGGAGGAGGATCCTGACTTATTGTGGGGTACTACAAATACTTTTTTACTGCACCCCCCTATACTCTCTGATTTCTGTTGGGAGGGGGCAGTCAAAATTTGGGGGAGCAGTATTAAAAGGTGCTTGGGCGCAACGTGAAGGCGATGAGGTGCACACAATGGCTTGTTTTCCAGGTACTTTTTGAGGGGCTACCATTAGTTTTTATTGCTCTGATCCTCCCTCATGGGGTGTACGCCAAATGGTTAGGGGCAACGGGGGGCAAGAAGCTGTTTCACAGTTTCTATTAACAACAGGGGTCACCATACGATTCTGCTGCAGTTATGGTATTGAAAGGTAAAACAAGGAGCATTTGGCTGTATTTTTGCAGGTGGGGTGCCCCAAAATGTTACTGCCAGCAGCAGCAGCCCCCTTCCTCCCCACCCTGCAGATTGGTATAGGTACCTTTAGGACATTTCTGTTGAAAACAGAAGCTATAGCGAATCGCGCTACAAAATCCGAGAGCACTAACACTTGCTAAATAAAGGTGGCATCGGAGCATACGAATGAGGCAGGGAGAGGCTACTGTTGCAATTGGTTTGGCGTTCATAGTGAATAACCTCCAGCATGCGAATAGGCAAAAGTGTGAGGATTGGCAGTGTCTGTAGAGAATTTTGGCACGCTCTTCAGTTGATGTTTTCCTCCTTACGTTGGCCATGAACTACAGAGGAAAGGCCTGGCCTTACTGTTGGGCAAAACATGTATTTATGATTTTAAGAAGTGTAGTCTGGCTGTACTGAGAGGGCCTGTACAGTACGGTAAATGCCTGTATACTCCTGCAATGTGCATCCAACTGTCACTTGAGATTGAGCAGCGAACGAAGCAGCTGGGTTACTGACTGAATGTAAATGGAAGGCACATAGGAAGGGTGTTTGTGGTCACTCAAATGATTGAAACCTGGTTGATGCACTACCAAAGCTGGGGTACCAGGGGGGAACATTTGAGGGGTATTGAGATGGTGGTGTCCAGAGGTCAAAATATGTTTCAGAGACACAGAGGTACTGCGGTCCTGGTCCCACATTGGGGGTAGACAAAAGTCCCTGCTAAAGATTTCTGTCCAACTGTTACCCCATTTTGTGAAGCCTGGCTCCCTCTGTAACGATTCCCCAGTGTCTTTCGATCCTACAGATGACTGCAGCAAACTTCCCACATTTTTTCTTGGCCTCATACTCCCAAAGGAGTGCCTGACATTTGCCAGCCTAACGATACTCACATTCTGGGAAAAACCTCACTAACTATGCATATTTATCTACCACACATGGCAAATCCTTACAATTGCAGAACATCATATCGCACTTGTCATCTTTGAGGTACTCTAAGTATTTGGATTTGAGGGAAATATTCATCCTTGCTTGCTCTCTCCCATCTGAAGTCTATGGTGCTGCTGTTCCTTTCTCACATGTCCCTTCAAATAGACAAGTGACACACAGACTCAATCACTCAGCAAACATATATGCTTTGACGTTTTCATCTTGCTGTTTACCTTCCAAATATTCCCCCTTCACCACAAATACAGGCCTGCCATTCCTCATCCCCTCAGTCGAAGCAGTCCTTCACTCCTTAGGCCCTGCAAGACCACCATGAACAAGAATCATGTCAGCAAGCAGAAGAAAAGCCTCAGTGTGCTCTTTTGTTCATACTGCTGCCCTCTAGTAACACTTCATGGCAACTGCAGCATAAGAATGGGACTGAGAAGAGGGCTGTCCTATGCAAATAATATCCTCCCATGCATACTTTCTTCTGAGACGGTCGGCGGCTTGTGGCGTGATACCTCCTCCAACATATGGTCTTCAACCACATTTTAAAAAAGCCCACCTGCCTTAGACGAAGGATTTTGCCACTCGAAGGAAGCACATGGGGACATCACCCTCATTTAGCAGGGTCCTAAATTGCCTGCTGTCAGCCTGTATACAGAACAAGGGCGTTCGTGGGCGTTCGTGAGCGTTCCTCAAAGGAAGGAGGTGGGTGATTAAATCACAGTGCCAGGGCAGGCCCAGGGCAGGCCCAGCCCAGCCCAGCCCAGCCCAGCCCAGCCCGGCACAGCGCACTGCTGTGGAGGTCCATTCCTTCACATCCTGCAGCAGGCATGATGCAGGCCTACTAGAGCAAAGGCTTGACTCTGCCCTTGTCTGTCTCTTAAAGGAAACAATCTTTCTAGCTTCTTATTGCACCTAATAAATAGGCTCTAGCTTGCCTCAAACTTGACCCATCATTTCATTAGCCAGAGCTCATACTTGACCTTTATTTCTATCCAAGCTCACTGGCACCAAACCCCTGATTTGAGCGAGAGGCTCACACCAAAATGAAAAATCACCATCATCCAACCTATTTTACAATAAGTGTAGCACCTACCTCGCATTCTTGTGCTCAGTTATAACCCCCAATACCACAATTGCACTCTGCAATTCACCAAACTTAAAGGCAAAGAACCAAGACATTGATAAAGGAAGATAAGGCCTTGTCACTATTTAACCTACTTGAGAAATAGGGAGGTTGGTAGAAGGTCATGAGGGAAAACATTTGAAATTTTGGGACACACATGCCAAAAAGAGTGTCCACTTTTCTCCTCTGTTAGCAAGTAAAAAAAAAATCTTAACAAAAAAAAAAATTTGCTTTTTGAAAATTTCCACCTTGGGATACCTCTACAGCATTGGCAGGATTCGAACCCTGGCCTGTGAGGGCTGTCCGCACCAAAGGTACAAGACTTACCTTTGAGCTATAGCTCCTTAGTGGTCTAGAGGATTGCAGTAGTAACTATAAGCAACATACAGGCCTTGGTGTCCTTCACTGCGGCTTCCATTGCACATGAAAAGGATGACCATGACATAAGGACAATTTGATAGGCTACTTACATGGAAACCAGTGTGGTCCACTGGGTAAGTGCCTGCCTTCCATGCAGGCAACCAGGGTTCGAATCCCGGGTTCGGCACCAGGTGACTGATGGTGGCAGAGCAGAGGTAAGTTGGAGGTGGGCCTAAATGGCCAATTGGTAAGTAAAATGTGTCTGTGTGTTGTGTAAGAGTGGAAACATGCCTAGTGAATGAGGGATTGCAGATTGGTTGGTAAGTAAAATAGGTGTGGCCTGAACAGAGAGCGGTGAAAGAAAAGGAACAGGTGTTGTGAGGAGGAGGAGCCAAGTCAGAGTGGGTGGGGTCAGAGAGGAGGAGTATAGGAGGAGCCTAGTCAGAGGGGGTGGGGTCAGAGAGGAGGGGAGTATAGGCGGAGCCTGGGCAGAGAGGCGGGGTATAGGAGGAGCCTAGTCAGAGTGGGTGCGGTCAGAGAGGAGGGGTATAGGCAGAGCCTGGGCAGAATGGGTGGTTTCAGAGAGCAGAGGAATAGGTGGAGGAGGATCCTGACTTATTGTGGGGTACTACAAATACTTTTTTACTGCACCCCCCTATACTCTCTGATTTCTGTTGGGAGGGGGCAGTCAAAATTTGGGGGAGCAGTATTAAAAGGTGCTTGGGCGCAACGTGAAGGCGATGAGGTGCACACAATGGCTTGTTTTCCAGGTACTTTTTGAGGGGCTACCATTAGTTTTTATTGCTCTGATCCTCCCTCATGGGGTGTACGCCAAATGGTTAGGGGCAACGGGGGGCAAGAAGCTGTTTCACAGTTTCTATTAACAACAGGGGTCACCATACGATTCTGCTGCAGTTATGGTATTGAAAGGTAAAACAAGGAGCATTTGGCTGTATTTTTGCAGGTGGGGTGCCCCAAAATGTTACTGCCAGCAGCAGCAGCCCCCTTCCTCCCCACCCTGCAGATTGGTATAGGTACCTTTAGGACATTTCTGTTGAAAACAGAGGCTATAGCGAATCGCGCTACAAAATCCGAGAGCACTAACACTTGCTAAATAAAGGTGGCATCGGAGCATACGAATGAGGCAGGGAGAGGCTACTGTTGCAATTGGTTTGGCGTTCATAGTGAATAACCTCCAGCATGCGAATAGGCAAAAGTGTGAGGATTGGCAGTGTCTGTAGAGAATTTTGGCACGCTCTTCAGTTGATGTTTTCCTCCTTACGTTGGCCATGAACTACAGAGGAAAGGCCTGGCCTTACTGTTGGGCAAAACATGTATTTATGATTTTAAGAAGTGTAGTCTGGCTGTACTGAGAGGGCCTGTACAGTACGGTAAATGCCTGTATACTCCTGCAATGTGCATCCAACTGTCACTTGAGATTGAGCAGCGAACGAAGCAGCTGGGTTACTGACTGAATGTAAATGGAAGGCACATAGGAAGGGTGTTTGTGGTCACTCAAATGATTGAAACCTGGTTGATGCACTACCAAAGCTGGGGTACCAGGGGGGAACATTTGAGGGGTATTGAGATGGTGGTGTCCAGAGGTCAAAATATGTTTCAGAGACACAGAGGTACTGCGGTCCTGGTCCCACATTGGGGGTAGACAAAAGTCCCTGCTAAAGATTTCTGTCCAACTGTTACCCCATTTTGTGAAGCCTGGCTCCCTCTGTAACGATTCCCCAGTGTCTTTCGATCCTACAGATGACTGCAGCAAACTTCCCACATTTTTTCTTGGCCTCATACTCCCAAAGGAGTGCCTGACATTTGCCAGCCTAACGATACTCACATTCTGGGAAAAACCTCACTAACTATGCATATTTATCTACCACACATGGCAAATCCTTACAATTGCAGAACATCATATCGCACTTGTCATCTTTGAGGTACTCTAAGTATTTGGATTTGAGGGAAATATTCATCCTTGCTTGCTCTCTCCCATCTGAAGTCTATGGTGCTGCTGTTCCTTTCTCACATGTCCCTTCAAATAGACAAGTGACACACAGACTCAATCACTCAGCAAACATATATGCTTTGACGTTTTCATCTTGCTGTTTACCTTCCAAATATTCCCCCTTCACCACAAATACAGGCCTGCCATTCCTCATCCCCTCAGTCGAAGCAGTCCTTCACTCCTTAGGCCCTGCAAGACCACCATGAACAAGAATCATGTCAGCAAGCAGAAGAAAAGCCTCAGTGTGCTCTTTTGTTCATACTGCTGCCCTCTAGTAACACTTCATGGCAACTGCAGCATAAGAATGGGACTGAGAAGAGGGCTGTCCTATGCAAATAATATCCTCCCATGCATACTTTCTTCTGAGACGGTCGGCGGCTTGTGGCGTGATACCTCCTCCAACATATGGTCTTCAACCACATTTTAAAAAAGCCCACCTGCCTTAGACGAAGGATTTTGCCACTCGAAGGAAGCACATGGGGACATCACCCTCATTTAGCAGGGTCCTAAATTGCCTGCTGTCAGCCTGTATACAGAACAAGGGCGTTCGTGGGCGTTCGTGAGCGTTCCTCAAAGGAAGGAGGTGGGTGATTAAATCACAGTGCCAGGGCAGGCCCAGGGCAGGCCCAGCCCAGCCCAGCCCAGCCCAGCCCGGCACAGCGCACTGCTGTGGAGGTCCATTCCTTCACATCCTGCAGCAGGCATGATGCAGGCCTACTAGAGCAAAGGCTTGACTCTGCCCTTGTCTGTCTCTTAAAGGAAACAATCTTTCTAGCTTCTTATTGCACCTAATAAATAGGCTCTAGCTTGCCTCAAACTTGACCCATCATTTCATTAGCCAGAGCTCATACTTGACCTTTATTTCTATCCAAGCTCACTGGCACCAAACCCCTGATTTGAGCGAGAGGCTCACACCAAAATGAAAAATCACCATCATCCAACCTATTTTACAATAAGTGTAGCACCTACCTCGCATTCTTGTGCTCAGTTATAACCCTCAATACCACAATTGCACTCTGCAATTCACCAAACTTAAAGGCAAAGAACCAAGACATTGATAAAGGAAGATAAGGCCTTGTCCCTATTTAACCTACTTGAGAAATAGGGAGGTTGGTAGAAGGTCATGAGGGAAAACATTTGAAATTTTGGGACACACATGCCAAAAAGAGTGTCCACTTTTCTCCTCTGTTAGCAAGTAAAAAAAAATCTTAACAAAAAAAAAAAATTTGCTTTTTGAAAATTTCCACCTTGGGATACCTCTACAGCATTGGCAGGATTCGAACCCTGGCCTGTGAGGGCTGTCCGCACCAAAGGTACAAGACTTACCTTTGAGCTATAGCTCCTTAGTGGTCTAGAGGATTGCAGTAGTAACTATAAGCAACATACAGGCCTTGGTGTCCTTCACTGCGGCTTCCATTGCACATGAAAAGGATGACCATGACATAAGGACAATTTGATAGGCTACTTACATGGAAACCAGTGTGGTCCAGTGGGTAAGTGCCTGCCTTCCATGCAGGCAACCAGGGTTCGAATCCCGGGTTCGGCACCAGGTGACTGATGGTGGCAGAGCAGAGGTAAGTTGGAGGTGGGCCTAAATGGCCAATTGGTAAGTAAAATGTGTCTGTGTGTTGTGTAAGAGTGGAAACATGCCTAGTGAATGAGGGATTGCAGATTGGTTGGTAAGTAAAATAGGTGTGGCCTGAACAGAGAGCGGTGAAAGAAAAGGAACAGGTGTTGTGAGGAGGAGGAGCCAAGTCAGAGTGGGTGGGGTCAGAGAGGAGGAGTATAGGAGGAGCCTAGTCAGAGGGGGTGGGGTCAGAGAGGAGGGGAGTATAGGCGGAGCCTGGGCAGAGAGGCGGGGTATAGGAGGAGCCTAGTCAGAGTGGGTGCGGTTAGAGAGGAGGGGAGTATAGGCAGAGCCTGGGCAGAATCGGTGGTTTCAGAGAGCAGAGGAATAGGTGGAGGAGGATCCTGACTTATTGTGGGGTACTACAAATACTTTTTTACTGCACCCCCCTATACTCTCTGATTTCTGTTGGGAGGGGGCAGTCAAAATTTGGGGGAGCAGTATTAAAAGGTGCTTGGGCGCAACGTGAAGGCGATGAGGTGCACACAATGGCTTGTTTTCCAGGTACTTTTTGAGGGGCTACCATTAGTTTTTATTGCTCTGATCCTCCCTCATGGGGTGTACGCCAAATGGTTAGGGGCAACGGGGGGGCAAGAAGCTGTTTCACAGTTTCTATTAACAACAGGGGTCACCATACGATTCTGCTGCAGTTATGGTATTGAAAGGTAAAACAAGGAGCATTTGGCTGTATTTTTGCAGGTGGGGTGCCCCAAAATGTTACTGCCAGCAGCAGCAGCCCCCTTCCTCCCCACCCTGCAGATTGGTATAGGTACCTTTAGGACATTTCTGTTGAAAACAGAGGCTATAGCGAATCGCGCTACAAAATCCGAGAGCACTAACACTTGCTAAATAAAGGTGGCATCGGAGCATACGAATGAGGCAGGGAGAGGCTACTGTTGCAATTGGTTTGGCGTTCATAGTGAATAACCTCCAGCATGCGAATAGGCAAAAGTGTGAGGATTGGCAGTGTCTGTAGAGAATTTTGGCACGCTCTTCAGTTGATGTTTTCCTCCTTACGTTGGCCATGAACTACAGAGGAAAGGCCTGGCCTTACTGTTGGGCAAAACATGTATTTATGATTTTAAGAAGTGTAGTCTGGCTGTACTGAGAGGGCCTGTACAGTACGGTAAATGCCTGTATACTCCTGCAATGTGCATCCAACTGTCACTTGAGATTGAGCAGCGAACGAAGCAGCTGGGTTACTGACTGAATGTAAATGGAAGGCACATAGGAAGGGTGTTTGTGGTCACTCAAATGATTGAAACCTGGTTGATGCACTACCAAAGCTGGGGTACCAGGGGGGAACATTTGAGGGGTATTGAGATGGTGGTGTCCAGAGGTCAAAATATGTTTCAGAGACACAGAGGTACTGCGGTCCTGGTCCCACATTGGGGGTAGACAAAAGTCCCTGCTAAAGATTTCTGTCCAACTGTTACCCCATTTTGTGAAGCCTGGCTCCCTCTGTAACGATTCCCCAGTGTCTTTCGATCCTACAGATGACTGCAGCAAACTTCCCACATTTTTTCTTGGCCTCATACTCCCAAAGGAGTGCCTGACATTTGCCAGCCTAACGATACTCACATTCTGGGAAAAACCTCACTAACTATGCATATTTATCTACCACACATGGCAAATCCTTACAATTGCAGAACATCATATCGCACTTGTCATCTTTGAGGTACTCTAAGTATTTGGATTTGAGGGAAATATTCATCCTTGCTTGCTCTCTCCCATCTGAAGTCTATGGTGCTGCTGTTCCTTTCTCACATGTCCCTTCAAATAGACAAGTGACACACAGACTCAATCACTCAGCAAACATATATGCTTTGACGTTTTCATCTTGCTGTTTACCTTCCAAATATTCCCCCTTCACCACAAATACAGGCCTGCCATTCCTCATCCCCTCAGTCGAAGCAGTCCTTCACTCCTTAGGCCCTGCAAGACCACCATGAACAAGAATCATGTCAGCAAGCAGAAGAAAAGCCTCAGTGTGCTCTTTTGTTCATACTGCTGCCCTCTAGTAACACTTCATGGCAACTGCAGCATAAGAATGGGACTGAGAAGAGGGCTGTCCTATGCAAATAATATCCTCCCATGCATACTTTCTTCTGAGACGGTCGGCGGCTTGTGGCGTGATACCTCCTCCAACATATGGTCTTCAACCACATTTTAAAAAAGCCCACCTGCCTTAGACGAAGGATTTTGCCACTCGAAGGAAGCACATGGGGACATCACCCTCATTTAGCAGGGTCCTAAATTGCCTGCTGTCAGCCTGTATACAGAACAAGGGCGTTCGTGGGCGTTCGTGAGCGTTCCTCAAAGGAAGGAGGTGGGTGATTAAATCACAGTGCCAGGGCAGGCCCAGGCCCAGCCCAGCCCAGCCCAGCCCAGCCCAGCCCAGCCCAGCCCAGCCCAGCCCAGCCCGGCACAGCGCAGCGCACTGCTGTGGAGGTCCATTCCTTCACATCCTGCAGCAGGCATGATGCAGGCCTACTAGAGCAAAGGCTTGACTCTGCCCTTGTCTGTCTCTTAAAGGAAACAATCTTTCTAGCTTCTTATTGCACCTAATAAATAGGCTCTAGCTTGCCTCAAACTTGACCCATCATTTCATTAGCCAGAGCTCATACTTGACCTTTATTTCTATCCAAGCTCACTGGCACCAAACCCCTGATTTGAGCGAGAGGCTCACACCAAAATGAAAAATCACCATCATCCAACCTATTTTACAATAAGTGTAGCACCTACCTCGCATTCTTGTGCTCAGTTATAACCCCCAATACCACAATTGCACTCTGCAATTCACCAAACTTAAAGGCAAAGAACCAAGACATTGATAAAGGAAGATAAGGCCTTGTCACTATTTAACCTACTTGAGAAATAGGGAGGTTGGTAGAAGGTCATGAGGGAAAACATTTGAAATTTTGGGACACACATGCCAAAAAGAGTGTCCACTTTTCTCCTCTGTTAGCAAGTAAAAAAAAAATCTTAACAAAAAAAAAAAAATTGCTTTTTGAAAATTTCCACCTTGGGATACCTCTACAGCATTGGCAGGATTCGAACCCTGGCCTGTGAGGGCTGTCCGCACCAAAGGTACAAGACTTACCTTTGAGCTATAGCTCCTTAGTGGTCTAGAGGATTGCAGTAGTAACTATAAGCAACATACAGGCCTTGGTGTCCTTCACTGCGGCTTCCATTGCACATGAAAAGGATGACCATGACATAAGGACAATTTGATAGGCTACTTACATGGAAACCAGTGTGGTCCACTGGGTAAGTGCCTGCCTTCCATGCAGGCAACCAGGGTTCGAATCCCGGGTTCGGCACCAGGTGACTGATGGTGGCAGAGCAGAGGTAAGTTGGAGGTGGGCCTAAATGGCCAATTGGTAAGTAAAATGTGTCTGTGTGTTGTGTAAGAGTGGAAACATGCCTAGTGAATGAGGGATTGCAGATTGGTTGGTAAGTAAAATAGGTGTGGCCTGAACAGAGAGCGGTGAAAGAAAAGGAACAGGTGTTGTGAGGAGGAGGAGCCAAGTCAGAGTGGGTGGGGTCAGAGAGGAGGAGTATAGGAGGAGCCTAGTCAGAGGGGGTGGGGTCAGAGAGGAGGGGAGTATAGGCGGAGCCTGGGCAGAGAGGCGGGGTATAGGAGGAGCCTAGTCAGAGTGGGTGCGGTCAGAGAGGAGGGGTATAGGCAGAGCCTGGGCAGAATGGGTGGTTTCAGAGAGCAGAGGAATAGGTGGAGGAGGATCCTGACTTATTGTGGGGTACTACAAATACTTTTTTACTGCACCCCCCTATACTCTCTGATTTCTGTTGGGAGGGGGCAGTCAAAATTTGGGGGAGCAGTATTAAAAGGTGCTTGGGCGCAACGTGAAGGCGATGAGGTGCACACAATGGCTTGTTTTCCAGGTACTTTTTGAGGGGCTACCATTAGTTTTTATTGCTCTGATCCTCCCTCATGGGGTGTACGCCAAATGGTTAGGGGCAACGGGGGGGCAAGAAGCTGTTTCACAGTTTCTATTAACAACAGGGGTCACCATACGATTCTGCTGCAGTTATGGTATTGAAAGGTAAAACAAGGAGCATTTGGCTGTATTTTTGCAGGTGGGGTGCCCCAAAATGTTACTGCCAGCAGCAGCAGCCCCCTTCCTCCCCACCCTGCAGATTGGTATAGGTACCTTTAGGACATTTCTGTTGAAAACAGAAGCTATAGCGAATCGCGCTACAAAATCCGAGAGCACTAACACTTGCTAAATAAAGGTGGCATCGGAGCATACGAATGAGGCAGGGAGAGGCTACTGTTGCAATTGGTTTGGCGTTCATAGTGAATAACCTCCAGCATGCGAATAGGCAAAAGTGTGAGGATTGGCAGTGTCTGTAGAGAATTTTGGCACGCTCTTCAGTTGATGTTTTCCTCCTTACGTTGGCCATGAACTACAGAGGAAAGGCCTGGCCTTACTGTTGGGCAAAACATGTATTTATGATTTTAAGAAGTGTAGTCTGGCTGTACTGAGAGGGCCTGTACAGTACGGTAAATGCCTGTATACTCCTGCAATGTGCATCCAACTGTCACTTGAGATTGAGCAGCGAACGAAGCAGCTGGGTTACTGACTGAATGTAAATGGAAGGCACATAGGAAGGGTGTTTGTGGTCACTCAAATGATTGAAACCTGGTTGATGCACTACCAAAGCTGGGGTACCAGGGGGGAACATTTGAGGGGTATTGAGATGGTGGTGTCCAGAGGTCAAAATATGTTTCAGAGACACAGAGGTACTGCGGTCCTGGTCCCACATTGGGGGTAGACAAAAGTCCCTGCTAAAGATTTCTGTCCAACTGTTACCCCATTTTGTGAAGCCTGGCTCCCTCTGTAACGATTCCCCAGTGTCTTTCGATCCTACAGATGACTGCAGCAAACTTCCCACATTTTTTCTTGGCCTCATACTCCCAAAGGAGTGCCTGACATTTGCCAGCCTAACGATACTCACATTCTGGGAAAAACCTCACTAACTATGCATATTTATCTACCACACATGGCAAATCCTTACAATTGCAGAACATCATATCGCACTTGTCATCTTTGAGGTACTCTAAGTATTTGGATTTGAGGGAAATATTCATCCTTGCTTGCTCTCTCCCATCTGAAGTCTATGGTGCTGCTGTTCCTTTCTCACATGTCCCTTCAAATAGACAAGTGACACACAGACTCAATCACTCAGCAAACATATATGCTTTGACGTTTTCATCTTGCTGTTTACCTTCCAAATATTCCCCCTTCACCACAAATACAGGCCTGCCATTCCTCATCCCCTCAGTCGAAGCAGTCCTTCACTCCTTAGGCCCTGCAAGACCACCATGAACAAGAATCATGTCAGCAAGCAGAAGAAAAGCCTCAGTGTGCTCTTTTGTTCATACTGCTGCCCTCTAGTAACACTTCATGGCAACTGCAGCATAAGAATGGGACTGAGAAGAGGGCTGTCCTATGCAAATAATATCCTCCCATGCATACTTTCTTCTGAGACGGTCGGCGGCTTGTGGCGTGATACCTCCTCCAACATATGGTCTTCAACCACATTTTAAAAAAGCCCACCTGCCTTAGACGAAGGATTTTGCCACTCGAAGGAAGCACATGGGGACATCACCCTCATTTAGCAGGGTCCTAAATTGCCTGCTGTCAGCCTGTATACAGAACAAGGGCGTTTGTGGGCGTTCGTGAGCGTTCCTCAAAGGAAGGAGGTGGGTGATTAAATCACAGTGCCAGGGCAGGCCCAGCCCAGCCCAGCCCAGCCCAGCCCAGCCCAGCCCAGCCCAGCCCAGCCCGGCACAGCGCACTGCTGTGGAGGTCCATTCCTTCACATCCTGCAGCAGGCATGATGCAGGCCTACTAGAGCAAAGGCTTGACTCTGCCCTTGTCTGTCTCTTAAAGGAAACAATCTTTCTAGCTTCTTATTGCACCTAATAAATAGGCTCTAGCTTGCCTCAAACTTGACCCATCATTTCATTAGCCAGAGCTCATACTTGACCTTTATTTCTATCCAAGCTCACTGGCACCAAACCCCTGATTTGAGCGAGAGGCTCACACCAAAATGAAAAATCACCATCATCCAACCTATTTTACAATAAGTGTAGCACCTACCTCGCATTCTTGTGCTCAGTTATAACCCCCAATACCACAATTGCACTCTGCAATTCACCAAACTTAAAGGCAAAGAACCAAGACATTGATAAAGGAAGATAAGGCCTTGTCACTATTTAACCTACTTGAGAAATAGGGAGGTTGGTAGAAGGTCATGAGGGAAAACATTTGAAATTTTGGGACACACATGCCAAAAAGAGTGTCCACTTTTCTCCTCTGTTAGCAAGTAAAAAAAAAATCTTAACAAAAAAAAAAATTTGCTTTTTGAAAATTTCCACCTTGGGATACCTCTACAGCATTGGCAGGATTCGAACCCTGGCCTGTGAGGGCTGTCCGCACCAAAGGTACAAGACTTACCTTTGAGCTATAGCTCCTTAGTGGTCTAGAGGATTGCAGTAGTAACTATAAGCAACATACAGGCCTTGGTGTCCTTCACTGCGGCTTCCATTGCACATGAAAAGGATGACCATGACATAAGGACAATTTGATAGGCTACTTACATGGAAACCAGTGTGGTCCACTGGGTAAGTGCCTGCCTTCCATGCAGGCAACCAGGGTTCGAATCCCGGGTTCGGCACCAGGTGACTGATGGTGGCAGAGCAGAGGTAAGTTGGAGGTGGGCCTAAATGGCCAATTGGTAAGTAAAATGTGTCTGTGTGTTGTGTAAGAGTGGAAACATGCCTAGTGAATGAGGGATTGCAGATTGGTTGGTAAGTAAAATAGGTGTGGCCTGAACAGAGAGCGGTGAAAGAAAAGGAACAGGTGTTGTGAGGAGGAGGAGCCAAGTCAGAGTGGGTGGGGTCAGAGAGGAGGAGTATAGGAGGAGCCTAGTCAGAGGGGGTGGGGTCAGAGAGGAGGGGAGTATAGGCGGAGCCTGGGCAGAGAGGCGGGGTATAGGAGGAGCCTAGTCAGAGTGGGTGCGGTCAGAGAGGAGGGGTATAGGCAGAGCCTGGGCAGAATGGGTGGTTTCAGAGAGCAGAGGAATAGGTGGAGGAGGATCCTGACTTATTGTGGGGTACTACAAATACTTTTTTACTGCACCCCCCTATACTCTCTGATTTCTGTTGGGAGGGGGCAGTCAAAATTTGGGGGAGCAGTATTAAAAGGTGCTTGGGCGCAACGTGAAGGCGATGAGGTGCACACAATGGCTTGTTTTCCAGGTACTTTTTGAGGGGCTACCATTAGTTTTTATTGCTCTGATCCTCCCTCATGGGGTGTACGCCAAATGGTTAGGGGCAACGGGGGGCAAGAAGCTGTTTCACAGTTTCTATTAACAACAGGGGTCACCATACGATTCTGCTGCAGTTATGGTATTGAAAGGTAAAACAAGGAGCATTTGGCTGTATTTTTGCAGGTGGGGTGCCCCAAAATGTTACTGCCAGCAGCAGCAGCCCCCTTCCTCCCCACCCTGCAGATTGGTATAGGTACCTTTAGGACATTTCTGTTGAAAACAGAAGCTATAGCGAATCGCGCTACAAAATCCGAGAGCACTAACACTTGCTAAATAAAGGTGGCATCGGAGCATACGAATGAGGCAGGGAGAGGCTACTGTTGCAATTGGTTTGGCGTTCATAGTGAATAACCTCCAGCATGCGAATAGGCAAAAGTGTGAGGATTGGCAGTGTCTGTAGAGAATTTTGGCACGCTCTTCAGTTGATGTTTTCCTCCTTACGTTGGCCATGAACTACAGAGGAAAGGCCTGGCCTTACTGTTGGGCAAAACATGTATTTATGATTTTAAGAAGTGTAGTCTGGCTGTACTGAGAGGGCCTGTACAGTACGGTAAATGCCTGTATACTCCTGCAATGTGCATCCAACTGTCACTTGAGATTGAGCAGCGAACGAAGCAGCTGGGTTACTGACTGAATGTAAATGGAAGGCACATAGGAAGGGTGTTTGTGGTCACTCAAATGATTGAAACCTGGTTGATGCACTACCAAAGCTGGGGTACCAGGGGGGAACATTTGAGGGGTATTGAGATGGTGGTGTCCAGAGGTCAAAATATGTTTCAGAGACACAGAGGTACTGCGGTCCTGGTCCCACATTGGGGGTAGACAAAAGTCCCTGCTAAAGATTTCTGTCCAACTGTTACCCCATTTTGTGAAGCCTGGCTCCCTCTGTAACGATTCCCCAGTGTCTTTCGATCCTACAGATGACTGCAGCAAACTTCCCACATTTTTTCTTGGCCTCATACTCCCAAAGGAGTGCCTGACATTTGCCAGCCTAACGATACTCACATTCTGGGAAAAACCTCACTAACTATGCATATTTATCTACCACACATGGCAAATCCTTACAATTGCAGAACATCATATCGCACTTGTCATCTTTGAGGTACTCTAAGTATTTGGATTTGAGGGAAATATTCATCCTTGCTTGCTCTCTCCCATCTGAAGTCTATGGTGCTGCTGTTCCTTTCTCACATGTCCCTTCAAATAGACAAGTGACACACAGACTCAATCACTCAGCAAACATATATGCTTTGACGTTTTCATCTTGCTGTTTACCTTCCAAATATTCCCCCTTCACCACAAATACAGGCCTGCCATTCCTCATCCCCTCAGTCGAAGCAGTCCTTCACTCCTTAGGCCCTGCAAGACCACCATGAACAAGAATCATGTCAGCAAGCAGAAGAAAAGCCTCAGTGTGCTCTTTTGTTCATACTGCTGCCCTCTAGTAACACTTCATGGCAACTGCAGCATAAGAATGGGACTGAGAAGAGGGCTGTCCTATGCAAATAATATCCTCCCATGCATACTTTCTTCTGAGACGGTCGGCGGCTTGTGGCGTGATACCTCCTCCAACATATGGTCTTCAACCACATTTTAAAAAAGCCCACCTGCCTTAGACGAAGGATTTTGCCACTCGAAGGAAGCACATGGGGACATCACCCTCATTTAGCAGGGTCCTAAATTGCCTGCTGTCAGCCTGTATACAGAACAAGGGCGTTCGTGGGCGTTCGTGAGCGTTCCTCAAAGGAAGGAGGTGGGTGATTAAATCACAGTGCCAGGGCAGGCCCAGGGCAGGCCCAGCCCAGCCCAGCCCAGCCCAGCCCAGCCCGGCACAGCGCACTGCTGTGGAGGTCCATTCCTTCACATCCTGCAGCAGGCATGATGCAGGCCTACTAGAGCAAAGGCTTGACTCTGCCCTTGTCTGTCTCTTAAAGGAAACAATCTTTCTAGCTTCTTATTGCACCTAATAAATAGGCTCTAGCTTGCCTCAAACTTGACCCATCATTTCATTAGCCAGAGCTCATACTTGACCTTTATTTCTATCCAAGCTCACTGGCACCAAACCCCTGATTTGAGCGAGAGGCTCACACCAAAATGAAAAATCACCATCATCCAACCTATTTTACAATAAGTGTAGCACCTACCTCGCATTCTTGTGCTCAGTTATAACCCCCAATACCACAATTGCACTCTGCAATTCACCAAACTTAAAGGCAAAGAACCAAGACATTGATAAAGGAAGATAAGGCCTTGTCACTATTTAACCTACTTGAGAAATAGGGAGGTTGGTAGAAGGTCATGAGGGAAAACATTTGAAATTTTGGGACACACATGCCAAAAAGAGTGTCCACTTTTCTCCTCTGTTAGCAAGTAAAAAAAAAATCTTAACAAAAAAAAAAATTTGCTTTTTGAAAATTTCCACCTTGGGATACCTCTACAGCATTGGCAGGATTCGAACCCTGGCCTGTGAGGGCTGTCCGCACCAAAGGTACAAGACTTACCTTTGAGCTATAGCTCCTTAGTGGTCTAGAGGATTGCAGTAGTAACTATAAGCAACATACAGGCCTTGGTGTCCTTCACTGCGGCTTCCATTGCACATGAAAAGGATGACCATGACATAAGGACAATTTGATAGGCTACTTACATGGAAACCAGTGTGGTCCACTGGGTAAGTGCCTGCCTTCCATGCAGGCAACCAGGGTTCGAATCCCGGGTTCGGCACCAGGTGACTGATGGTGGCAGAGCAGAGGTAAGTTGGAGGTGGGCCTAAATGGCCAATTGGTAAGTAAAATGTGTCTGTGTGTTGTGTAAGAGTGGAAACATGCCTAGTGAATGAGGGATTGCAGATTGGTTGGTAAGTAAAATAGGTGTGGCCTGAACAGAGAGCGGTGAAAGAAAAGGAACAGGTGTTGTGAGGAGGAGGAGCCAAGTCAGAGTGGGTGGGGTCAGAGAGGAGGAGTATAGGAGGAGCCTAGTCAGAGGGGGTGGGGTCAGAGAGGAGGGGAGTATAGGCGGAGCCTGGGCAGAGAGGCGGGGTATAGGAGGAGCCTAGTCAGAGTGGGTGCGGTCAGAGAGGAGGGGTATAGGCAGAGCCTGGGCAGAATGGGTGGTTTCAGAGAGCAGAGGAATAGGTGGAGGAGGATCCTGACTTATTGTGGGGTACTACAAATACTTTTTTACTGCACCCCCCTATACTCTCTGATTTCTGTTGGGAGGGGGCAGTCAAAATTTGGGGGAGCAGTATTAAAAGGTGCTTGGGCGCAACGTGAAGGCGATGAGGTGCACACAATGGCTTGTTTTCCAGGTACTTTTTGAGGGGCTACCATTAGTTTTTATTGCTCTGATCCTCCCTCATGGGGTGTACGCCAAATGGTTAGGGGCAACGGGGGGGCAAGAAGCTGTTTCACAGTTTCTATTAACAACAGGGGTCACCATACGATTCTGCTGCAGTTATGGTATTGAAAGGTAAAACAAGGAGCATTTGGCTGTATTTTTGCAGGTGGGGTGCCCCAAAATGTTACTGCCAGCAGCAGCAGCCCCCTTCCTCCCCACCCTGCAGATTGGTATAGGTACCTTTAGGACATTTCTGTTGAAAACAGAGGCTATAGCGAATCGCGCTACAAAATCCGAGAGCACTAACACTTGCTAAATAAAGGTGGCATCGGAGCATACGAATGAGGCAGGGAGAGGCTACTGTTGCAATTGGTTTGGCGTTCATAGTGAATAACCTCCAGCATGCGAATAGGCAAAAGTGTGAGGATTGGCAGTGTCTGTAGAGAATTTTGGCACGCTCTTCAGTTGATGTTTTCCTCCTTACGTTGGCCATGAACTACAGAGGAAAGGCCTGGCCTTACTGTTGGGCAAAACATGTATTTATGATTTTAAGAAGTGTAGTCTGGCTGTACTGAGAGGGCCTGTACAGTACGGTAAATGCCTGTATACTCCTGCAATGTGCATCCAACTGTCACTTGAGATTGAGCAGCGAACGAAGCAGCTGGGTTACTGACTGAATGTAAATGGAAGGCACATAGGAAGGGTGTTTGTGGTCACTCAAATGATTGAAACCTGGTTGATGCACTACCAAAGCTGGGGTACCAGGGGGGAACATTTGAGGGGTATTGAGATGGTGGTGTCCAGAGGTCAAAATATGTTTCAGAGACACAGAGGTACTGCGGTCCTGGTCCCACATTGGGGGTAGACAAAAGTCCCTGCTAAAGATTTCTGTCCAACTGTTACCCCATTTTGTGAAGCCTGGCTCCCTCTGTAACGATTCCCCAGTGTCTTTCGATCCTACAGATGACTGCAGCAAACTTCCCACATTTTTTCTTGGCCTCATACTCCCAAAGGAGTGCCTGACATTTGCCAGCCTAACGATACTCACATTCTGGGAAAAACCTCACTAACTATGCATATTTATCTACCACACATGGCAAATCCTTACAATTGCAGAACATCATATCGCACTTGTCATCTTTGAGGTACTCTAAGTATTTGGATTTGAGGGAAATATTCATCCTTGCTTGCTCTCTCCCATCTGAAGTCTATGGTGCTGCTGTTCCTTTCTCACATGTCCCTTCAAATAGACAAGTGACACACAGACTCAATCACTCAGCAAACATATATGCTTTGACGTTTTCATCTTGCTGTTTACCTTCCAAATATTCCCCCTTCACCACAAATACAGGCCTGCCATTCCTCATCCCCTCAGTCGAAGCAGTCCTTCACTCCTTAGGCCCTGCAAGACCACCATGAACAAGAATCATGTCAGCAAGCAGAAGAAAAGCCTCAGTGTGCTCTTTTGTTCATACTGCTGCCCTCTAGTAACACTTCATGGCAACTGCAGCATAAGAATGGGACTGAGAAGAGGGCTGTCCTATGCAAATAATATCCTCCCATGCATACTTTCTTCTGAGACGGTCGGCGGCTTGTGGCGTGATACCTCCTCCAACATATGGTCTTCAACCACATTTTAAAAAAGCCCACCTGCCTTAGACGAAGGATTTTGCCACTCGAAGGAAGCACATGGGGACATCACCCTCATTTAGCAGGGTCCTAAATTGCCTGCTGTCAGCCTGTATACAGAACAAGGGCGTTCGTGGGCGTTCGTGAGCGTTCCTCAAAGGAAGGAGGTGGGTGATTAAATCACAGTGCCAGGGCAGGCCCAGGCCCAGCCCAGCCCAGCCCAGCCCAGCCCAGCCCAGCCCAGCCCAGCCCAGCCCAGCCCGGCACAGCGCAGCGCACTGCTGTGGAGGTCCATTCCTTCACATCCTGCAGCAGGCATGATGCAGGCCTACTAGAGCAAAGGCTTGACTCTGCCCTTGTCTGTCTCTTAAAGGAAACAATCTTTCTAGCTTCTTATTGCACCTAATAAATAGGCTCTAGCTTGCCTCAAACTTGACCCATCATTTCATTAGCCAGAGCTCATACTTGACCTTTATTTCTATCCAAGCTCACTGGCACCAAACCCCTGATTTGAGCGAGAGGCTCACACCAAAATGAAAAATCACCATCATCCAACCTATTTTACAATAAGTGTAGCACCTACCTCGCATTCTTGTGCTCAGTTATAACCCCCAATACCACAATTGCACTCTGCAATTCACCAAACTTAAAGGCAAAGAACCAAGACATTGATAAAGGAAGATAAGGCCTTGTCACTATTTAACCTACTTGAGAAATAGGGAGGTTGGTAGAAGGTCATGAGGGAAAACATTTGAAATTTTGGGACACACATGCCAAAAAGAGTGTCCACTTTTCTCCTCTGTTAGCAAGTAAAAAAAAAATCTTAACAAAAAAAAAAAAATTGCTTTTTGAAAATTTCCACCTTGGGATACCTCTACAGCATTGGCAGGATTCGAACCCTGGCCTGTGAGGGCTGTCCGCACCAAAGGTACAAGACTTACCTTTGAGCTATAGCTCCTTAGTGGTCTAGAGGATTGCAGTAGTAACTATAAGCAACATACAGGCCTTGGTGTCCTTCACTGCGGCTTCCATTGCACATGAAAAGGATGACCATGACATAAGGACAATTTGATAGGCTACTTACATGGAAACCAGTGTGGTCCAGTGGGTAAGTGCCTGCCTTCCATGCAGGCAACCAGGGTTCGAATCCCGGGTTCGGCACCAGGTGACTGATGGTGGCAGAGCAGAGGTAAGTTGGAGGTGGGCCTAAATGGCCAATTGGTAAGTAAAATGTGTCTGTGTGTTGTGTAAGAGTGGAAACATGCCTAGTGAATGAGGGATTGCAGATTGGTTGGTAAGTAAAATAGGTGTGGCCTGAACAGAGAGCGGTGAAAGAAAAGGAACAGGTGTTGTGAGGAGGAGGAGCCAAGTCAGAGTGGGTGGGGTCAGAGAGGAGGAGTATAGGAGGAGCCTAGTCAGAGGGGGTGGGGTCAGAGAGGAGGGGAGTATAGGCGGAGCCTGGGCAGAGAGGCGGGGTATAGGAGGAGCCTAGTCAGAGTGGGTGCGGTTAGAGAGGAGGGGAGTATAGGCAGAGCCTGGGCAGAATCGGTGGTTTCAGAGAGCAGAGGAATAGGTGGAGGAGGATCCTGACTTATTGTGGGGTACTACAAATACTTTTTTACTGCACCCCCCTATACTCTCTGATTTCTGTTGGGAGGGGGCAGTCAAAATTTGGGGGAGCAGTATTAAAAGGTGCTTGGGCGCAACGTGAAGGCGATGAGGTGCACACAATGGCTTGTTTTCCAGGTACTTTTTGAGGGGCTACCATTAGTTTTTATTGCTCTGATCCTCCCTCATGGGGTGTACGCCAAATGGTTAGGGGCAACGGGGGGGCAAGAAGCTGTTTCACAGTTTCTATTAACAACAGGGGTCACCATACGATTCTGCTGCAGTTATGGTATTGAAAGGTAAAACAAGGAGCATTTGGCTGTATTTTTGCAGGTGGGGTGCCCCAAAATGTTACTGCCAGCAGCAGCAGCCCCCTTCCTCCCCACCCTGCAGATTGGTATAGGTACCTTTAGGACATTTCTGTTGAAAACAGAGGCTATAGCGAATCGCGCTACAAAATCCGAGAGCACTAACACTTGCTAAATAAAGGTGGCATCGGAGCATACGAATGAGGCAGGGAGAGGCTACTGTTGCAATTGGTTTGGCGTTCATAGTGAATAACCTCCAGCATGCGAATAGGCAAAAGTGTGAGGATTGGCAGTGTCTGTAGAGAATTTTGGCACGCTCTTCAGTTGATGTTTTCCTCCTTACGTTGGCCATGAACTACAGAGGAAAGGCCTGGCCTTACTGTTGGGCAAAACATGTATTTATGATTTTAAGAAGTGTAGTCTGGCTGTACTGAGAGGGCCTGTACAGTACGGTAAATGCCTGTATACTCCTGCAATGTGCATCCAACTGTCACTTGAGATTGAGCAGCGAACGAAGCAGCTGGGTTACTGACTGAATGTAAATGGAAGGCACATAGGAAGGGTGTTTGTGGTCACTCAAATGATTGAAACCTGGTTGATGCACTACCAAAGCTGGGGTACCAGGGGGGAACATTTGAGGGGTATTGAGATGGTGGTGTCCAGAGGTCAAAATATGTTTCAGAGACACAGAGGTACTGCGGTCCTGGTCCCACATTGGGGGTAGACAAAAGTCCCTGCTAAAGATTTCTGTCCAACTGTTACCCCATTTTGTGAAGCCTGGCTCCCTCTGTAACGATTCCCCAGTGTCTTTCGATCCTACAGATGACTGCAGCAAACTTCCCACATTTTTTCTTGGCCTCATACTCCCAAAGGAGTGCCTGACATTTGCCAGCCTAACGATACTCACATTCTGGGAAAAACCTCACTAACTATGCATATTTATCTACCACACATGGCAAATCCTTACAATTGCAGAACATCATATCGCACTTGTCATCTTTGAGGTACTCTAAGTATTTGGATTTGAGGGAAATATTCATCCTTGCTTGCTCTCTCCCATCTGAAGTCTATGGTGCTGCTGTTCCTTTCTCACATGTCCCTTCAAATAGACAAGTGACACACAGACTCAATCACTCAGCAAACATATATGCTTTGACGTTTTCATCTTGCTGTTTACCTTCCAAATATTCCCCCTTCACCACAAATACAGGCCTGCCATTCCTCATCCCCTCAGTCGAAGCAGTCCTTCACTCCTTAGGCCCTGCAAGACCACCATGAACAAGAATCATGTCAGCAAGCAGAAGAAAAGCCTCAGTGTGCTCTTTTGTTCATACTGCTGCCCTCTAGTAACACTTCATGGCAACTGCAGCATAAGAATGGGACTGAGAAGAGGGCTGTCCTATGCAAATAATATCCTCCCATGCATACTTTCTTCTGAGACGGTCGGCGGCTTGTGGCGTGATACCTCCTCCAACATATGGTCTTCAACCACATTTTAAAAAAGCCCACCTGCCTTAGACGAAGGATTTTGCCACTCGAAGGAAGCACATGGGGACATCACCCTCATTTAGCAGGGTCCTAAATTGCCTGCTGTCAGCCTGTATACAGAACAAGGGCGTTCGTGGGCGTTCGTGAGCGTTCCTCAAAGGAAGGAGGTGGGTGATTAAATCACAGTGCCAGGGCAGGCCCAGGCCCAGCCCAGCCCAGCCCAGCCCAGCCCAGCCCAGCCCAGCCCAGCCCAGCCCAGCCCGGCACAGCGCAGCGCACTGCTGTGGAGGTCCATTCCTTCACATCCTGCAGCAGGCATGATGCAGGCCTACTAGAGCAAAGGCTTGACTCTGCCCTTGTCTGTCTCTTAAAGGAAACAATCTTTCTAGCTTCTTATTGCACCTAATAAATAGGCTCTAGCTTGCCTCAAACTTGACCCATCATTTCATTAGCCAGAGCTCATACTTGACCTTTATTTCTATCCAAGCTCACTGGCACCAAACCCCTGATTTGAGCGAGAGGCTCACACCAAAATGAAAAATCACCATCATCCAACCTATTTTACAATAAGTGTAGCACCTACCTCGCATTCTTGTGCTCAGTTATAACCCCCAATACCACAATTGCACTCTGCAATTCACCAAACTTAAAGGCAAAGAACCAAGACATTGATAAAGGAAGATAAGGCCTTGTCACTATTTAACCTACTTGAGAAATAGGGAGGTTGGTAGAAGGTCATGAGGGAAAACATTTGAAATTTTGGGACACACATGCCAAAAAGAGTGTCCACTTTTCTCCTCTGTTAGCAAGTAAAAAAAAAATCTTAACAAAAAAAAAAAAATTGCTTTTTGAAAATTTCCACCTTGGGATACCTCTACAGCATTGGCAGGATTCGAACCCTGGCCTGTGAGGGCTGTCCGCACCAAAGGTACAAGACTTACCTTTGAGCTATAGCTCCTTAGTGGTCTAGAGGATTGCAGTAGTAACTATAAGCAACATACAGGCCTTGGTGTCCTTCACTGCGGCTTCCATTGCACATGAAAAGGATGACCATGACATAAGGACAATTTGATAGGCTACTTACATGGAAACCAGTGTGGTCCACTGGGTAAGTGCCTGCCTTCCATGCAGGCAACCAGGGTTCGAATCCCGGGTTCGGCACCAGGTGACTGATGGTGGCAGAGCAGAGGTAAGTTGGAGGTGGGCCTAAATGGCCAATTGGTAAGTAAAATGTGTCTGTGTGTTGTGTAAGAGTGGAAACATGCCTAGTGAATGAGGGATTGCAGATTGGTTGGTAAGTAAAATAGGTGTGGCCTGAACAGAGAGCGGTGAAAGAAAAGGAACAGGTGTTGTGAGGAGGAGGAGCCAAGTCAGAGTGGGTGGGGTCAGAGAGGAGGAGTATAGGAGGAGCCTAGTCAGAGGGGGTGGGGTCAGAGAGGAGGGGAGTATAGGCGGAGCCTGGGCAGAGAGGCGGGGTATAGGAGGAGCCTAGTCAGAGTGGGTGCGGTCAGAGAGGAGGGGTATAGGCAGAGCCTGGGCAGAATGGGTGGTTTCAGAGAGCAGAGGAATAGGTGGAGGAGGATCCTGACTTATTGTGGGGTACTACAAATACTTTTTTACTGCACCCCCCTATACTCTCTGATTTCTGTTGGGAGGGGGCAGTCAAAATTTGGGGGAGCAGTATTAAAAGGTGCTTGGGCGCAACGTGAAGGCGATGAGGTGCACACAATGGCTTGTTTTCCAGGTACTTTTTGAGGGGCTACCATTAGTTTTTATTGCTCTGATCCTCCCTCATGGGGTGTACGCCAAATGGTTAGGGGCAACGGGGGGGCAAGAAGCTGTTTCACAGTTTCTATTAACAACAGGGGTCACCATACGATTCTGCTGCAGTTATGGTATTGAAAGGTAAAACAAGGAGCATTTGGCTGTATTTTTGCAGGTGGGGTGCCCCAAAATGTTACTGCCAGCAGCAGCAGCCCCCTTCCTCCCCACCCTGCAGATTGGTATAGGTACCTTTAGGACATTTCTGTTGAAAACAGAAGCTATAGCGAATCGCGCTACAAAATCCGAGAGCACTAACACTTGCTAAATAAAGGTGGCATCGGAGCATACGAATGAGGCAGGGAGAGGCTACTGTTGCAATTGGTTTGGCGTTCATAGTGAATAACCTCCAGCATGCGAATAGGCAAAAGTGTGAGGATTGGCAGTGTCTGTAGAGAATTTTGGCACGCTCTTCAGTTGATGTTTTCCTCCTTACGTTGGCCATGAACTACAGAGGAAAGGCCTGGCCTTACTGTTGGGCAAAACATGTATTTATGATTTTAAGAAGTGTAGTCTGGCTGTACTGAGAGGGCCTGTACAGTACGGTAAATGCCTGTATACTCCTGCAATGTGCATCCAACTGTCACTTGAGATTGAGCAGCGAACGAAGCAGCTGGGTTACTGACTGAATGTAAATGGAAGGCACATAGGAAGGGTGTTTGTGGTCACTCAAATGATTGAAACCTGGTTGATGCACTACCAAAGCTGGGGTACCAGGGGGGAACATTTGAGGGGTATTGAGATGGTGGTGTCCAGAGGTCAAAATATGTTTCAGAGACACAGAGGTACTGCGGTCCTGGTCCCACATTGGGGGTAGACAAAAGTCCCTGCTAAAGATTTCTGTCCAACTGTTACCCCATTTTGTGAAGCCTGGCTCCCTCTGTAACGATTCCCCAGTGTCTTTCGATCCTACAGATGACTGCAGCAAACTTCCCACATTTTTTCTTGGCCTCATACTCCCAAAGGAGTGCCTGACATTTGCCAGCCTAACGATACTCACATTCTGGGAAAAACCTCACTAACTATGCATATTTATCTACCACACATGGCAAATCCTTACAATTGCAGAACATCATATCGCACTTGTCATCTTTGAGGTACTCTAAGTATTTGGATTTGAGGGAAATATTCATCCTTGCTTGCTCTCTCCCATCTGAAGTCTATGGTGCTGCTGTTCCTTTCTCACATGTCCCTTCAAATAGACAAGTGACACACAGACTCAATCACTCAGCAAACATATATGCTTTGACGTTTTCATCTTGCTGTTTACCTTCCAAATATTCCCCCTTCACCACAAATACAGGCCTGCCATTCCTCATCCCCTCAGTCGAAGCAGTCCTTCACTCCTTAGGCCCTGCAAGACCACCATGAACAAGAATCATGTCAGCAAGCAGAAGAAAAGCCTCAGTGTGCTCTTTTGTTCATACTGCTGCCCTCTAGTAACACTTCATGGCAACTGCAGCATAAGAATGGGACTGAGAAGAGGGCTGTCCTATGCAAATAATATCCTCCCATGCATACTTTCTTCTGAGACGGTCGGCGGCTTGTGGCGTGATACCTCCTCCAACATATGGTCTTCAACCACATTTTAAAAAAGCCCACCTGCCTTAGACGAAGGATTTTGCCACTCGAAGGAAGCACATGGGGACATCACCCTCATTTAGCAGGGTCCTAAATTGCCTGCTGTCAGCCTGTATACAGAACAAGGGCGTTTGTGGGCGTTCGTGAGCGTTCCTCAAAGGAAGGAGGTGGGTGATTAAATCACAGTGCCAGGGCAGGCCCAGCCCAGCCCAGCCCAGCCCAGCCCAGCCCAGCCCAGCCCAGCCCGGCACAGCGCACTGCTGTGGAGGTCCATTCCTTCACATCCTGCAGCAGGCATGATGCAGGCCTACTAGAGCAAAGGCTTGACTCTGCCCTTGTCTGTCTCTTAAAGGAAACAATCTTTCTAGCTTCTTATTGCACCTAATAAATAGGCTCTAGCTTGCCTCAAACTTGACCCATCATTTCATTAGCCAGAGCTCATACTTGACCTTTATTTCTATCCAAGCTCACTGGCACCAAACCCCTGATTTGAGCGAGAGGCTCACACCAAAATGAAAAATCACCATCATCCAACCTATTTTACAATAAGTGTAGCACCTACCTCGCATTCTTGTGCTCAGTTATAACCCCCAATACCACAATTGCACTCTGCAATTCACCAAACTTAAAGGCAAAGAACCAAGACATTGATAAAGGAAGATAAGGCCTTGTCACTATTTAACCTACTTGAGAAATAGGGAGGTTGGTAGAAGGTCATGAGGGAAAACATTTGAAATTTTGGGACACACATGCCAAAAAGAGTGTCCACTTTTCTCCTCTGTTAGCAAGTAAAAAAAAAATCTTAACAAAAAAAAAAATTTGCTTTTTGAAAATTTCCACCTTGGGATACCTCTACAGCATTGGCAGGATTCGAACCCTGGCCTGTGAGGGCTGTCCGCACCAAAGGTACAAGACTTACCTTTGAGCTATAGCTCCTTAGTGGTCTAGAGGATTGCAGTAGTAACTATAAGCAACATACAGGCCTTGGTGTCCTTCACTGCGGCTTCCATTGCACATGAAAAGGATGACCATGACATAAGGACAATTTGATAGGCTACTTACATGGAAACCAGTGTGGTCCACTGGGTAAGTGCCTGCCTTCCATGCAGGCAACCAGGGTTCGAATCCCGGGTTCGGCACCAGGTGACTGATGGTGGCAGAGCAGAGGTAAGTTGGAGGTGGGCCTAAATGGCCAATTGGTAAGTAAAATGTGTCTGTGTGTTGTGTAAGAGTGGAAACATGCCTAGTGAATGAGGGATTGCAGATTGGTTGGTAAGTAAAATAGGTGTGGCCTGAACAGAGAGCGGTGAAAGAAAAGGAACAGGTGTTGTGAGGAGGAGGAGCCAAGTCAGAGTGGGTGGGGTCAGAGAGGAGGAGTATAGGAGGAGCCTAGTCAGAGGGGGTGGGGTCAGAGAGGAGGGGAGTATAGGCGGAGCCTGGGCAGAGAGGCGGGGTATAGGAGGAGCCTAGTCAGAGTGGGTGCGGTCAGAGAGGAGGGGTATAGGCAGAGCCTGGGCAGAATGGGTGGTTTCAGAGAGCAGAGGAATAGGTGGAGGAGGATCCTGACTTATTGTGGGGTACTACAAATACTTTTTTACTGCACCCCCCTATACTCTCTGATTTCTGTTGGGAGGGGGCAGTCAAAATTTGGGGGAGCAGTATTAAAAGGTGCTTGGGCGCAACGTGAAGGCGATGAGGTGCACACAATGGCTTGTTTTCCAGGTACTTTTTGAGGGGCTACCATTAGTTTTTATTGCTCTGATCCTCCCTCATGGGGTGTACGCCAAATGGTTAGGGGCAACGGGGGGCAAGAAGCTGTTTCACAGTTTCTATTAACAACAGGGGTCACCATACGATTCTGCTGCAGTTATGGTATTGAAAGGTAAAACAAGGAGCATTTGGCTGTATTTTTGCAGGTGGGGTGCCCCAAAATGTTACTGCCAGCAGCAGCAGCCCCCTTCCTCCCCACCCTGCAGATTGGTATAGGTACCTTTAGGACATTTCTGTTGAAAACAGAAGCTATAGCGAATCGCGCTACAAAATCCGAGAGCACTAACACTTGCTAAATAAAGGTGGCATCGGAGCATACGAATGAGGCAGGGAGAGGCTACTGTTGCAATTGGTTTGGCGTTCATAGTGAATAACCTCCAGCATGCGAATAGGCAAAAGTGTGAGGATTGGCAGTGTCTGTAGAGAATTTTGGCACGCTCTTCAGTTGATGTTTTCCTCCTTACGTTGGCCATGAACTACAGAGGAAAGGCCTGGCCTTACTGTTGGGCAAAACATGTATTTATGATTTTAAGAAGTGTAGTCTGGCTGTACTGAGAGGGCCTGTACAGTACGGTAAATGCCTGTATACTCCTGCAATGTGCATCCAACTGTCACTTGAGATTGAGCAGCGAACGAAGCAGCTGGGTTACTGACTGAATGTAAATGGAAGGCACATAGGAAGGGTGTTTGTGGTCACTCAAATGATTGAAACCTGGTTGATGCACTACCAAAGCTGGGGTACCAGGGGGGAACATTTGAGGGGTATTGAGATGGTGGTGTCCAGAGGTCAAAATATGTTTCAGAGACACAGAGGTACTGCGGTCCTGGTCCCACATTGGGGGTAGACAAAAGTCCCTGCTAAAGATTTCTGTCCAACTGTTACCCCATTTTGTGAAGCCTGGCTCCCTCTGTAACGATTCCCCAGTGTCTTTCGATCCTACAGATGACTGCAGCAAACTTCCCACATTTTTTCTTGGCCTCATACTCCCAAAGGAGTGCCTGACATTTGCCAGCCTAACGATACTCACATTCTGGGAAAAACCTCACTAACTATGCATATTTATCTACCACACATGGCAAATCCTTACAATTGCAGAACATCATATCGCACTTGTCATCTTTGAGGTACTCTAAGTATTTGGATTTGAGGGAAATATTCATCCTTGCTTGCTCTCTCCCATCTGAAGTCTATGGTGCTGCTGTTCCTTTCTCACATGTCCCTTCAAATAGACAAGTGACACACAGACTCAATCACTCAGCAAACATATATGCTTTGACGTTTTCATCTTGCTGTTTACCTTCCAAATATTCCCCCTTCACCACAAATACAGGCCTGCCATTCCTCATCCCCTCAGTCGAAGCAGTCCTTCACTCCTTAGGCCCTGCAAGACCACCATGAACAAGAATCATGTCAGCAAGCAGAAGAAAAGCCTCAGTGTGCTCTTTTGTTCATACTGCTGCCCTCTAGTAACACTTCATGGCAACTGCAGCATAAGAATGGGACTGAGAAGAGGGCTGTCCTATGCAAATAATATCCTCCCATGCATACTTTCTTCTGAGACGGTCGGCGGCTTGTGGCGTGATACCTCCTCCAACATATGGTCTTCAACCACATTTTAAAAAAGCCCACCTGCCTTAGACGAAGGATTTTGCCACTCGAAGGAAGCACATGGGGACATCACCCTCATTTAGCAGGGTCCTAAATTGCCTGCTGTCAGCCTGTATACAGAACAAGGGCGTTCGTGGGCGTTCGTGAGCGTTCCTCAAAGGAAGGAGGTGGGTGATTAAATCACAGTGCCAGGGCAGGCCCAGGGCAGGCCCAGCCCAGCCCAGCCCAGCCCAGCCCAGCCCGGCACAGCGCACTGCTGTGGAGGTCCATTCCTTCACATCCTGCAGCAGGCATGATGCAGGCCTACTAGAGCAAAGGCTTGACTCTGCCCTTGTCTGTCTCTTAAAGGAAACAATCTTTCTAGCTTCTTATTGCACCTAATAAATAGGCTCTAGCTTGCCTCAAACTTGACCCATCATTTCATTAGCCAGAGCTCATACTTGACCTTTATTTCTATCCAAGCTCACTGGCACCAAACCCCTGATTTGAGCGAGAGGCTCACACCAAAATGAAAAATCACCATCATCCAACCTATTTTACAATAAGTGTAGCACCTACCTCGCATTCTTGTGCTCAGTTATAACCCCCAATACCACAATTGCACTCTGCAATTCACCAAACTTAAAGGCAAAGAACCAAGACATTGATAAAGGAAGATAAGGCCTTGTCACTATTTAACCTACTTGAGAAATAGGGAGGTTGGTAGAAGGTCATGAGGGAAAACATTTGAAATTTTGGGACACACATGCCAAAAAGAGTGTCCACTTTTCTCCTCTGTTAGCAAGTAAAAAAAAAATCTTAACAAAAAAAAAAATTTGCTTTTTGAAAATTTCCACCTTGGGATACCTCTACAGCATTGGCAGGATTCGAACCCTGGCCTGTGAGGGCTGTCCGCACCAAAGGTACAAGACTTACCTTTGAGCTATAGCTCCTTAGTGGTCTAGAGGATTGCAGTAGTAACTATAAGCAACATACAGGCCTTGGTGTCCTTCACTGCGGCTTCCATTGCACATGAAAAGGATGACCATGACATAAGGACAATTTGATAGGCTACTTACATGGAAACCAGTGTGGTCCACTGGGTAAGTGCCTGCCTTCCATGCAGGCAACCAGGGTTCGAATCCCGGGTTCGGCACCAGGTGACTGATGGTGGCAGAGCAGAGGTAAGTTGGAGGTGGGCCTAAATGGCCAATTGGTAAGTAAAATGTGTCTGTGTGTTGTGTAAGAGTGGAAACATGCCTAGTGAATGAGGGATTGCAGATTGGTTGGTAAGTAAAATAGGTGTGGCCTGAACAGAGAGCGGTGAAAGAAAAGGAACAGGTGTTGTGAGGAGGAGGAGCCAAGTCAGAGTGGGTGGGGTCAGAGAGGAGGAGTATAGGAGGAGCCTAGTCAGAGGGGGTGGGGTCAGAGAGGAGGGGAGTATAGGCGGAGCCTGGGCAGAGAGGCGGGGTATAGGAGGAGCCTAGTCAGAGTGGGTGCGGTCAGAGAGGAGGGGTATAGGCAGAGCCTGGGCAGAATGGGTGGTTTCAGAGAGCAGAGGAATAGGTGGAGGAGGATCCTGACTTATTGTGGGGTACTACAAATACTTTTTTACTGCACCCCCCTATACTCTCTGATTTCTGTTGGGAGGGGGCAGTCAAAATTTGGGGGAGCAGTATTAAAAGGTGCTTGGGCGCAACGTGAAGGCGATGAGGTGCACACAATGGCTTGTTTTCCAGGTACTTTTTGAGGGGCTACCATTAGTTTTTATTGCTCTGATCCTCCCTCATGGGGTGTACGCCAAATGGTTAGGGGCAACGGGGGGGCAAGAAGCTGTTTCACAGTTTCTATTAACAACAGGGGTCACCATACGATTCTGCTGCAGTTATGGTATTGAAAGGTAAAACAAGGAGCATTTGGCTGTATTTTTGCAGGTGGGGTGCCCCAAAATGTTACTGCCAGCAGCAGCAGCCCCCTTCCTCCCCACCCTGCAGATTGGTATAGGTACCTTTAGGACATTTCTGTTGAAAACAGAGGCTATAGCGAATCGCGCTACAAAATCCGAGAGCACTAACACTTGCTAAATAAAGGTGGCATCGGAGCATACGAATGAGGCAGGGAGAGGCTACTGTTGCAATTGGTTTGGCGTTCATAGTGAATAACCTCCAGCATGCGAATAGGCAAAAGTGTGAGGATTGGCAGTGTCTGTAGAGAATTTTGGCACGCTCTTCAGTTGATGTTTTCCTCCTTACGTTGGCCATGAACTACAGAGGAAAGGCCTGGCCTTACTGTTGGGCAAAACATGTATTTATGATTTTAAGAAGTGTAGTCTGGCTGTACTGAGAGGGCCTGTACAGTACGGTAAATGCCTGTATACTCCTGCAATGTGCATCCAACTGTCACTTGAGATTGAGCAGCGAACGAAGCAGCTGGGTTACTGACTGAATGTAAATGGAAGGCACATAGGAAGGGTGTTTGTGGTCACTCAAATGATTGAAACCTGGTTGATGCACTACCAAAGCTGGGGTACCAGGGGGGAACATTTGAGGGGTATTGAGATGGTGGTGTCCAGAGGTCAAAATATGTTTCAGAGACACAGAGGTACTGCGGTCCTGGTCCCACATTGGGGGTAGACAAAAGTCCCTGCTAAAGATTTCTGTCCAACTGTTACCCCATTTTGTGAAGCCTGGCTCCCTCTGTAACGATTCCCCAGTGTCTTTCGATCCTACAGATGACTGCAGCAAACTTCCCACATTTTTTCTTGGCCTCATACTCCCAAAGGAGTGCCTGACATTTGCCAGCCTAACGATACTCACATTCTGGGAAAAACCTCACTAACTATGCATATTTATCTACCACACATGGCAAATCCTTACAATTGCAGAACATCATATCGCACTTGTCATCTTTGAGGTACTCTAAGTATTTGGATTTGAGGGAAATATTCATCCTTGCTTGCTCTCTCCCATCTGAAGTCTATGGTGCTGCTGTTCCTTTCTCACATGTCCCTTCAAATAGACAAGTGACACACAGACTCAATCACTCAGCAAACATATATGCTTTGACGTTTTCATCTTGCTGTTTACCTTCCAAATATTCCCCCTTCACCACAAATACAGGCCTGCCATTCCTCATCCCCTCAGTCGAAGCAGTCCTTCACTCCTTAGGCCCTGCAAGACCACCATGAACAAGAATCATGTCAGCAAGCAGAAGAAAAGCCTCAGTGTGCTCTTTTGTTCATACTGCTGCCCTCTAGTAACACTTCATGGCAACTGCAGCATAAGAATGGGACTGAGAAGAGGGCTGTCCTATGCAAATAATATCCTCCCATGCATACTTTCTTCTGAGACGGTCGGCGGCTTGTGGCGTGATACCTCCTCCAACATATGGTCTTCAACCACATTTTAAAAAAGCCCACCTGCCTTAGACGAAGGATTTTGCCACTCGAAGGAAGCACATGGGGACATCACCCTCATTTAGCAGGGTCCTAAATTGCCTGCTGTCAGCCTGTATACAGAACAAGGGCGTTCGTGGGCGTTCGTGAGCGTTCCTCAAAGGAAGGAGGTGGGTGATTAAATCACAGTGCCAGGGCAGGCCCAGGGCAGGCCCAGCCCAGCCCAGCCCAGCCCAGCCCGGCACAGCGCACTGCTGTGGAGGTCCATTCCTTCACATCCTGCAGCAGGCATGATGCAGGCCTACTAGAGCAAAGGCTTGACTCTGCCCTTGTCTGTCTCTTAAAGGAAACAATCTTTCTAGCTTCTTATTGCACCTAATAAATAGGCTCTAGCTTGCCTCAAACTTGACCCATCATTTCATTAGCCAGAGCTCATACTTGACCTTTATTTCTATCCAAGCTCACTGGCACCAAACCCCTGATTTGAGCGAGAGGCTCACACCAAAATGAAAAATCACCATCATCCAACCTATTTTACAATAAGTGTAGCACCTACCTCGCATTCTTGTGCTCAGTTATAACCCTCAATACCACAATTGCACTCTGCAATTCACCAAACTTAAAGGCAAAGAACCAAGACATTGATAAAGGAAGATAAGGCCTTGTCACTATTTAACCTACTTGAGAAATAGGGAGGTTGGTAGAAGGTCATGAGGGAAAACATTTGAAATTTTGGGACACACATGCCAAAAAGAGTGTCCACTTTTCTCCTCTGTTAGCAAGTAAAAAAAAATCTTAACAAAAAAAAAAAATTTGCTTTTTGAAAATTTCCACCTTGGGATACCTCTACAGCATTGGCAGGATTCGAACCCTGGCCTGTGAGGGCTGTCCGCACCAAAGGTACAAGACTTACCTTTGAGCTATAGCTCCTTAGTGGTCTAGAGGATTGCAGTAGTAACTATAAGCAACATACAGGCCTTGGTGTCCTTCCCTGCGGCTTCCATTGCACATGAAAAGGATGACCATGACATAAGGACAATTTGATAGGCTACTTACATGGAAACCAGTGTGGTCCAGTGGGTAAGTGCCTGCCTTCCATGCAGGCAACCAGGGTTCGAATCCCGGGTTCGGCACCAGGTGACTGATGGTGGCAGAGCAGAGGTAAGTTGGAGGTGGGCCTAAATGGCCAATTGGTAAGTAAAATGTGTCTGTGTGTTGTGTAAGAGTGGAAACATGCCTAGTGAATGAGGGATTGCAGATTGGTTGGTAAGTAAAATAGGTGTGGCCTGAACAGAGAGCGGTGAAAGAAAAGGAACAGGTGTTGTGAGGAGGAGGAGCCAAGTCAGAGTGGGTGGGGTCAGAGAGGAGGAGTATAGGAGGAGCTGGGTCAGAGTGGGTGGGGTTAGAGAGGAGGGGTTCAGGAGGAGCCTAGTCAGAGGGGGTGGGGTCAGAGAGGAGGGGAGTATAGGCGGAGCCTGGGCAGAGAGGCAGGGTATAGGAGGAGCCTAGTCAGAGTGGGTGCGGTCAGAGAGGAGGGGTATAGGCAGAGCCTGGGCAGAATGGGTGGTTTCAGAGAGCAGAGGAATAGGTGGAGGAGGATCCTGACTTATTGTGGGGTACTACAAATACTTTTTTACTGCACCCCCCTATACTCTCTGATTTCTGTTGGGAGGGGGCAGTCAAAATTTGGGGGAGCAGTATTAAAAGGTGCTTGGGCGCAACGTGAAGGCGATGAGGTGCACACAATGGCTTGTTTTCCAGGTACTTTTTGAGGGGCTACCATTAGTTTTTATTGCTCTGATCCTCCCTCATGGGGTGTACGCCAAATGGTTAGGGGCAACGGGGGGGCAAGAAGCTGTTTCACAGTTTCTATTAACAACAGGGGTCACCATACGATTCTGCTGCAGTTATGGTATTGAAAGGTAAAACAAGGAGCATTTGGCTGTATTTTTGCAGGTGGGGTGCCCCAAAATGTTACTGCCAGCAGCAGCAGCCCCCTTCCTCCCCACCCTGCAGATTGGTATAGGTACCTTTAGGACATTTCTGTTGAAAACAGAGGCTATAGCGAATCGCGCTACAAAATCCGAGAGCACTAACACTTGCTAAATAAAGGTGGCATCGGAGCATACGAATGAGGCAGGGAGAGGCTACTGTTGCAATTGGTTTGGCGTTCATAGTGAATAACCTCCAGCATGCGAATAGGCAAAAGTGTGAGGATTGGCAGTGTCTGTAGAGAATTTTGGCACGCTCTTCAGTTGATGTTTTCCTCCTTACGTTGGCCATGAACTACAGAGGAAAGGCCTGGCCTTACTGTTGGGCAAAACATGTATTTATGATTTTAAGAAGTGTAGTCTGGCTGTACTGAGAGGGCCTGTACAGTACGGTAAATGCCTGTATACTCCTGCAATGTGCATCCAACTGTCACTTGAGATTGAGCAGCGAACGAAGCAGCTGGGTTACTGACTGAATGTAAATGGAAGGCACATAGGAAGGGTGTTTGTGGTCACTCAAATGATTGAAACCTGGTTGATGCACTACCAAAGCTGGGGTACCAGGGGGGAACATTTGAGGGGTATTGAGATGGTGGTGTCCAGAGGTCAAAATATGTTTCAGAGACACAGAGGTACTGCGGTCCTGGTCCCACATTGGGGGTAGACAAAAGTCCCTGCTAAAGATTTCTGTCCAACTGTTACCCCATTTTGTGAAGCCTGGCTCCCTCTGTAACGATTCCCCAGTGTCTTTCGATCCTACAGATGACTGCAGCAAACTTCCCACATTTTTTCTTGGCCTCATACTCCCAAAGGAGTGCCTGACATTTGCCAGCCTAACGATACTCACATTCTGGGAAAAACCTCACTAACTATGCATATTTATCTACCACACATGGCAAATCCTTACAATTGCAGAACATCATATCGCACTTGTCATCTTTGAGGTACTCTAAGTATTTGGATTTGAGGGAAATATTCATCCTTGCTTGCTCTCTCCCATCTGAAGTCTATGGTGCTGCTGTTCCTTTCTCACATGTCCCTTCAAATAGACAAGTGACACACAGACTCAATCACTCAGCAAACATATATGCTTTGACGTTTTCATCTTGCTGTTTACCTTCCAAATATTCCCCCTTCACCACAAATACAGGCCTGCCATTCCTCATCCCCTCAGTCGAAGCAGTCCTTCACTCCTTAGGCCCTGCAAGACCACCATGAACAAGAATCATGTCAGCAAGCAGAAGAAAAGCCTCAGTGTGCTCTTTTGTTCATACTGCTGCCCTCTAGTAACACTTCATGGCAACTGCAGCATAAGAATGGGACTGAGAAGAGGGCTGTCCTATGCAAATAATATCCTCCCATGCATACTTTCTTCTGAGACGGTCGGCGGCTTGTGGCGTGATACCTCCTCCAACATATGGTCTTCAACCACATTTTAAAAAAGCCCACCTGCCTTAGACGAAGGATTTTGCCACTCGAAGGAAGCACATGGGGACATCACCCTCATTTAGCAGGGTCCTAAATTGCCTGCTGTCAGCCTGTATACAGAACAAGGGCGTTCGTGGGCGTTCGTGAGCGTTCCTCAAAGGAAGGAGGTGGGTGATTAAATCACAGTGCCAGGGCAGGCCCAGGGCAGGCCCAGCCCAGCCCAGCCCAGCCCAGCCCGGCACAGCGCACTGCTGTGGAGGTCCATTCCTTCACATCCTGCAGCAGGCATGATGCAGGCCTACTAGAGCAAAGGCTTGACTCTGCCCTTGTCTGTCTCTTAAAGGAAACAATCTTTCTAGCTTCTTATTGCACCTAATAAATAGGCTCTAGCTTGCCTCAAACTTGACCCATCATTTCATTAGCCAGAGCTCATACTTGACCTTTATTTCTATCCAAGCTCACTGGCACCAAACCCCTGATTTGAGCGAGAGGCTCACACCAAAATGAAAAATCACCATCATCCAACCTATTTTACAATAAGTGTAGCACCTACCTCGCATTCTTGTGCTCAGTTATAACCCTCAATACCACAATTGCACTCTGCAATTCACCAAACTTAAAGGCAAAGAACCAAGACATTGATAAAGGAAGATAAGGCCTTGTCACTATTTAACCTACTTGAGAAATAGGGAGGTTGGTAGAAGGTCATGAGGGAAAACATTTGAAATTTTGGGACACACATGCCAAAAAGAGTGTCCACTTTTCTCCTCTGTTAGCAAGTAAAAAAAAATCTTAACAAAAAAAAAAAATTTGCTTTTTGAAAATTTCCACCTTGGGATACCTCTACAGCATTGGCAGGATTCGAACCCTGGCCTGTGAGGGCTGTCCGCACCAAAGGTACAAAACTTACCTTTGAGCTATAGCTCCTTAGTGGTCTAGAGGATTGCAGTAGTAACTATAAGCAACATACAGGCCTTGGTGTCCTTCCCTGCGGCTTCCATTGCACATGAAAAGGATGACCATGACATAAGGACAATTTGATAGGCTACTTACATGGAAACCAGTGTGGTCCAGTGGGTAAGTGCCTGCCTTCCATGCAGGCAACCAGGGTTCGAATCCCGGGTTCGGCACCAGGTGACTGATGGTGGCAGAGCAGAGGTAAGTTGGAGGTGGGCCTAAATGGCCAATTGGTAAGTAAAATGTGTCTGTGTGTTGTGTAAGAGTGGAAACATGCCTAGTGAATGAGGGATTGCAGATTGGTTGGTAAGTAAAATAGGTGTGGCCTGAACAGAGAGCGGTGAAAGAAAAGGAACAGGTGTTGTGAGGAGGAGGAGCCAAGTCAGAGTGGGTGGGGTCAGAGAGGAGGAGTATAGGAGGAGCTGGGTCAGAGTGGGTGGGGTTAGAGAGGAGGGGTTCAGGAGGAGCCTAGTCAGAGGGGGTGGGGTCAGAGAGGAGGGGAGTATAGGCGGAGCCTGGGCAGAGAGGCAGGGTATAGGAGGAGCCTAGTCAGAGTGGGTGCGGTCAGAGAGGAGGGGTATAGGCAGAGCCTGGGCAGAATGGGTGGTTTCAGAGAGCAGAGGAATAGGTGGAGGAGGATCCTGACTTATTGTGGGGTACTACAAATACTTTTTTACTGCACCCCCCTATACTCTCTGATTTCTGTTGGGAGGGGGCAGTCAAAATTTGGGGGAGCAGTATTAAAAGGTGCTTGGGCGCAACGTGAAGGCGATGAGGTGCACACAATGGCTTGTTTTCCAGGTACTTTTTGAGGGGCTACCATTAGTTTTTATTGCTCTGATCCTCCCTCATGGGGTGTACGCCAAATGGTTAGGGGCAACGGGGGGGCAAGAAGCTGTTTCACAGTTTCTATTAACAACAGGGGTCACCATACGATTCTGCTGCAGTTATGGTATTGAAAGGTAAAACAAGGAGCATTTGGCTGTATTTTTGCAGGTGGGGTGCCCCAAAATGTTACTGCCAGCAGCAGCAGCCCCCTTCCTCCCCACCCTGCAGATTGGTATAGGTACCTTTAGGACATTTCTGTTGAAAACAGAGGCTATAGCGAATCGCGCTACAAAATCCGAGAGCACTAACACTTGCTAAATAAAGGTGGCATCGGAGCATACGAATGAGGCAGGGAGAGGCTACTGTTGCAATTGGTTTGGCGTTCATAGTGAATAACCTCCAGCATGCGAATAGGCAAAAGTGTGAGGATTGGCAGTGTCTGTAGAGAATTTTGGCACGCTCTTCAGTTGATGTTTTCCTCCTTACGTTGGCCATGAACTACAGAGGAAAGGCCTGGCCTTACTGTTGGGCAAAACATGTATTTATGATTTTAAGAAGTGTAGTCTGGCTGTACTCAGAGGGCCTGTACAGTACGGTAAATGCCTGTATACTCCTGCAATGTGCATCCAACTGTCACTTGAGATTGAGCAGCGAACGAAGCAGCTGGGTTACTGACTGAATGTAAATGGAAGGCACATAGGAAGGGTGTTTGTGGTCACTCAAATGATTGAAACCTGGTTGATGCACTACCAAAGCTGGGGTACCAGGGGGGAACATTTGAGGGGTATTGAGATGGTGGTGTCCAGAGGTCAAAATATGTTTCAGAGACACAGAGGTACTGCGGTCCTGGTCCCACATTGGGGGTAGACAAAAGTCCCTGCTAAAGATTTCTGTCCAACTGTTACCCCATTTTGTGAAGCCTGGCTCCCTCTGTAACGATTCCCCAGTGTCTTTCGATCCTACAGATGACTGCAGCAAACTTCCCACATTTTTTCTTGGCCTCATACTCCCAAAGGAGTGCCTGACATTTGCCAGCCTAACGATACTCACATTCTGGGAAAAACCTCACTAACTATGCATATTTATCTACCACACATGGCAAATCCTTACAATTGCAGAACATCATATCGCACTTGTCATCTTTGAGGTACTCTAAGTATTTGGATTTGAGGGAAATATTCATCCTTGCTTGCTCTCTCCCATCTGAAGTCTATGGTGCTGCTGTTCCTTTCTCACATGTCCCTTCAAATAGACAAGTGACACACAGACTCAATCACTCAGCAAACATATATGCTTTGACGTTTTCATCTTGCTGTTTACCTTCCAAATATTCCCCCTTCACCACAAATACAGGCCTGCCATTCCTCATCCCCTCAGTCGAAGCAGTCCTTCACTCCTTAGGCCCTGCAAGACCACCATGAACAAGAATCATGTCAGCAAGCAGAAGAAAAGCCTCAGTGTGCTCTTTTGTTCATACTGCTGCCCTCTAGTAACACTTCATGGCAACTGCAGCATAAGAATGGGACTGAGAAGAGGGCTGTCCTATGCAAATAATATCCTCCCATGCATACTTTCTTCTGAGACGGTCGGCGGCTTGTGGCGTGATATCTCCTCCAACATATGGTCTTCAACCACATTTTAAAAAAGCCCACCTGCCTTAGACGAAGGATTTTGCCACTCGAAGGAAGCACATGGGGACATCACCCTCATTTAGCAGGGTCCTAAATTGCCTGCTGTCAGCCTGTATACAGAACAAGGGCGTTCGTGGGCGTTCGTGAGCGTTCCTCAAAGGAAGGAGGTGGGTGATTAAATCACAGTGCCAGGGCAGGCCCAGGGCAGGCCCAGCCCAGCCCAGCCCAGCCCAGCCCGGCACAGCGCACTGCTGTGGAGGTCCATTCCTTCACATCCTGCAGCAGGCATGATGCAGGCCTACTAGAGCAAATGCTTGACTCTGCCCTTGTCTGTCTCTTAAAGGAAACAATCTTTCTAGCTTCTTATTGCACCTAATAAATAGGCTCTAGCTTGCCTCAAACTTGACCCATCATTTCATTAGCCAGAGCTCATACTTGACCTTTATTTCTATCCAAGCTCACTGGCACCAAACCCCTGATTTGAGCGAGAGGCTCACACCAAAATGAAAAATCACCATCATCCAACCTATTTTACAATAAGTGTAGCACCTACCTCGCATTCTTGTGCTCAGTTATAACCCCCAATACCACAATTGCACTCTGCAATTCACCAAACTTAAAGGCAAAGAAACAAGACATTGATAAAGGAAGATAAGGCCTTGTCACTATTTAACCTACTTGAGAAATAGGGAGGTTGGTAGAAGGTCATGAGGGAAAACATTTGAAATTTTGGGACACACATGCCAAAAAGAGTGTCCACTTTTCTCCTCTGTTAGCAAGTAAAAAAAAATCTTAACAAAAAAAAAAAATTTGCTTTTTGAAAATTTCCACCTTGGGATACCTCTACAGCATTGGCAGGATTCGAACCCTGGCCTGTGAGGGCTGTCCGCACCAAAGGTACAAGACTTACCTTTGAGCTATAGCTCCTTAGTGGTCTAGAGGATTGCAGTAGTAACTATAAGCAACATACAGGCCTTGGTGTCCTTCACTGCGGCTTCCATTGCACATGAAAAGGATGACCATGACATAAGGACAATTTGATAGGCTACTTACATGGAAACCAGTGTGGTCCAGTGGGTAAGTGCCTGCCTTCCATGCAGGCAACCAGGGTTCGAATCCCGGGTTCGGCACCAGGTGACTGATGGTGGCAGAGCAGAGGTAAGTTGGAGGTGGGCCTAAATGGCCAATTGGTAAGTAAAATGTGTCTGTGTGTTGTGTAAGAGTGGAAACATGCCTAGTGAATGAGGGATTGCAGATTGGTTGGTAAGTAAAATAGGTGTGGCCTGAACAGAGAGCGGTGAAAGAAAAGGAACAGGTGTTGTGAGGAGGAGGAGCCAAGTCAGAGTGGGTGGGGTCAGAGAGGAGGAGTATAGGAGGAGCTGGGTCAGAGTGGGTGGGGTTAGAGAGGAGGGGTTCAGGAGGAGCCTAGTCAGAGGGGGTGGGGTCAGAGAGGAGGGGAGTATAGGCGGAGCCTGGGCAGAGAGGCAGGGTATAGGAGGAGCCTAGTCAGAGTGGGTGCGGTCAGAGAGGAGGGGTATAGGCAGAGCCTGGGCAGAATGGGTGGTTTCAGAGAGCAGAGGAATAGGTGGAGGAGGATCCTGACTTATTGTGGGGTACTACAAATACTTTTTTACTGCACCCCCCTATACTCTCTGATTTCTGTTGGGAGGGGGCAGTCAAAATTTGGGGGAGCAGTATTAAAAGGTGCTTGGGCGCAACGTGAAGGCGATGAGGTGCACACAATGGCTTGTTTTCCAGGTACTTTTTGAGGGGCTACCATTAGTTTTTATTGCTCTGATCCTCCCTCATGGGGTGTACGCCAAATGGTTAGGGGCAACGGGGGGGCAAGAAGCTGTTTCACAGTTTCTATTAACAACAGGGGTCACCATACGATTCTGCTGCAGTTATGGTATTGAAAGGTAAAACAAGGAGCATTTGGCTGTATTTTTGCAGGTGGGGTGCCCCAAAATGTTACTGCCAGCAGCAGCAGCCCCCTTCCTCCCCACCCTGCAGATTGGTATAGGTACCTTTAGGACATTTCTGTTGAAAACAGAGGCTATAGCGAATCGCGCTACAAAATCCGAGAGCACTAACACTTGCTAAATAAAGGTGGCATCGGAGCATACGAATGAGGCAGGGAGAGGCTACTGTTGCAATTGGTTTGGCGTTCATAGTGAATAACCTCCAGCATGCGAATAGGCAAAAGTGTGAGGATTGGCAGTGTCTGTAGAGAATTTTGGCACGCTCTTCAGTTGATGTTTTCCTCCTTACGTTGGCCATGAACTACAGAGGAAAGGCCTGGCCTTACTGTTGGGCAAAACATGTATTTATGATTTTAAGAAGTGTAGTCTGGCTGTACTGAGAGGGCCTGTACAGTACGGTAAATGCCTGTATACTCCTGCAATGTGCATCCAACTGTCACTTGAGATTGAGCAGCGAACGAAGCAGCTGGGTTACTGACTGAATGTAAATGGAAGGCACATAGGAAGGGTGTTTGTGGTCACTCAAATGATTGAAACCTGGTTGATGCACTACCAAAGCTGGGGTACCAGGGGGGAACATTTGAGGGGTATTGAGATGGTGGTGTCCAGAGGTCAAAATATGTTTCAGAGACACAGAGGTACTGCGGTCCTGGTCCCACATTGGGGGTAGACAAAAGTCCCTGCTAAAGATTTCTGTCCAACTGTTACCCCATTTTGTGAAGCCTGGCTCCCTCTGTAACGATTCCCCAGTGTCTTTCGATCCTACAGATGACTGCAGCAAACTTCCCACATTTTTTCTTGGCCTCATACTCCCAAAGGAGTGCCTGACATTTGCCAGCCTAACGATACTCACATTCTGGGAAAAACCTCACTAACTATGCATATTTATCTACCACACATGGCAAATCCTTACAATTGCAGAACATCATATCGCACTTGTCATCTTTGAGGTACTCTAAGTATTTGGATTTGAGGGAAATATTCATCCTTGCTTGCTCTCTCCCATCTGAAGTCTATGGTGCTGCTGTTCCTTTCTCACATGTCCCTTCAAATAGACAAGTGACACACAGACTCAATCACTCAGCAAACATATATGCTTTGACGTTTTCATCTTGCTGTTTACCTTCCAAATATTCCCCCTTCACCACAAATACAGGCCTGCCATTCCTCATCCCCTCAGTCGAAGCAGTCCTTCACTCCTTAGGCCCTGCAAGACCACCATGAACAAGAATCATGTCAGCAAGCAGAAGAAAAGCCTCAGTGTGCTCTTTTGTTCATACTGCTGCCCTCTAGTAACACTTCATGGCAACTGCAGCATAAGAATGGGACTGAGAAGAGGGCTGTCCTATGCAAATAATATCCTCCCATGCATACTTTCTTCTGAGACGGTCGGCGGCTTGTGGCGTGATACCTCCTCCAACATATGGTCTTCAACCACATTTTAAAAAAGCCCACCTGCCTTAGACGAAGGATTTTGCCACTCGAAGGAAGCACATGGGGACATCACCCTCATTTAGCAGGGTCCTAAATTGCCTGCTGTCAGCCTGTATACAGAACAAGGGCGTTCGTGGGCGTTCGTGAGCGTTCCTCAAAGGAAGGAGGTGGGTGATTAAATCACAGTGCCAGGGCAGGCCCAGGGCAGGCCCAGCCCAGCCCAGCCCAGCCCAGCCCGGCACAGCGCACTGCTGTGGAGGTCCATTCCTTCACATCCTGCAGCAGGCATGATGCAGGCCTACTAGAGCAAAGGCTTGACTCTGCCCTTGTCTGTCTCTTAAAGGAAACAATCTTTCTAGCTTCTTATTGCACCTAATAAATAGGCTCTAGCTTGCCTCAAACTTGACCCATCATTTCATTAGCCAGAGCTCATACTTGACCTTTATTTCTATCCAAGCTCACTGGCACCAAACCCCTGATTTGAGCGAGAGGCTCACACCAAAATGAAAAATCACCATCATCCAACCTATTTTACAATAAGTGTAGCACCTACCTCGCATTCTTGTGCTCAGTTATAACCCTCAATACCACAATTGCACTCTGCAATTCACCAAACTTAAAGGCAAAGAACCAAGACATTGATAAAGGAAGATAAGGCCTTGTCACTATTTAACCTACTTGAGAAATAGGGAGGTTGGTAGAAGGTCATGAGGGAAAACATTTGAAATTTTGGGACACACATGCCAAAAAGAGTGTCCACTTTTCTCCTCTGTTAGCAAGTAAAAAAAAATCTTAACAAAAAAAAAAAATTTGCTTTTTGAAAATTTCCACCTTGGGATACCTCTACAGCATTGGCAGGATTCGAACCCTGGCCTGTGAGGGCTGTCCGCACCAAAGGTACAAGACTTACCTTTGAGCTATAGCTCCTTAGTGGTCTAGAGGATTGCAGTAGTAACTATAAGCAACATACAGGCCTTGGTGTCCTTCCCTGCGGCTTCCATTGCACATGAAAAGGATGACCATGACATAAGGACAATTTGATAGGCTACTTACATGGAAACCAGTGTGGTCCAGTGGGTAAGTGCCTGCCTTCCATGCAGGCAACCAGGGTTCGAATCCCGGGTTCGGCACCAGGTGACTGATGGTGGCAGAGCAGAGGTAAGTTGGAGGTGGGCCTAAATGGCCAATTGGTAAGTAAAATGTGTCTGTGTGTTGTGTAAGAGTGGAAACATGCCTAGTGAATGAGGGATTGCAGATTGGTTGGTAAGTAAAATAGGTGTGGCCTGAACAGAGAGCGGTGAAAGAAAAGGAACAGGTGTTGTGAGGAGGAGGAGCCAAGTCAGAGTGGGTGGGGTCAGAGAGGAGGAGTATAGGAGGAGCTGGGTCAGAGTGGGTGGGGTTAGAGAGGAGGGGTTCAGGAGGAGCCTAGTCAGAGGGGGTGGGGTCAGAGAGGAGGGGAGTATAGGCGGAGCCTGGGCAGAGAGGCAGGGTATAGGAGGAGCCTAGTCAGAGTGGGTGCGGTCAGAGAGGAGGGGTATAGGCAGAGCCTGGGCAGAATGGGTGGTTTCAGAGAGCAGAGGAATAGGTGGAGGAGGATCCTGACTTATTGTGGGGTACTACAAATACTTTTTTACTGCACCCCCCTATACTCTCTGATTTCTGTTGGGAGGGGGCAGTCAAAATTTGGGGGAGCAGTATTAAAAGGTGCTTGGGCGCAACGTGAAGGCGATGAGGTGCACACAATGGCTTGTTTTCCAGGTACTTTTTGAGGGGCTACCATTAGTTTTTATTGCTCTGATCCTCCCTCATGGGGTGTACGCCAAATGGTTAGGGGCAACGGGGGGGCAAGAAGCTGTTTCACAGTTTCTATTAACAACAGGGGTCACCATACGATTCTGCTGCAGTTATGGTATTGAAAGGTAAAACAAGGAGCATTTGGCTGTATTTTTGCAGGTGGGGTGCCCCAAAATGTTACTGCCAGCAGCAGCAGCCCCCTTCCTCCCCACCCTGCAGATTGGTATAGGTACCTTTAGGACATTTCTGTTGAAAACAGAGGCTATAGCGAATCGCGCTACAAAATCCGAGAGCACTAACACTTGCTAAATAAAGGTGGCATCGGAGCATACGAATGAGGCAGGGAGAGGCTACTGTTGCAATTGGTTTGGCGTTCATAGTGAATAACCTCCAGCATGCGAATAGGCAAAAGTGTGAGGATTGGCAGTGTCTGTAGAGAATTTTGGCACGCTCTTCAGTTGATGTTTTCCTCCTTACGTTGGCCATGAACTACAGAGGAAAGGCCTGGCCTTACTGTTGGGCAAAACATGTATTTATGATTTTAAGAAGTGTAGTCTGGCTGTACTCAGAGGGCCTGTACAGTACGGTAAATGCCTGTATACTCCTGCAATGTGCATCCAACTGTCACTTGAGATTGAGCAGCGAACGAAGCAGCTGGGTTACTGACTGAATGTAAATGGAAGGCACATAGGAAGGGTGTTTGTGGTCACTCAAATGATTGAAACCTGGTTGATGCACTACCAAAGCTGGGGTACCAGGGGGGAACATTTGAGGGGTATTGAGATGGTGGTGTCCAGAGGTCAAAATATGTTTCAGAGACACAGAGGTACTGCGGTCCTGGTCCCACATTGGGGGTAGACAAAAGTCCCTGCTAAAGATTTCTGTCCAACTGTTACCCCATTTTGTGAAGCCTGGCTCCCTCTGTAACGATTCCCCAGTGTCTTTCGATCCTACAGATGACTGCAGCAAACTTCCCACATTTTTTCTTGGCCTCATACTCCCAAAGGAGTGCCTGACATTTGCCAGCCTAACGATACTCACATTCTGGGAAAAACCTCACTAACTATGCATATTTATCTACCACACATGGCAAATCCTTACAATTGCAGAACATCATATCGCACTTGTCATCTTTGAGGTACTCTAAGTATTTGGATTTGAGGGAAATATTCATCCTTGCTTGCTCTCTCCCATCTGAAGTCTATGGTGCTGCTGTTCCTTTCTCACATGTCCCTTCAAATAGACAAGTGACACACAGACTCAATCACTCAGCAAACATATATGCTTTGACGTTTTCATCTTGCTGTTTACCTTCCAAATATTCCCCCTTCACCACAAATACAGGCCTGCCATTCCTCATCCCCTCAGTCGAAGCAGTCCTTCACTCCTTAGGCCCTGCAAGACCACCATGAACAAGAATCATGTCAGCAAGCAGAAGAAAAGCCTCAGTGTGCTCTTTTGTTCATACTGCTGCCCTCTAGTAACACTTCATGGCAACTGCAGCATAAGAATGGGACTGAGAAGAGGGCTGTCCTATGCAAATAATATCCTCCCATGCATACTTTCTTCTGAGACGGTCGGCGGCTTGTGGCGTGATATCTCCTCCAACATATGGTCTTCAACCACATTTTAAAAAAGCCCACCTGCCTTAGACGAAGGATTTTGCCACTCGAAGGAAGCACATGGGGACATCACCCTCATTTAGCAGGGTCCTAAATTGCCTGCTGTCAGCCTGTATACAGAACAAGGGCGTTCGTGGGCGTTCGTGAGCGTTCCTCAAAGGAAGGAGGTGGGTGATTAAATCACAGTGCCAGGGCAGGCCCAGGGCAGGCCCAGCCCAGCCCAGCCCAGCCCGGCACAGCGCACTGCTGTGGAGGTCCATTCCTTCACATCCTGCAGCAGGCATGATGCAGGCCTACTAGAGCAAAGGCTTGACTCTGCCCTTGTCTGTCTCTTAAAGGAAACAATCTTTCTAGCTTCTTATTGCACCTAATAAATAGGCTCTAGCTTGCCTCAAACTTGACCCATCATTTCATTAGCCAGAGCTCATACTTGACCTTTATTTCTATCCAAGCTCACTGGCACCAAACCCCTGATTTGAGCGAGAGGCTCACACCAAAATGAAAAATCACCATCATCCAACCTATTTTACAATAAGTGTAGCACCTACCTCGCATTCTTGTGCTCAGTTATAACCCTCAATACCACAATTGCACTCTGCAATTCACCAAACTTAAAGGCAAAGAACCAAGACATTGATAAAGGAAGATAAGGCCTTGTCACTATTTAACCTACTTGAGAAATAGGGAGGTTGGTAGAAGGTCATGAGGGAAAACATTTGAAATTTTGGGACACACATGCCAAAAAGAGTGTCCACTTTTCTCCTCTGTTAGCAAGTAAAAAAAAATCTTAACAAAAAAAAAAAATTTGCTTTTTGAAAATTTCCACCTTGGGATACCTCTACAGCATTGGCAGGATTCGAACCCTGGCCTGTGAGGGCTGTCCGCACCAAAGGTACAAGACTTACCTTTGAGCTATAGCTCCTTAGTGGTCTAGAGGATTGCAGTAGTAACTATAAGCAACATACAGGCCTTGGTGTCCTTCCCTGCGGCTTCCATTGCACATGAAAAGGATGACCATGACATAAGGACAATTTGATAGGCTACTTACATGGAAACCAGTGTGGTCCAGTGGGTAAGTGCCTGCCTTCCATGCAGGCAACCAGGGTTCGAATCCCGGGTTCGGCACCAGGTGACTGATGGTGGCAGAGCAGAGGTAAGTTGGAGGTGGGCCTAAATGGCCAATTGGTAAGTAAAATGTGTCTGTGTGTTGTGTAAGAGTGGAAACATGCCTAGTGAATGAGGGATTGCAGATTGGTTGGTAAGTAAAATAGGTGTGGCCTGAACAGAGAGCGGTGAAAGAAAAGGAACAGGTGTTGTTAGGAGGAGGAGCCAAGTCAGAGTGGGTGGGGTCAGAGAGGAGGAGTATAGGAGGAGCTGGGTCAGAGTGGGTGGGGTTAGAGAGGAGGGGTTCAGGAGGAGCCTAGTCAGAGGGTGGTGGGGTCAGAGAGGAGGGGAGTATAGGCGGAGCCTGGGCAGAGAGGCAGGGTATAGGAGGAGCCTAGTCAGAGTGGGTGCGGTCAGAGAGGAGGGGTATAGGCAGAGCCTGGGCAGAATGGGTGGTTTCAGAGAGCAGAGGAATAGGTGGAGGAGGATCCTGACTTATTGTGGGGTACTACAAATACTTTTTTACTGCACCCCCCTATACTCTCTGATTTCTGTTGGGAGGGGGCAGTCAAAATTTGGGGGAGCAGTATTAAAAGGTGCTTGGGCGCAACGTGAAGGCGATGAGGTGCACACAATGGCTTGTTTTCCAGGTACTTTTTGAGGGGCTACCATTAGTTTTTATTGCTCTGATCCTCCCTCATGGGGTGTACGCCAAATGGTTAGGGGCAACGGGGGGGCAAGAAGCTGTTTCACAGTTTCTATTAACAACAGGGGTCACCATACGATTCTGCTGCAGTTATGGTATTGAAAGGTAAAACAAGGAGCATTTGGCTGTATTTTTGCAGGTGGGGTGCCCCAAAATGTTACTGCCAGCAGCAGCAGCCCCCTTCCTCCCCACCCTGCAGATTGGTATAGGTACCTTTAGGACATTTCTGTTGAAAACAGAGGCTATAGCGAATCGCGCTACAAAATCCGAGAGCACTAACACTTGCTAAATAAAGGTGGCATCGGAGCATACGAATGAGGCAGGGAGAGGCTACTGTTGCAATTGGTTTGGCGTTCATAGTGAATAACCTCCAGCATGCGAATAGGCAAAAGTGTGAGGATTGGCAGTGTCTGTAGAGAATTTTGGCACGCTCTTCAGTTGATGTTTTCCTCCTTACGTTGGCCATGAACTACAGAGGAAAGGCCTGGCCTTACTGTTGGGCAAAACATGTATTTATGATTTTAAGAAGTGTAGTCTGGCTGTACTCAGAGGGCCTGTACAGTACGGTAAATGCCTGTATACTCCTGCAATGTGCATCCAACTGTCACTTGAGATTGAGCAGCGAACGAAGCAGCTGGGTTACTGACTGAATGTAAATGGAAGGCACATAGGAAGGGTGTTTGTGGTCACTCAAATGATTGAAACCTGGTTGATGCACTACCAAAGCTGGGGTACCAGGGGGGAACATTTGAGGGGTATTGAGATGGTGGTGTCCAGAGGTCAAAATATGTTTCAGAGACACAGAGGTACTGCGGTCCTGGTCCCACATTGGGGGTAGACAAAAGTCCCTGCTAAAGATTTCTGTCCAACTGTTACCCCATTTTGTGAAGCCTGGCTCCCTCTGTAACGATTCCCCAGTGTCTTTCGATCCTACAGATGACTGCAGCAAACTTCCCACATTTTTTCTTGGCCTCATACTCCCAAAGGAGTGCCTGACATTTGCCAGCCTAACGATACTCACATTCTGGGAAAAACCTCACTAACTATGCATATTTATCTACCACACATGGCAAATCCTTACAATTGCAGAACATCATATCGCACTTGTCATCTTTGAGGTACTCTAAGTATTTGGATTTGAGGGAAATATTCATCCTTGCTTGCTCTCTCCCATCTGAAGTCTATGGTGCTGCTGTTCCTTTCTCACATGTCCCTTCAAATAGACAAGTGACACACAGACTCAATCACTCAGCAAACATATATGCTTTGACGTTTTCATCTTGCTGTTTACCTTCCAAATATTCCCCCTTCACCACAAATACAGGCCTGCCATTCCTCATCCCCTCAGTCGAAGCAGTCCTTCACTCCTTAGGCCCTGCAAGACCACCATGAACAAGAATCATGTCAGCAAGCAGAAGAAAAGCCTCAGTGTGCTCTTTTGTTCATACTGCTGCCCTCTAGTAACACTTCATGGCAACTGCAGCATAAGAATGGGACTGAGAAGAGGGCTGTCCTATGCAAATAATATCCTCCCATGCATACTTTCTTCTGAGACGGTCGGCGGCTTGTGGCGTGATATCTCCTCCAACATATGGTCTTCAACCACATTTTAAAAAAGCCCACCTGCCTTAGACGAAGGATTTTGCCACTCGAAGGAAGCACATGGGGACATCACCCTCATTTAGCAGGGTCCTAAATTGCCTGCTGTCAGCCTGTATACAGAACAAGGGCGTTCGTGGGCGTTCGTGAGCGTTCCTCAAAGGAAGGAGGTGGGTGATTAAATCACAGTGCCAGGGCAGGCCCAGGGCAGGCCCAGCCCAGCCCAGCCCAGCCCGGCACAGCGCACTGCTGTGGAGGTCCATTCCTTCACATCCTGCAGCAGGCATGATGCAGGCCTACTAGAGCAAAGGCTTGACTCTGCCCTTGTCTGTCTCTTAAAGGAAACAATCTTTCTAGCTTCTTATTGCACCTAATAAATAGGCTCTAGCTTGCCTCAAACTTGACCCATCATTTCATTAGCCAGAGCTCATACTTGACCTTTATTTCTATCCAAGCTCACTGGCACCAAACCCCTGATTTGAGCGAGAGGCTCACACCAAAATGAAAAATCACCATCATCCAACCTATTTTACAATAAGTGTAGCACCTACCTCGCATTCTTGTGCTCAGTTATAACCCTCAATACCACAATTGCACTCTGCAATTCACCAAACTTAAAGGCAAAGAACCAAGACATTGATAAAGGAAGATAAGGCCTTGTCACTATTTAACCTACTTGAGAAATAGGGAGGTTGGTAGAAGGTCATGAGGGAAAACATTTGAAATTTTGGGACACACATGCCAAAAAGAGTGTCCACTTTTCTCCTCTGTTAGCAAGTAAAAAAAAATCTTAACAAAAAAAAAAAATTTGCTTTTTGAAAATTTCCACCTTGGGATACCTCTACAGCATTGGCAGGATTCGAACCCTGGCCTGTGAGGGCTGTCCGCACCAAAGGTACAAGACTTACCTTTGAGCTATAGCTCCTTAGTGGTCTAGAGGATTGCAGTAGTAACTATAAGCAACATACAGGCCTTGGTGTCCTTCCCTGCGGCTTCCATTGCACATGAAAAGGATGACCATGACATAAGGACAATTTGATAGGCTACTTACATGGAAACCAGTGTGGTCCAGTGGGTAAGTGCCTGCCTTCCATGCAGGCAACCAGGGTTCGAATCCCGGGTTCGGCACCAGGTGACTGATGGTGGCAGAGCAGAGGTAAGTTGGAGGTGGGCCTAAATGGCCAATTGGTAAGTAAAATGTGTCTGTGTGTTGTGTAAGAGTGGAAACATGCCTAGTGAATGAGGGATTGCAGATTGGTTGGTAAGTAAAATAGGTGTGGCCTGAACAGAGAGCGGTGAAAGAAAAGGAACAGGTGTTGTTAGGAGGAGGAGCCAAGTCAGAGTGGGTGGGGTCAGAGAGGAGGAGTATAGGAGGAGCTGGGTCAGAGTGGGTGGGGTTAGAGAGGAGGGGTTCAGGAGGAGCCTAGTCAGAGGGTGGTGGGGTCAGAGAGGAGGGGAGTATAGGCGGAGCCTGGGCAGAGAGGCAGGGTATAGGAGGAGCCTAGTCAGAGTGGGTGCGGTCAGAGAGGAGGGGTATAGGCAGAGCCTGGGCAGAATGGGTGGTTTCAGAGAGCAGAGGAATAGGTGGAGGAGGATCCTGACTTATTGTGGGGTACTACAAATACTTTTTTACTGCACCCCCCTATACTCTCTGATTTCTGTTGGGAGGGGGCAGTCAAAATTTGGGGGAGCAGTATTAAAAGGTGCTTGGGCGCAACGTGAAGGCGATGAGGTGCACACAATGGCTTGTTTTCCAGGTACTTTTTGAGGGGCTACCATTAGTTTTTATTGCTCTGATCCTCCCTCATGGGGTGTACGCCAAATGGTTAGGGGCAACGGGGGGGCAAGAAGCTGTTTCACAGTTTCTATTAACAACAGGGGTCACCATACGATTCTGCTGCAGTTATGGTATTGAAAGGTAAAACAAGGAGCATTTGGCTGTATTTTTGCAGGTGGGGTGCCCCAAAATGTTACTGCCAGCAGCAGCAGCCCCCTTCCTCCCCACCCTGCAGATTGGTATAGGTACCTTTAGGACATTTCTGTTGAAAACAGAGGCTATAGCGAATCGCGCTACAAAATCCGAGAGCACTAACACTTGCTAAATAAAGGTGGCATCGGAGCATACGAATGAGGCAGGGAGAGGCTACTGTTGCAATTGGTTTGGCGTTCATAGTGAATAACCTCCAGCATGCGAATAGGCAAAAGTGTGAGGATTGGCAGTGTCTGTAGAGAATTTTGGCACGCTCTTCAGTTGATGTTTTCCTCCTTACGTTGGCCATGAACTACAGAGGAAAGGCCTGGCCTTACTGTTGGGCAAAACATGTATTTATGATTTTAAGAAGTGTAGTCTGGCTGTACTCAGAGGGCCTGTACAGTACGGTAAATGCCTGTATACTCCTGCAATGTGCATCCAACTGTCACTTGAGATTGAGCAGCGAACGAAGCAGCTGGGTTACTGACTGAATGTAAATGGAAGGCACATAGGAAGGGTGTTTGTGGTCACTCAAATGATTGAAACCTGGTTGATGCACTACCAAAGCTGGGGTACCAGGGGGGAACATTTGAGGGGTATTGAGATGGTGGTGTCCAGAGGTCAAAATATGTTTCAGAGACACAGAGGTACTGCGGTCCTGGTCCCACATTGGGGGTAGACAAAAGTCCCTGCTAAAGATTTCTGTCCAACTGTTACCCCATTTTGTGAAGCCTGGCTCCCTCTGTAACGATTCCCCAGTGTCTTTCGATCCTACAGATGACTGCAGCAAACTTCCCACATTTTTTCTTGGCCTCATACTCCCAAAGGAGTGCCTGACATTTGCCAGCCTAACGATACTCACATTCTGGGAAAAACCTCACTAACTATGCATATTTATCTACCACACATGGCAAATCCTTACAATTGCAGAACATCATATCGCACTTGTCATCTTTGAGGTACTCTAAGTATTTGGATTTGAGGGAAATATTCATCCTTGCTTGCTCTCTCCCATCTGAAGTCTATGGTGCTGCTGTTCCTTTCTCACATGTCCCTTCAAATAGACAAGTGACACACAGACTCAATCACTCAGCAAACATATATGCTTTGACGTTTTCATCTTGCTGTTTACCTTCCAAATATTCCCCCTTCACCACAAATACAGGCCTGCCATTCCTCATCCCCTCAGTCGAAGCAGTCCTTCACTCCTTAGGCCCTGCAAGACCACCATGAACAAGAATCATGTCAGCAAGCAGAAGAAAAGCCTCAGTGTGCTCTTTTGTTCATACTGCTGCCCTCTAGTAACACTTCATGGCAACTGCAGCATAAGAATGGGACTGAGAAGAGGGCTGTCCTATGCAAATAATATCCTCCCATGCATACTTTCTTCTGAGACGGTCGGCGGCTTGTGGCGTGATATCTCCTCCAACATATGGTCTTCAACCACATTTTAAAAAAGCCCACCTGCCTTAGACGAAGGATTTTGCCACTCGAAGGAAGCACATGGGGACATCACCCTCATTTAGCAGGGTCCTAAATTGCCTGCTGTCAGCCTGTATACAGAACAAGGGCGTTCGTGGGCGTTCGTGAGCGTTCCTCAAAGGAAGGAGGTGGGTGATTAAATCACAGTGCCAGGGCAGGCCCAGGGCAGGCCCAGCCCAGCCCAGCCCAGCCCAGCCCGGCACAGCGCACTGCTGTGGAGGTCCATTCCTTCACATCCTGCAGCAGGCATGATGCAGGCCTACTAGAGCAAATGCTTGACTCTGCCCTTGTCTGTCTCTTAAAGGAAACAATCTTTCTAGCTTCTTATTGCACCTAATAAATAGGCTCTAGCTTGCCTCAAACTTGACCCATCATTTCATTAGCCAGAGCTCATACTTGACCTTTATTTCTATCCAAGCTCACTGGCACCAAACCCCTGATTTGAGCGAGAGGCTCACACCAAAATGAAAAATCACCATCATCCAACCTATTTTACAATAAGTGTAGCACCTACCTCGCATTCTTGTGCTCAGTTATAACCCCCAATACCACAATTGCACTCTGCAATTCACCAAACTTAAAGGCAAAGAAACAAGACATTGATAAAGGAAGATAAGGCCTTGTCACTATTTAACCTACTTGAGAAATAGGGAGGTTGGTAGAAGGTCATGAGGGAAAACATTTGAAATTTTGGGACACACATGCCAAAAAGAGTGTCCACTTTTCTCCTCTGTTAGCAAGTAAAAAAAAATCTTAACAAAAAAAAAAAATTTGCTTTTTGAAAATTTCCACCTTGGGATACCTCTACAGCATTGGCAGGATTCGAACCCTGGCCTGTGAGGGCTGTCCGCACCAAAGGTACAAGACTTACCTTTGAGCTATAGCTCCTTAGTGGTCTAGAGGATTGCAGTAGTAACTATAAGCAACATACAGGCCTTGGTGTCCTTCACTGCGGCTTCCATTGCACATGAAAAGGATGACCATGACATAAGGACAATTTGATAGGCTACTTACATGGAAACCAGTGTGGTCCAGTGGGTAAGTGCCTGCCTTCCATGCAGGCAACCAGGGTTCGAATCCCGGGTTCGGCACCAGGTGACTGATGGTGGCAGAGCAGAGGTAAGTTGGAGGTGGGCCTAAATGGCCAATTGGTAAGTAAAATGTGTCTGTGTGTTGTGTAAGAGTGGAAACATGCCTAGTGAATGAGGGATTGCAGATTGGTTGGTAAGTAAAATAGGTGTGGCCTGAACAGAGAGCGGTGAAAGAAAAGGAACAGGTGTTGTGAGGAGGAGGAGCCAAGTCAGAGTGGGTGGGGTCAGAGAGGAGGAGTATAGGAGGAGCTGGGTCAGAGTGGGTGGGGTTAGAGAGGAGGGGTTCAGGAGGAGCCTAGTCAGAGGGGGTGGGGTCAGAGAGGAGGGGAGTATAGGCGGAGCCTGGGCAGAGAGGCAGGGTATAGGAGGAGCCTAGTCAGAGTGGGTGCGGTCAGAGAGGAGGGGTATAGGCAGAGCCTGGGCAGAATGGGTGGTTTCAGAGAGCAGAGGAATAGGTGGAGGAGGATCCTGACTTATTGTGGGGTACTACAAATACTTTTTTACTGCACCCCCCTATACTCTCTGATTTCTGTTGGGAGGGGGCAGTCAAAATTTGGGGGAGCAGTATTAAAAGGTGCTTGGGCGCAACGTGAAGGCGATGAGGTGCACACAATGGCTTGTTTTCCAGGTACTTTTTGAGGGGCTACCATTAGTTTTTATTGCTCTGATCCTCCCTCATGGGGTGTACGCCAAATGGTTAGGGGCAACGGGGGGGCAAGAAGCTGTTTCACAGTTTCTATTAACAACAGGGGTCACCATACGATTCTGCTGCAGTTATGGTATTGAAAGGTAAAACAAGGAGCATTTGGCTGTATTTTTGCAGGTGGGGTGCCCCAAAATGTTACTGCCAGCAGCAGCAGCCCCCTTCCTCCCCACCCTGCAGATTGGTATAGGTACCTTTAGGACATTTCTGTTGAAAACAGAGGCTATAGCGAATCGCGCTACAAAATCCGAGAGCACTAACACTTGCTAAATAAAGGTGGCATCGGAGCATACGAATGAGGCAGGGAGAGGCTACTGTTGCAATTGGTTTGGCGTTCATAGTGAATAACCTCCAGCATGCGAATAGGCAAAAGTGTGAGGATTGGCAGTGTCTGTAGAGAATTTTGGCACGCTCTTCAGTTGATGTTTTCCTCCTTACGTTGGCCATGAACTACAGAGGAAAGGCCTGGCCTTACTGTTGGGCAAAACATGTATTTATGATTTTAAGAAGTGTAGTCTGGCTGTACTGAGAGGGCCTGTACAGTACGGTAAATGCCTGTATACTCCTGCAATGTGCATCCAACTGTCACTTGAGATTGAGCAGCGAACGAAGCAGCTGGGTTACTGACTGAATGTAAATGGAAGGCACATAGGAAGGGTGTTTGTGGTCACTCAAATGATTGAAACCTGGTTGATGCACTACCAAAGCTGGGGTACCAGGGGGGAACATTTGAGGGGTATTGAGATGGTGGTGTCCAGAGGTCAAAATATGTTTCAGAGACACAGAGGTACTGCGGTCCTGGTCCCACATTGGGGGTAGACAAAAGTCCCTGCTAAAGATTTCTGTCCAACTGTTACCCCATTTTGTGAAGCCTGGCTCCCTCTGTAACGATTCCCCAGTGTCTTTCGATCCTACAGATGACTGCAGCAAACTTCCCACATTTTTTCTTGGCCTCATACTCCCAAAGGAGTGCCTGACATTTGCCAGCCTAACGATACTCACATTCTGGGAAAAACCTCACTAACTATGCATATTTATCTACCACACATGGCAAATCCTTACAATTGCAGAACATCATATCGCACTTGTCATCTTTGAGGTACTCTAAGTATTTGGATTTGAGGGAAATATTCATCCTTGCTTGCTCTCTCCCATCTGAAGTCTATGGTGCTGCTGTTCCTTTCTCACATGTCCCTTCAAATAGACAAGTGACACACAGACTCAATCACTCAGCAAACATATATGCTTTGACGTTTTCATCTTGCTGTTTACCTTCCAAATATTCCCCCTTCACCACAAATACAGGCCTGCCATTCCTCATCCCCTCAGTCGAAGCAGTCCTTCACTCCTTAGGCCCTGCAAGACCACCATGAACAAGAATCATGTCAGCAAGCAGAAGAAAAGCCTCAGTGTGCTCTTTTGTTCATACTGCTGCCCTCTAGTAACACTTCATGGCAACTGCAGCATAAGAATGGGACTGAGAAGAGGGCTGTCCTATGCAAATAATATCCTCCCATGCATACTTTCTTCTGAGACGGTCGGCGGCTTGTGGCGTGATACCTCCTCCAACATATGGTCTTCAACCACATTTTAAAAAAGCCCACCTGCCTTAGACGAAGGATTTTGCCACTCGAAGGAAGCACATGGGGACATCACCCTCATTTAGCAGGGTCCTAAATTGCCTGCTGTCAGCCTGTATACAGAACAAGGGCGTTCGTGGGCGTTCGTGAGCGTTCCTCAAAGGAAGGAGGTGGGTGATTAAATCACAGTGCCAGGGCAGGCCCAGGGCAGGCCCAGCCCAGCCCAGCCCAGCCCAGCCCGGCACAGCGCACTGCTGTGGAGGTCCATTCCTTCACATCCTGCAGCAGGCATGATGCAGGCCTACTAGAGCAAAGGCTTGACTCTGCCCTTGTCTGTCTCTTAAAGGAAACAATCTTTCTAGCTTCTTATTGCACCTAATAAATAGGCTCTAGCTTGCCTCAAACTTGACCCATCATTTCATTAGCCAGAGCTCATACTTGACCTTTATTTCTATCCAAGCTCACTGGCACCAAACCCCTGATTTGAGCGAGAGGCTCACACCAAAATGAAAAATCACCATCATCCAACCTATTTTACAATAAGTGTAGCACCTACCTCGCATTCTTGTGCTCAGTTATAACCCTCAATACCACAATTGCACTCTGCAATTCACCAAACTTAAAGGCAAAGAACCAAGACATTGATAAAGGAAGATAAGGCCTTGTCACTATTTAACCTACTTGAGAAATAGGGAGGTTGGTAGAAGGTCATGAGGGAAAACATTTGAAATTTTGGGACACACATGCCAAAAAGAGTGTCCACTTTTCTCCTCTGTTAGCAAGTAAAAAAAAATCTTAACAAAAAAAAAAAATTTGCTTTTTGAAAATTTCCACCTTGGGATACCTCTACAGCATTGGCAGGATTCGAACCCTGGCCTGTGAGGGCTGTCCGCACCAAAGGTACAAGACTTACCTTTGAGCTATAGCTCCTTAGTGGTCTAGAGGATTGCAGTAGTAACTATAAGCAACATACAGGCCTTGGTGTCCTTCCCTGCGGCTTCCATTGCACATGAAAAGGATGACCATGACATAAGGACAATTTGATAGGCTACTTACATGGAAACCAGTGTGGTCCAGTGGGTAAGTGCCTGCCTTCCATGCAGGCAACCAGGGTTCGAATCCCGGGTTCGGCACCAGGTGACTGATGGTGGCAGAGCAGAGGTAAGTTGGAGGTGGGCCTAAATGGCCAATTGGTAAGTAAAATGTGTCTGTGTGTTGTGTAAGAGTGGAAACATGCCTAGTGAATGAGGGATTGCAGATTGGTTGGTAAGTAAAATAGGTGTGGCCTGAACAGAGAGCGGTGAAAGAAAAGGAACAGGTGTTGTGAGGAGGAGGAGCCAAGTCAGAGTGGGTGGGGTCAGAGAGGAGGAGTATAGGAGGAGCTGGGTCAGAGTGGGTGGGGTTAGAGAGGAGGGGTTCAGGAGGAGCCTAGTCAGAGGGGGTGGGGTCAGAGAGGAGGGGAGTATAGGCGGAGCCTGGGCAGAGAGGCAGGGTATAGGAGGAGCCTAGTCAGAGTGGGTGCGGTCAGAGAGGAGGGGTATAGGCAGAGCCTGGGCAGAATGGGTGGTTTCAGAGAGCAGAGGAATAGGTGGAGGAGGATCCTGACTTATTGTGGGGTACTACAAATACTTTTTTACTGCACCCCCCTATACTCTCTGATTTCTGTTGGGAGGGGGCAGTCAAAATTTGGGGGAGCAGTATTAAAAGGTGCTTGGGCGCAACGTGAAGGCGATGAGGTGCACACAATGGCTTGTTTTCCAGGTACTTTTTGAGGGGCTACCATTAGTTTTTATTGCTCTGATCCTCCCTCATGGGGTGTACGCCAAATGGTTAGGGGCAACGGGGGGGCAAGAAGCTGTTTCACAGTTTCTATTAACAACAGGGGTCACCATACGATTCTGCTGCAGTTATGGTATTGAAAGGTAAAACAAGGAGCATTTGGCTGTATTTTTGCAGGTGGGGTGCCCCAAAATGTTACTGCCAGCAGCAGCAGCCCCCTTCCTCCCCACCCTGCAGATTGGTATAGGTACCTTTAGGACATTTCTGTTGAAAACAGAGGCTATAGCGAATCGCGCTACAAAATCCGAGAGCACTAACACTTGCTAAATAAAGGTGGCATCGGAGCATACGAATGAGGCAGGGAGAGGCTACTGTTGCAATTGGTTTGGCGTTCATAGTGAATAACCTCCAGCATGCGAATAGGCAAAAGTGTGAGGATTGGCAGTGTCTGTAGAGAATTTTGGCACGCTCTTCAGTTGATGTTTTCCTCCTTACGTTGGCCATGAACTACAGAGGAAAGGCCTGGCCTTACTGTTGGGCAAAACATGTATTTATGATTTTAAGAAGTGTAGTCTGGCTGTACTCAGAGGGCCTGTACAGTACGGTAAATGCCTGTATACTCCTGCAATGTGCATCCAACTGTCACTTGAGATTGAGCAGCGAACGAAGCAGCTGGGTTACTGACTGAATGTAAATGGAAGGCACATAGGAAGGGTGTTTGTGGTCACTCAAATGATTGAAACCTGGTTGATGCACTACCAAAGCTGGGGTACCAGGGGGGAACATTTGAGGGGTATTGAGATGGTGGTGTCCAGAGGTCAAAATATGTTTCAGAGACACAGAGGTACTGCGGTCCTGGTCCCACATTGGGGGTAGACAAAAGTCCCTGCTAAAGATTTCTGTCCAACTGTTACCCCATTTTGTGAAGCCTGGCTCCCTCTGTAACGATTCCCCAGTGTCTTTCGATCCTACAGATGACTGCAGCAAACTTCCCACATTTTTTCTTGGCCTCATACTCCCAAAGGAGTGCCTGACATTTGCCAGCCTAACGATACTCACATTCTGGGAAAAACCTCACTAACTATGCATATTTATCTACCACACATGGCAAATCCTTACAATTGCAGAACATCATATCGCACTTGTCATCTTTGAGGTACTCTAAGTATTTGGATTTGAGGGAAATATTCATCCTTGCTTGCTCTCTCCCATCTGAAGTCTATGGTGCTGCTGTTCCTTTCTCACATGTCCCTTCAAATAGACAAGTGACACACAGACTCAATCACTCAGCAAACATATATGCTTTGACGTTTTCATCTTGCTGTTTACCTTCCAAATATTCCCCCTTCACCACAAATACAGGCCTGCCATTCCTCATCCCCTCAGTCGAAGCAGTCCTTCACTCCTTAGGCCCTGCAAGACCACCATGAACAAGAATCATGTCAGCAAGCAGAAGAAAAGCCTCAGTGTGCTCTTTTGTTCATACTGCTGCCCTCTAGTAACACTTCATGGCAACTGCAGCATAAGAATGGGACTGAGAAGAGGGCTGTCCTATGCAAATAATATCCTCCCATGCATACTTTCTTCTGAGACGGTCGGCGGCTTGTGGCGTGATATCTCCTCCAACATATGGTCTTCAACCACATTTTAAAAAAGCCCACCTGCCTTAGACGAAGGATTTTGCCACTCGAAGGAAGCACATGGGGACATCACCCTCATTTAGCAGGGTCCTAAATTGCCTGCTGTCAGCCTGTATACAGAACAAGGGCGTTCGTGGGCGTTCGTGAGCGTTCCTCAAAGGAAGGAGGTGGGTGATTAAATCACAGTGCCAGGGCAGGCCCAGGGCAGGCCCAGCCCAGCCCAGCCCAGCCCAGCCCGGCACAGCGCACTGCTGTGGAGGTCCATTCCTTCACATCCTGCAGCAGGCATGATGCAGGCCTACTAGAGCAAATGCTTGACTCTGCCCTTGTCTGTCTCTTAAAGGAAACAATCTTTCTAGCTTCTTATTGCACCTAATAAATAGGCTCTAGCTTGCCTCAAACTTGACCCATCATTTCATTAGCCAGAGCTCATACTTGACCTTTATTTCTATCCAAGCTCACTGGCACCAAACCCCTGATTTGAGCGAGAGGCTCACACCAAAATGAAAAATCACCATCATCCAACCTATTTTACAATAAGTGTAGCACCTACCTCGCATTCTTGTGCTCAGTTATAACCCCCAATACCACAATTGCACTCTGCAATTCACCAAACTTAAAGGCAAAGAACCAAGACATTGATAAAGGAAGATAAGGCCTTGTCACTATTTAACCTACTTGAGAAATAGGGAGGTTGGTAGAAGGTCATGAGGGAAAACATTTGAAATTTTGGGACACACATGCCAAAAAGAGTGTCCACTTTTCTCCTCTGTTAGCAAGTAAAAAAAAAATCTTAACAAAAAAAAAAAATTTGCTTTTTGAAAATTTCCACCTTGGGATACCTCTACAGCATTGGCAGGATTCGAACCCTGGCCTGTGAGGGCTGTCCGCACCAAAGGTACAAGACTTACCTTTGAGCTATAGCTCCTTAGTGGTCTAGAGGATTGCAGTAGTAACTATAAGCAACATACAGGCCTTGGTGTCCTTCACTGCGGCTTCCATTGCACATGAAAAGGATGACCATGACATAAGGACAATTTGATAGGCTACTTACATGGAAACCAGTGTGGTCCACTGGGTAAGTGCCTGCCTTCCATGCAGGCAACCAGGGTTCGAATCCCGGGTTCGGCACCAGGTGACTGATGGTGGCAGAGCAGAGGTAAGTTGGAGGTGGGCCTAAATGGCCAATTGGTAAGTAAAATGTGTCTGTGTGTTGTGTAAGAGTGGAAACATGCCTAGTGAATGAGGGATTGCAGATTGGTTGGTAAGTAAAATAGGTGTGGCCTGAACAGAGAGCGGTGAAAGAAAAGGAACAGGTGTTGTGAGGAGGAGGAGCCAAGTCAGAGTGGGTGGGGTCAGAGAGGAGGAGTATAGGAGGAGCCTAGTCAGAGGGGGTGGGGTCAGAGAGGAGGGGAGTATAGGCGGAGCCTGGGCAGAGAGGCGGGGTATAGGAGGAGCCTAGTCAGAGTGGGTGCGGTCAGAGAGGAGGGGTATAGGCAGAGCCTGGGCAGAATGGGTGGTTTCAGAGAGCAGAGGAATAGGTGGAGGAGGATCCTGACTTATTGTGGGGTACTACAAATACTTTTTTACTGCACCCCCCTATACTCTCTGATTTCTGTTGGGAGGGGGCAGTCAAAATTTGGGGGAGCAGTATTAAAAGGTGCTTGGGCGCAACGTGAAGGCGATGAGGTGCACACAATGGCTTGTTTTCCAGGTACTTTTTGAGGGGCTACAATTAGTTTTTATTGCTCTGATCCTCCCTCATGGGGTGTACGCCAAATGGTTAGGGGCAACGGGGGGGCAAGAAGCTGTTTGACAGTTTCTATTAACAACAGGGGTCACCATACGATTCTGCTGCAGTTATGGTATTGAAAGGTAAAACAAGGAGCATTTGGCTGTATTTTTGCAGGTGGGGTGCCCCAAAATGTTACTGCCAGCAGCAGCAGCCCCCTTCCTCCCCACCCTGCAGATTGGTATAGGTACCTTTAGGACATTTCTGTTGAAAACAGAAGCTATAGCGAATCGCGCTACAAAATCCGAGAGCACTAACACTTGCTAAATAAAGGTGGCATCGGAGCATACGAATGAGGCAGGGAGAGGCTACTGTTGCAATTGGTTTGGCGTTCATAGTGAATAACCTCCAGCATGCGAATAGGCAAAAGTGTGAGGATTGGCAGTGTCTGTAGAGAATTTTGGCACGCTCTTCAGTTGATGTTTTCCTCCTTACGTTGGCCATGAACTACAGAGGAAAGGCCTAGCCTTACTGTTGGGCAAAACATGTATTTATGATTTTAAGAAGTGTAGTCTGGCTGTACTGAGAGGGCCTGTACAGTACGGTAAATGCCTGTATACTCCTGCAATGTGCATCCAACTGTCACTTGAGATTGAGCAGCGAACGAAGCAGCTGGGTTACTGACTGAATGTAAATGGAAGGCACATAGGAAGGGTGTTTGTGGTCACTCAAATGATTGAAACCTGGTTGATGCACTACCAAAGCTGGGGTACCAGGGGGGAACATTTGAGGGGTATTGAGATGGTGGTGTCCAGAGGTCAAAATATGTTTCAGAGACACAGAGGTACTGCGGTCCTGGTCCCACATTGGGGGTAGACAAAAGTCCCTGCTAAAGATTTCTGTCCAACTGTTACCCCATTTTGTGAAGCCTGGCTCCCTCTGTAACGATTCCCCAGTGTCTTTCGATCCTACAGATGACTGCAGCAAACTTCCCACATTTTTTCTTGGCCTCATACTCCCAAAGGAGTGCCTGACATTTGCCAGCCTAACGATACTCACATTCTGGGAAAAACCTCACTAACTATGCATATTTATCTACCACACATGGCAAATCCTTACAATTGCAGAACATCATATCGCACTTGTCATCTTTGAGGTACTCTAAGTATTTGGATTTGAGGGAAATATTCATCCTTGCTTGCTCTCTCCCATCTGAAGTCTATGGTGCTGCTGTTCCTTTCTCACATGTCCCTTCAAATAGACAAGTGACACACAGACTCAATCACTCAGCAAACATATATGCTTTGACGTTTTCATCTTGCTGTTTACCTTCCAAATATTCCCCCTTCACCACAAATACAGGCCTGCCATTCCTCATCCCCTCAGTCGAAGCAGTCCTTCACTCCTTAGGCCCTGCAAGACCACCATGAACAAGAATCATGTCAGCAAGCAGAAGAAAAGCCTCAGTGTGCTCTTTTGTTCATACTGCTGCCCTCTAGTAACACTTCATGGCAACTGCAGCATAAGAATGGGACTGAGAAGAGGGCTGTCCTATGCAAATAATATCCTCCCATGCATACTTTCTTCTGAGACGGTCGGCGGCTTGTGGCGTGATACCTCCTCCAACATATGGTCTTCAACCACATTTTAAAAAAGCCCACCTGCCTTAGACGAAGGATTTTGCCACTCGAAGGAAGCACATGGGGACATCACCCTCATTTAGCAGGGTCCTAAATTGCCTGCTGTCAGCCTGTATACAGAACAAGGGCGTTCGTGGGCGTTCGTGAGCGTTCCTCAAAGGAAGGAGGTGGGTGATTAAATCACAGTGCCAGGGCAGGCCCAGGGCAGGCCCAGCCCAGCCCAGCCCAGCCCAGCCCGGCACAGCGCACTGCTGTGGAGGTCCATTCCTTCACATCCTGCAGCAGGCATGATGCAGGCCTACTAGAGCAAAGGCTTGACTCTGCCCTTGTCTGTCTCTTAAAGGAAACAATCTTTCTAGCTTCTTATTGCACCTAATAAATAGGCTCTAGCTTGCCTCAAACTTGACCCATCATTTCATTAGCCAGAGCTCATACTTGACCTTTATTTCTATCCAAGCTCACTGGCACCAAACCCCTGATTTGAGCGAGAGGCTCACACCAAAATGAAAAATCACCATCATCCAACCTAATTTACAATAAGTGTAGCACCTACCTCGCATTCTTGTGCTCAGTTATAACCCTCAATACCACAATTGCACTCTGCAATTCACCAAACTTAAAGGCAAAGAACCAAGACATTGATAAAGGAAGATAAGGCCTTGTCACTATTTAACCTACTTGAGAAATAGGGAGGTTGGTAGAAGGTCATGAGGGAAAACATTTGAAATTTTGGGACACACATGCCAAAAAGAGTGTCCACTTTTCTCCTCTGTTAGCAAGTAAAAAAAAATCTTAACAAAAAAAAAAAATTTGCTTTTTGAAAATTTCCACCTTGGGATACCTCTACAGCATTGGCAGGATTCGAACCCTGGCCTGTGAGGGCTGTCCGCACCAAAGGTACAAGACTTACCTTTGAGCTATAGCTCCTTAGTGGTCTAGAGGATTGCAGTAGTAACTATAAGCAACATACAGGCCTTGGTGTCCTTCCCTGCGGCTTCCATTGCACATGAAAAGGATGACCATGACATAAGGACAATTTGATAGGCTACTTACATGGAAACCAGTGTGGTCCAGTGGGTAAGTGCCTGCCTTCCATAAAGGCAACCAGGGTTCGAATCCCGGGTTCGGCACCAGGTGACTGATGGTGGCAGAGCAGAGGTAAGTTGGAGGTGGGCCTAAATGGCCAATTGGTAAGTAAAATGTGTCTGTGTGTTGTGTAAGAGTGGAAACATGCCTAGTGAATGAGGGATTGCAGATTGGTTGGTAAGTAAAATAGGTGTGGCCTGAACAGAGAGCGGTGAAAGAAAAGGAACAGGTGTTGTGAGGAGGAGGAGCCAAGTCAGAGTGGGTGGGGTCAGAGAGGAGGAGTATAGGAGGAGCTGGGTCAGAGTGGGTGGGGTTAGAGAGGAGGGGTTCAGGAGGAGCCTAGTCAGAGGGGGTGGGGTCAGAGAGGAGGGGAGTATAGGCGGAGCCTGGGCAGAGAGGCAGGGTATAGGAGGAGCCTAGTCAGAGTGGGTGCGGTCAGAGAGGAGGGGTATAGGCAGAGCGTGGGCAGAATGGGTGGTTTCAGAGAGCAGAGGAATAGGTGGAGGAGGATCCTGACTTATTGTGGGGTACTACAAATACTTTTTTACTGCACCCCCCTATACTCTCTGATTTCTGTTGGGAGGGGGCAGTCAAAATTTGGGGGAGCAGTATTAAAAGGTGCTTGGGCGCAACGTGAAGGCGATGAGGTGCACACAATGGCTTGTTTTCCAGGTACTTTTTGAGGGGCTACCATTAGTTTTTATTGCTCTGATCCTCCCTCATGGGGTGTACGCCAAATGGTTAGGGGCAACGGGGGGGCAAGAAGCTGTTTCACAGTTTCTATTAACAACAGGGGTCACCATACGATTCTGCTGCAGTTATGGTATTGAAAGGTAAAACAAGGAGCATTTGGCTGTATTTTTGCAGGTGGGGTGCCCCAAAATGTTACTGCCAGCAGCAGCAGCCCCCTTCCTCCCCACCCTGCAGATTGGTATAGGTACCTTTAGGACATTTCTGTTGAAAACAGAAGCTATAGCGAATCGCGCTACAAAATCCGAGAGCACTAACACTTGCTAAATAAAGGTGGCATCGGAGCATACGAATGAGGCAGGGAGAGGCTACTGTTGCAATTGGTTTGGCGTTCATAGTGAATAACCTCCAGCATGCGAATAGGCAAAAGTGTGAGGATTGGCAGTGTCTGTAGAGAATTTTGGCACGCTCTTCAGTTGATGTTTTCCTCCTTACGTTGGCCATGAACTACAGAGGAAAGGCCTAGCCTTACTGTTGGGCAAAACATGTATTTATGATTTTAAGAAGTGTAGTCTGGCTGTACTGAGAGGGCCTGTACAGTACGGTAAATGCCTGTATACTCCTGCAATGTGCATCCAACTGTCACTTGAGATTGAGCAGCGAACGAAGCAGCTGGGTTACTGACTGAATGTAAATGGAAGGCACATAGGAAGGGTGTTTGTGGTCACTCAAATGATTGAAACCTGGTTGATGCACTACCAAAGCTGGGGTACCAGGGGGGAACATTTGAGGGGTATTGAGATGGTGGTGTCCAGAGGTCAAAATATGTTTCAGAGACACAGAGGTACTGCGGTCCTGGTCCCACATTGGGGGTAGACAAAAGTCCCTGCTAAAGATTTCTGTCCAACTGTTACCCCATTTTGTGAAGCCTGGCTCCCTCTGTAACGATTCCCCAGTGTCTTTCGATCCTACAGATGACTGCAGCAAACTTCCCACATTTTTTCTTGGCCTCATACTCCCAAAGGAGTGCCTGACATTTGCCAGCCTAACGATACTCACATTCTGGGAAAAACCTCACTAACTATGCATATTTATCTACCACACATGGCAAATCCTTACAATTGCAGAACATCATATCGCACTTGTCATCTTTGAGGTACTCTAAGTATTTGGATTTGAGGGAAATATTCATCCTTGCTTGCTCTCTCCCATCTGAAGTCTATGGTGCTGCTGTTCCTTTCTCACATGTCCCTTCAAATAGACAAGTGACACACAGACTCAATCACTCAGCAAACATATATGCTTTGACGTTTTCATCTTGCTGTTTACCTTCCAAATATTCCCCCTTCACCACAAATACAGGCCTGCCATTCCTCATCCCCTCAGTCGAAGCAGTCCTTCACTCCTTAGGCCCTGCAAGACCACCATGAACAAGAATCATGTCAGCAAGCAGAAGAAAAGCCTCAGTGTGCTCTTTTGTTCATACTGCTGCCCTCTAGTAACACTTCATGGCAACTGCAGCATAAGAATGGGACTGAGAAGAGGGCTGTCCTATGCAAATAATATCCTCCCATGCATACTTTCTTCTGAGACGGTCGGCGGCTTGTGGCGTGATACCTCCTCCAACATATGGTCTTCAACCACATTTTAAAAAAGCCCACCTGCCTTAGACGAAGGATTTTGCCACTCGAAGGAAGCACATGGGGACATCACCCTCATTTAGCAGGGTCCTAAATTGCCTGCTGTCAGCCTGTATACAGAACAAGGGCGTTCGTGGGCGTTCGTGAGCGTTCCTCAAAGGAAGGAGGTGGGTGATTAAATCACAGTGCCAGGGCAGGCCCAGGGCAGGCCCAGCCCAGCCCAGCCCAGCCCAGCCCAGCCCAGCCCAGCCCGGCACAGCGCACTGCTGTGGAGGTCCATTCCTTCACATCCTGCAGCAGGCATGATGCAGGCCTACTAGAGCAAAGGCTTGACTCTGCCCTTGTCTGTCTCTTAAAGGAAACAATCTTTCTAGCTTCTTATTGCACCTAATAAATAGGCTCTAGCTTGCCTCAAACTTGACCCATCATTTCATTAGCCAGAGCTCATACTTGACCTTTATTTCTATCCAAGCTCACTGGCACCAAACCCCTGATTTGAGCGAGAGGCTCACACCAAAATGAAAAATCACCATCATCCAACCTATTTTACAATAAGTGTAGCACCTACCTCGCATTCTTGTGCTCAGTTATAACCCCCAATACCACAATTGCACTCTGCAATTCACCAAACTTAAAGGCAAAGAACCAAGACATTGATAAAGGAAGATAAGGCCTTGTCACTATTTAACCTACTTGAGAAATAGGGAGGTTGGTAGAAGGTCATGAGGGAAAACATTTGAAATTTTGGGACACACATGCCAAAAAGAGTGTCCACTTTTCTCCTCTGTTAGCAAGTAAAAAAAAAATCTTAACAAAAAAAAAAAATTTGCTTTTTGAAAATTTCCACCTTGGGATACCTCTACAGCATTGGCAGGATTCGAACCCTGGCCTGTGAGGGCTGTCCGCACCAAAGGTACAAGACTTACCTTTGAGCTATAGCTCCTTAGTGGTCTAGAGGATTGCAGTAGTAACTATAAGCAACATACAGGCCTTGGTGTCCTTCACTGCGGCTTCCATTGCACATGAAAAGGATGACCATGACATAAGGACAATTTGATAGGCTACTTACATGGAAACCAGTGTGGTCCACTGGGTAAGTGCCTGCCTTCCATGCAGGCAACCAGGGTTCGAATCCCGGGTTCGGCACCAGGTGACTGATGGTGGCAGAGCAGAGGTAAGTTGGAGGTGGGCCTAAATGGCCAATTGGTAAGTAAAATGTGTCAGTGTGTTGTGTAAGAGTGGAAACATGCCTAGTGAATGAGGGATTGCAGATTGGTTGGTAAGTAAAATAGGTGTGGCCTGAACAGAGAGCGGTGAAAGAAAAGGAACAGGTGTTGTGAGGAGGAGGAGCCAAGTCAGAGTGGGTGGGGTCAGAGAGGAGGAGTATAGGAGGAGCCTAGTCAGAGGGGGTGGGGTCAGAGAGGAGGGGAGTATAGGCGGAGCCTGGGCAGAGAGGCGGGGTATAGGAGGAGCCTAGTCAGAGTGGGTGCGGTCAGAGAGGAGGGGTATAGGCAGAGCGTGGGCAGAATGGGTGGTTTCAGAGAGCAGAGGAATAGGTGGAGGAGGATCCTGACTTATTGTGGGGTACTACAAATACTTTTTTACTGCACCCCCCTATACTCTCTGATTTCTGTTGGGAGGGGGCAGTCAAAATTTGGGGGAGCAGTATTAAAAGGTGCTTGGGCGCAACGTGAAGGCGATGAGGTGCACACAATGGCTTGTTTTCCAGGTACTTTTTGAGGGGCTACAATTAGTTTTTATTGCTCTGATCCTCCCTCATGGGGTGTACGCCAAATGGTTAGGGGCAACGGGGGGGCAAGAAGCTGTTTCACAGTTTCTATTAACAACAGGGGTCACCATACGATTCTGCTGCAGTTATGGTATTGAAAGGTAAAACAAGGAGCATTTGGCTGTATTTTTGCAGGTGGGGTGCCCCAAAATGTTACTGCCAGCAGCAGCAGCCCCCTTCCTCCCCACCCTGCAGATTGGTATAGGTACCTTTAGGACATTTCTGTTGAAAACAGAAGCTATAGCGAATCGCGCTACAAAATCCGAGAGCACTAACACTTGCTAAATAAAGGTGGCATCGGAGCATACGAATGAGGCAGGGAGAGGCTACTGTTGCAATTGGTTTGGCGTTCATAGTGAATAACCTCCAGCATGCGAATAGGCAAAAGTGTGAGGATTGGCAGTGTCTGTAGAGAATTTTGGCACGCTCTTCAGTTGATGTTTTCCTCCTTACGTTGGCCATGAACTACAGAGGAAAGGCCTAGCCTTACTGTTGGGCAAAACATGTATTTATGATTTTAAGAAGTGTAGTCTGGCTGTACTGAGAGGGCCTGTACAGTACGGTAAATGCCTGTATACTCCTGCAATGTGCATCCAACTGTCACTTGAGATTGAGCAGCGAACGAAGCAGCTGGGTTACTGACTGAATGTAAATGGAAGGCACATAGGAAGGGTGTTTGTGGTCACTCAAATGATTGAAACCTGGTTGATGCACTACCAAAGCTGGGGTACCAGGGGGGAACATTTGAGGGGTATTGAGATGGTGGTGTCCAGAGGTCAAAATATGTTTCAGAGACACAGAGGTACTGCGGTCCTGGTCCCACATTGGGGGTAGACAAAAGTCCCTGCTAAAGATTTCTGTCCAACTGTTACCCCATTTTGTGAAGCCTGGCTCCCTCTGTAACGATTCCCCAGTGTCTTTCGATCCTACAGATGACTGCAGCAAACTTCCCACATTTTTTCTTGGCCTCATACTCCCAAAGGAGTGCCTGACATTTGCCAGCCTAACGATACTCACATTCTGGGAAAAACCTCACTAACTATGCATATTTATCTACCACACATGGCAAATCCTTACAATTGCAGAACATCATATCGCACTTGTCATCTTTGAGGTACTCTAAGTATTTGGATTTGAGGGAAATATTCATCCTTGCTTGCTCTCTCCCATCTGAAGTCTATGGTGCTGCTGTTCCTTTCTCACATGTCCCTTCAAATAGACAAGTGACACACAGACTCAATCACTCAGCAAACATATATGCTTTGACGTTTTCATCTTGCTGTTTACCTTCCAAATATTCCCCCTTCACCACAAATACAGGCCTGCCATTCCTCATCCCCTCAGTCGAAGCAGTCCTTCACTCCTTAGGCCCTGCAAGACCACCATGAACAAGAATCATGTCAGCAAGCAGAAGAAAAGCCTCAGTGTGCTCTTTTGTTCATACTGCTGCCCTCTAGTAACACTTCATGGCAACTGCAGCATAAGAATGGGACTGAGAAGAGGGCTGTCCTATGCAAATAATATCCTCCCATGCATACTTTCTTCTGAGACGGTCGGCGGCTTGTGGCGTGATATCTCCTCCAACATATGGTCTTCAACCACATTTTAAAAAAGCCCACCTGCCTTAGACGAAGGATTTTGCCACTCGAAGGAAGCACATGGGGACATCACCCTCATTTAGCAGGGTCCTAAATTGCCTGCTGTCAGCCTGTATACAGAACAAGGGCGTTCGTGGGCGTTCGTGAGCGTTCCTCAAAGGAAGGAGGTGGGTGATTAAATCACAGTGCCAGGGCAGGCCCAGGGCAGGCCCAGCCCAGCCCAGCCCAGCCCAGCCCGGCACAGCGCACTGCTGTGGAGGTCCATTCCTTCACATCCTGCAGCAGGCATGATGCAGGCCTACTAGAGCAAATGCTTGACTCTGCCCTTGTCTGTCTCTTAAAGGAAACAATCTTTCTAGCTTCTTATTGCACCTAATAAATAGGCTCTAGCTTGCCTCAAACTTGACCCATCATTTCATTAGCCAGAGCTCATACTTGACCTTTATTTCTATCCAAGCTCACTGGCACCAAACCCCTGATTTGAGCGAGAGGCTCACACCAAAATGAAAAATCACCATCATCCAACCTATTTTACAATAAGTGTAGCACCTACCTCGCATTCTTGTGCTCAGTTATAACCCCCAATACCACAATTGCACTCTGCAATTCACCAAACTTAAAGGCAAAGAAACAAGACATTGATAAAGGAAGATAAGGCCTTGTCACTATTTAACCTACTTGAGAAATAGGGAGGTTGGTAGAAGGTCATGAGGGAAAACATTTGAAATTTTGGGACACATGCCAAAAAGAGTGTCCACTTTTCTCCTCTGTTAGCAAGTAAAAAAAAATCTTAACAAAAAAAAAAAATTTGCTTTTTGAAAATTTCCACCTTGGGATACCTCTACAGCATTGGCAGGATTCGAACCCTGGCCTGTGAGGGCTGTCCGCACCAAAGGTACAAGACTTACCTTTGAGCTATAGCTCCTTAGTGGTCTAGAGGATTGCAGTAGTAACTATAAGCAACATACAGGCCTTGGTGTCCTTCACTGCGGCTTCCATTGCACATGAAAAGGATGACCATGACATAAGGACAATTTGATAGGCTACTTACATGGAAACCAGTGTGGTCCAGTGGGTAAGTGCCTGCCTTCCATGCAGGCAACCAGGGTTCGAATCCCGGGTTCGGCACCAGGTGACTGATGGTGGCAGAGCAGAGGTAAGTTGGAGGTGGGCCTAAATGGCCAATTGGTAAGTAAAATGTGTCTGTGTGTTGTGTAAGAGTGGAAACATGCCTAGTGAATGAGGGATTGCAGATTGGTTGGTAAGTAAAATAGGTGTGGCCTGAACAGAGAGCGGTGAAAGAAAAGGAACAGGTGTTGTGAGGAGGAGGAGCCAAGTCAGAGTGGGTGGGGTCAGAGAGGAGGAGTATAGGAGGAGCCTAGTCAGAGGGGGTGGGGTCAGAGAGGAGGGGAGTATAGGCGGAGCCTGGGCAGAGAGGCGGGGTATAGGAGGAGCCTAGTCAGAGTGGGTGCGGTTAGAGAGGAGGGGTATAGGCAGAGCCTGGGCAGAATCGGTGGTTTCAGAGAGCAGAGGAATAGGTGGAGGAGGATCCTGACTTATTGTGGGGTACTACAAATACTTTTTTACTGCACCCCCCTATACTCTCTGATTTCTGTTGGGAGGGGGCAGTCAAAATTTGGGGGAGCAGTATTAAAAGGTGCTTGGGCGCAACGTGAAGGCGATGAGGTGCACACAATGGCTTGTTTTCCAGGTACTTTTTGAGGGGCTACCATTAGTTTTTATTGCTCTGATCCTCCCTCATGGGGTGTACGCCAAATGGTTAGGGGCAACGGGGGGGCAAGAAGCTGTTTCACAGTTTCTATTAACAACAGGGGTCACCATACGATTCTGCTGCAGTTATGGTATTGAAAGGTAAAACAAGGAGCATTTGGCTGTATTTTTGCAGGTGGGGTGCCCCAAAATGTTACTGCCAGCAGCAGCAGCCCCCTTCCTCCCCACCCTGCAGATTGGTATAGGTACCTTTAGGACATTTCTGTTGAAAACAGAGGCTATAGCGAATCGCGCTACAAAATCCGAGAGCACTAACACTTGCTAAATAAAGGTGGCATCGGAGCATACGAATGAGGCAGGGAGAGGCTACTGTTGCAATTGGTTTGGCGTTCATAGTGAATAACCTCCAGCATGCGAATAGGCAAAAGTGTGAGGATTGGCAGTGTCTGTAGAGAATTTTGGCACGCTCTTCAGTTGATGTTTTCCTCCTTACGTTGGCCATGAACTACAGAGGAAAGGCCTGGCCTTACTGTTGGGCAAAACATGTATTTATGATTTTAAGAAGTGTAGTCTGGCTGTACTGAGAGGGCCTGTACAGTACGGTAAATGCCTGTATACTCCTGCAATGTGCATCCAACTGTCACTTGAGATTGAGCAGCGAACGAAGCAGCTGGGTTACTGACTGAATGTAAATGGAAGGCACATAGGAAGGGTGTTTGTGGTCACTCAAATGATTGAAACCTGGTTGATGCACTACCAAAGCTGGGGTACCAGGGGGGAACATTTGAGGGGTATTGAGATGGTGGTGTCCAGAGGTCAAAATATGTTTCAGAGACACAGAGGTACTGCGGTCCTGGTCCCACATTGGGGGTAGACAAAAGTCCCTGCTAAAGATTTCTGTCCAACTGTTACCCCATTTTGTGAAGCCTGGCTCCCTCTGTAACGATTCCCCAGTGTCTTTCGATCCTACAGATGACTGCAGCAAACTTCCCACATTTTTTCTTGGCCTCATACTCCCAAAGGAGTGCCTGACATTTGCCAGCCTAACGATACTCACATTCTGGGAAAAACCTCACTAACTATGCATATTTATCTACCACACATGGCAAATCCTTACAATTGCAGAACATCATATCGCACTTGTCATCTTTGAGGTACTCTAAGTATTTGGATTTGAGGGAAATAGTCATCCTTGCTTGCTCTCTCCCATCTGAAGTCTATGGTGCTGCTGTTCCTTTCTCACATGTCCCTTCAAATAGACAAGTGACACACAGACTCAATCACTCAGCAAACATATATGCTTTGACGTTTTCATCTTGCTGTTTACCTTCCAAATATTCCCCCTTCACCACAAATACAGGCCTGCCATTCCTCATCCCCTCAGTCGAAGCAGTCCTTCACTCCTTAGGCCCTGCAAGACCACCATGAACAAGAATCATGTCAGCAAGCAGAAGAAAAGCCTCAGTGTGCTCTTTTGTTCATACTGCTGCCCTCTAGTAACACTTCATGGCAACTGCAGCATAAGAATGGGACTGAGAAGAGGGCTGTCCTATGCAAATAATATCCTCCCATGCATACTTTCTTCTGAGACGGTCGGCGGCTTGTGGCGTGATACCTCCTCCAACATATGGTCTTCAACCACATTTTAAAAAAGCCCACCTGCCTTAGACGAAGGATTTTGCCACTCGAAGGAAGCACATGGGGACATCACCCTCATTTAGCAGGGTCCTAAATTGCCTGCTGTCAGCCTGTATACAGAACAAGGGCGTTCGTGGGCGTTCGTGAGCGTTCCTCAAAGGAAGGAGGTGGGTGATTAAATCACAGTGCCAGGGCAGGCCCAGGGCAGGCCCAGCCCAGCCCAGCCCAGCCCGGCACAGCGCACTGCTGTGGAGGTCCATTCCTTCACATCCTGCAGCAGGCATGATGCAGGCCTACTAGAGCAAAGGCTTGACTCTGCCCTTGTCTGTCTCTTAAAGGAAACAATCTTTCTAGCTTCTTATTGCACCTAATAAATAGGCTCTAGCTTGCCTCAAACTTGACCCATCATTTCATTAGCCAGAGCTCATACTTGACCTTTATTTCTATCCAAGCTCACTGGCACCAAACCCCTGATTTGAGCGAGAGGCTCACACCAAAATGAAAAATCACCATCATCCAACCTATTTTACAATAAGTGTAGCACCTACCTCGCATTCTTGTGCTCAGTTATAACCCCCAATACCACAATTGCACTCTGCAATTCACCAAACTTAAAGGCAAAGAACCAAGACATTGATAAAGGAAGATAAGGCCTTGTCACTATTTAACCTACTTGAGAAATAGGGAGGTTGGTAGAAGGTCATGAGGGAAAACATTTGAAATTTTGGGACACACATGCCAAAAAGAGTGTCCACTTTTCTCCTCTGTTAGCAAGTAAAAAAAAAATCTTAACAAAAAAAAAAAATTTGCTTTTTGAAAATTTCCACCTTGGGATACCTCTACAGCATTGGCAGGATTCGAACCCTGGCCTGTGAGGGCTGTCCGCACCAAAGGTACAAGACTTACCTTTGAGCTATAGCTCCTTAGTGGTCTAGAGGATTGCAGTAGTAACTATAAGCAACATACAGGCCTTGGTGTCCTTCACTGCGGCTTCCATTGCACATGAAAAGGATGACCATGACATAAGGACAATTTGATAGGCTACTTACATGGAAACCAGTGTGGTCCAGTGGGTAAGTGCCTGCCTTCCATGCAGGCAACCAGGGTTCGAATCCCGGGTTCGGCACCAGGTGACTGATGGTGGCAGAGGTAAGTTGGAGGTGGGCCTAAATGGCCAATTGGTAAGTAAAATGTGTCTGTGTGTTGTGTAAGAGTGGAAACATGCCTAGTGAATGAGGGATTGCAGATTGGTTGGTAAGTAAAATAGGTGTGGCCTGAACAGAGAGCGGTGAAAGAAAAGGAACAGGTGTTGTGAGGAGGAGGAGCCAAGTCAGAGTGGGTGGGGTCAGAGAGGAGGAGTATAGGAGGAGCTGGGTCAGAGTGGGTGGGGTTAGAGAGGAGGGGTTCAGGAGGAGCCTAGTCAGAGGGGGTGGGGTCAGAGAGGAGGGGAGTATAGGCGGAGTCTGGGCAGAGAGGTGGGGTATAGGAGGAGCCTAGTCAGAGTGGGTGCGGTCAGAGAGGAGGGGTATAGGCAGAGCCTGGGCAGAATGGGTGGTTTCAGAGAGCAGAGGAATAGGTGGAGGAGGATCCTGACTTATTGTGGGGTACTACAAATACTTTTTTACTGCACCCCCCTATACTCTCTGATTTCTGTTGGGAGGGGGCAGTCAAAATTTGGGGGAGCAGTATTAAAAGGTGCTTGGGCGCAACGTGAAGGCGATGAGGTGCACACAATGGCTTGTTTTCCAGGTACTTTTTGAGGGGCTACCATTAGTTTTTATTGCTCTGATCCTCCCTCATGGGGTGTACGCCAAATGGTTAGGGGCAACGGGGGGGGGGCAAGAAGCTGTTTCACAGTTTCTATTAACAACAGGGGTCACCATACGATTCTGCTGCAGTTATGGTATTGAAAGGTAAAACAAGGAGCATTTGGCTGTATTTTTGCAGGTGGGGTGCCCCAAAATGTTACTGCCAGCAGCAGCAGCCCCCTTCCTCCCCACCCTGCAGATTGGTATAGGTACCTTTAGGACATTTCTGTTGAAAACAGAAGCTATAGCGAATCGCGCTACAAAATCCGAGAGCACTAACACTTGCTAAATAAAGGTGGCATCGGAGCATACGAATGAGGCAGGGAGAGGCTACTGTTGCAATTGGTTTGGCGTTCATAGTGAATAACCTCCAGCATGCGAATAGGCAAAAGTGTGAGGATTGGCAGTGTCTGTAGAGAATTTTGGCACGCTCTTCAGTTGATGTTTTCCTCCTTACGTTGGCCATGAACTACAGAGGAAAGGCCTGGCCTTACTGTTGGGCAAAACATGTATTTATGATTTTAAGAAGAATGGGACTGAGAAGAGGGCTGTCCTATGCAAATAATATCCTCCCATGCATACTTTCTTCTGAGACGGTCGGCGGCTTGTGCCGTGATACCGCCTCCAATATATGGTCTTCAACCAAATTTTTCAAAAACCCACCTGCCTTAGACGAAGGATTTTGCCACTCGAAGGAAGCACATGGGGACATCACCCTCATTTAGCAGGGTCCTATATTGCCTGCTGTCAGCCTGTATACAGAACAAGGGCGTTCGTGAGCGTTCCTCAAAGGAAGGAGGTGGGTGATTAATTCACAGTGCCAGGGCAGGCCCGGCCCGGCCCAGCCCAGCCCGGCCCAGCGCATTGCTGTGGAGGTCCATTCCTTCACATCCTGCAGCAGGGATGATGCAGACCTACTAGAGCAAAAGCTTGACTCTGCCCTTGTCTGTCTCTTAAAGGAAACAATCTTTCTAGCTTCTTATTGCACCTAATAAATAGACTCTAGCTTGCCTCAAACTTGACCCATCATTTCATTAGCCAGAGCTCATACTTGACCTTTATTTCTGGCACCAAACCCCTGAA